>NC_044274.1:8354489-8654489 GCF_003957555.1 Calypte anna
GAGAATATATTTATGCTGGGTCTTTCCCCCAGCATTTAGCATATTCCTTGCTGGGCCTATTTTCACTATAAAAATCTGTGACTTTCTAGAAGTCAGAATAGGTTAATTGCTGAATAGGTGCCTGAAAGAACTGTTGGTGAGGACTAGGGAGGAGAGCAACTTTGAGGGAACTTTGGTTACTACCTTATGAATGTTAAATCTCAGTGCAGGTTGGGACTCTTCTACACCTAGTGCTTCATGACTTCTGCCCACTTTTCTTCAGTTGTCAGTTAGCTGACAAAGTGTTGTCCCTTTACACTTCGTTATATTTCCTTGAATTTTCTCATTTACCCCAAATGAGCCCTGCTTTAATATCCAGTACCTCAGATAGGAAGCCTCAGATGGAGCCTCAGATGGCTCAATAATTTTGGAAACCCTTTCTTATACTCCTCCATAGGTCCATTTGTTGAGCAATTCTCCACCACTGAGTTTCATTTTATGTTATTTATTCTTTTCTCTGTTGCGATAGGGTTCAACAGAGAGAAGAACATATCTGAGCTGTATGGACAGCGTAGGAGAATTCCGGTTGCTGAAAAAGTTTATAATCTGCAAGAGACAAAGAGTGGGGGAAAACTCAATATTTTTGTCATACTTCACTGAGGTTGAGTGGGAACATCCAGCTACTGCCTTCTGTTCACATGAGAAATCTCTGGTATATTTGAAATACTGTGAGTCTCTGTCTAGACTTTAAAATCACCTTCCATTTCATCAAGGTTTTGTATTATGCAAATTACGTATATTTAGAAGACACTCATATTTTAGAAGTTGCATTTCATTTCCAGTCTTTAACTTTAAACAGATTTATTTGTTCAGTCTGGTTTTTTTCCAGTTTCCAAAATGGTTTTGGTTTCATGTTGTCAGGGAAAAAAAACCAAAAAACCAAAAAGGAAATCCAAGTTCATCTTTGCATAAAAACTGGTATGTGCTCTGAACTTGGCTGTATTGCTTCGTGCTTTGGCCACTAGAGGGTAGCACAAACAGCTACCTTGAGGGAAGGTCCAAGTACCCCCAGGATGCCTGTGGGGGACAGATGAGGCATTCCAGGGTGGTGAAACATCTGTGTGGGGCTGTGAACAAAAGATCAAACTTGACTTCTTGCCTGTGCTCAACTTAACAGTAAAGTCACCTCTGAACTGACTGGATCAAGACATGTATAATCATGCCCATTAACTTAATGTAAGTGTGGTTCAGTGGAGCTAAAGAAGGGCACAAATACATTTATATTAATTATTTGCAGCAGAGGTTGTTTTTGTTTAAATGAGTAACTGTATATATTTAACCCTTTGAGCAGCATACATTTGAACCTGTGTGTGAGTGCACAGAATCAAGTGTAGTGTTTAAAGGAACAGGCTCTGGATAAATTAAAATTGAAATTAATCAATAATATAATAGGGAAAAAGAAAGCAAAAAAAGAAAAAGAAAAACAAACAAACAAACAAAAACAACCACATAAAAGAATTAGATGTAGCAACGATGTGCCTCTGTAAATTCACTTGTACAGAAACCTGTACACTCTGAATTCTTTAGAAATCTTACTCCCACTGATAACCTTTGGGCTTTTAAGTCCCATAACTGTCATTTGACTTGGCCTTAAGAAATTCGTTACACCTGAGTCCAAGAGTTTCACTGGATGAAATGTTTACTATCCTACCTAACCCAGGCCTGGACCATAACTCAAGATCTAGAAGAAAGACAGGAGATTGATGCTCTGTAGATAAATTTCATGTGCAGATGCAAATAAATAGGTCAAACCAGATGTAAAGATTTTCTACCTCCTAACTAAAATGAAAGGCAATAAACTGTATTGTCTGAGCTAGGATTCTAGCCACCTTGGCTGTCCAGAGGATAAAGATGGGAGGAGATCACAAATCAAAGAGGGTGACTATGCAGCAGAGCTACTGTGAACACTGATGTCCAAGTAAAATGTAAACTCTAAGTGCTGCAGAGAAGTACAGAATACAGCAGTTAAGTACCTAAGGAGTGATCCAGTATGGAGCAGGATGCAAGAGCTGAAGAAGGCCTATTATAAAGCAATTTTTATGAAGTCTGTAGGAACTAGAAAATAAAAAAAAATTAAAAGTGACAGACAGGAAAATTATAGAACAGGTTGTAGATCATTCGTGATTTTTATTTTTGTTTCTTCTCTGCAGTGACGAATCTGGTAGTAAAATCAGCAGAGAAACAGCGTACAGATACACTGATGGCAGGAATAAAGCAGACCCAAGGGAAAGTCTAAATGGAAAATAATTGCAGGTTATTGTATACTGTGCTACAGTACAGTAGAAAGCTGGTCAGCTATTAGCAATGTTGGAAGGAATAATCAAGGGGACAGGGAAGAAAGTTCATAATTTTTCAGATACAGCAAGGCAAAGGCAAGGCTCTGGAGCTGAGAGATGGGGAATGAAGCCAATGATATGGAGAGGGAATGATATTATACACCAGGGCTGTATCTCCATTGGTAAGGAAAGAATTTGTTAGAGTTTCTAAACATAATTTTTTTTAAGCCACAGTGGCCTATATAGATGCAACTGAGTCAGAGTACCTAGACTGGATTCAGGGTGTTCGAGGCTGAATCACTGACTGGAACTTTCTGTCTCTCTGTCTTGACTTTACAGGGAGCTTGCAGAACTAACCTATTAATTTCAGTTTCTTTAGACCTGCAGCCATTTGAGCTAAGGGTGATATTCAGAGGCCAGAACGATAAGGGCCACACATACACCTACAGAGAGACTAAGATGATGAATGACATTCTCAGCAGACATTGGTAAGGAGCTCCTCCATCGGTAATTCAGATTTTTCTACACAGTATCTTTGCTAACCCTTCAAGAAGCTGTAAGATAACCTGAACTTTCACTAGCATCGTAAAACCTTCTCAAGGGTAAAACTATGCCAATGCACACACAGACCAGCCACCTAGTCTGACAAGAGAGTGTTAGAAAACTCTTCCTTCAGGATTAGTAGGTAAAAGTCACTGCTGTAACACTCCATTAAAAAAAATCATATGGAATGTAACATTTCTTCTTTTGCCTGTCTTTATTCCTAGCTAAATTTACAGCTAACATACAGTTTAGGTGAAACCAAGAGGTATCAGAAGAAGTGAAAGTGCTAAACGCCAGGTCAGATGGGGCTACGAACAACCTGGTATAATGGAAGATGTCCTTACAAATGGAAGGGGGTTTTGAGCTTCCAACCTTAGAAACTCTACAATTCTATGATTCTATGACACCAAAGAGGAAAAGTACCTTTGAGATTCAATGAACTTTTCAAAGTAGTCACAGTATTCTCTTAGCATAAAACTTTCAGCTGGATGTTTCTACATCTAAGAGTTTCCCTTTTTAGCTCCTAAATGGCTTTCACAGATTCTGTCCTGAAGGTTTCTGTTAAACACTTTGAGCAATAGTCAATTGTTTCAACGTAGATGCCTACTGCCATGGAAAGAGCTGTGGGGCACCCCACTCTATGCTGGAAATCCTGTGTCATATCTGTCTGACCCGAGCACATTTTCTGTAGGGCATTTGAGAGAACACTGAATACCAATGTTCAGACAACTGCATCCCATCCCTAGGACCTCAGTTTCTATGGTTCAAGAGAAAATGATAAACAGTTCCTGAAGGTGACTCATATCTCTGAACCACCTTCTGCAGATATCTGTCCTCCAGCCTTAACTTTATATATTTTTGGATAGCTAAACTTCTTGGTTTCCTCAGACAGGTGTCAGAGTGAAGTGGGACGAGTCTGGACCTGAGTGTCTCCCAGTCC
Source organism: Calypte anna (assembly GCF_003957555.1). Taxonomy (NCBI): domain Eukaryota; kingdom Metazoa; phylum Chordata; class Aves; order Apodiformes; family Trochilidae; genus Calypte; species Calypte anna. The sequence goes on from NC_044274.1 coordinate 8,358,288, forward strand.
TCAATGTATTTATCCTACCAACGTTCCTGTGAAGAAAAGAGATGCTATAATTCCTCCCAGACATATGGGCAACAGAAACAGTCACAAACTTTTTTTTGATTGAGGAGGAAATTGACTCTCCATCTCCTAGATCACAGCTGTTGAACTGTCCCCTCTTAAACTTAGAACTGGTTGCCTCCAAAACAGCCAAACATTTAAAAATAGTATTACTGTGAATTTGCACACTGTAGATTATTTGAGAGGTTTTTTTCAATGTATCTTTGTCAAGCCCCTCATTTTTCCTTGATATATCTTGGTTCTGTTGTGACATTAGGGAAAAAAAAAAAAAAAAAAAAAAAAAAAGAGAAAGAGCTCAACTTTTCTGCTGATTATTCCAACTCCCACTACACAGCAGATGACTGAGATATCCTAAAGATGAGTCAGAGGCTGAAACAGGAAGCATGGTGAGATTGTCTTAAATTAATGTAGGGACTAAAAAATATCAGAAAAAAAAAACAAAATAAAGAAATTTGTATTTTTAAATAAGTTATTTTAGAAGTTTTTTTCTCAGTAAAAGTATCAATATATTTCAAAGAAAAAAAAAAAAGTTAGAACATGCATTTTTCTTTTGATGAATCTGAGCCAAAAATTGGAGAAAAAATTCAATCACTGAAGTGTAATGCAAGAGAAATTTATGTTATAAGGTATCACAACTCAGTTTTAATTATGACATTGCCAGTAATGCAACCCTAGAATAATACTTAGATGGAGACCTTCATGGGAAACCCAAGTGACTCAGGAAACAGGAATGAGTCAGTAAAGATTTTCCTTGTCCACTTTATGCCAGTTACCAAGCAGGACTCTGTTGAGGTCATGAAGGATAATGTGATCTTGCAGATGCCTTCCTTCAAACAAGATACCAAATCCAGTCCTGCCTATTGATAGTTGCTGAAAACCCCACATCATGTCCTACCCAAAGTCAAAACAATAATCACATTCACGCTTGGTGTATTGTCATTACATTCACGGTGAAGGAGGGATTTTTCTTTTGCTTCTAGAGCTAAAAGCCCACCTGGTTCTTGGTGTTGCAAAACAGACGATGGTGTGAAAATTCTCTGGTCCCTTAGGATGAAAGTTTTCATCTGTAAAAGACATGTCTGACATCACATTGCTATCCAACACACTTTTGGGATATTAAGTCAACAGAGAACTGTAAGGGAGAGTCTCCAAAGGGCCTGGAACATTGGTTGTTGTTCTTTTTAGATAATTGGAAGCAACAAATTAATACACAATTTTAGTCCAGTCTGAGATGCAGGTAGCAGTGGATGAAGGTGGTTGAAAAACATTATATTATTAATGGGAAACAGGGGTATACTGTGCAGCTTGTCAAAATGCTCTCTACCAAGATAGTGTTTTTCACCAGTGAGCACCTGGAAGAGTCTGGGAGAGGCTAGGAAGTGGGAAAGTAGAGAAACATACTGCTGCCAGTTGTGGGAGGGGTGGAGGATTTTGTTGGCTATGTAGTGTGATGTTACAGAGCAAAGTCTCAGGGATCCTGAGCCCACGTGATTGCTTGATGCATGGCACAATCTGAAGAGAATCACTATCCAGAGCTATTCTGCATGGATGTCTTCTTTCAGAACTGCATTGTCACATGCTTTTGAATTAATCACTCCAGAGCAGACAGGAACACCTTTGCCTTTGCCTGTGACTAGATTCAAAGGCGTTTTTCTTGGGTGGGGGTTGGTAAGATAAGCTGATAAAAAGACTAGATAAATAGATTACAACAAATACAATATGTCCAATAATGATAGTGAGTGAGAAGGCTGGCAACTGGGCAGAGATAACAGGATTTATTTGGGAAGTCAAATGTGAATTAAAATGTTGGGGTCTTTTTTCCCAAGTGAGGCCAAAACAATATAACAAGGGATGCCAGACTATACCTTGTGTGAGTTTGACCTCACTGATTTGCAACTGTCTCAAAGGAGCAATTTTAAAATTAATAGCCCTGGCTAGGGTGGAGGACCTGGCTGGCCAGAGCTGAGCAGGGGGTGACACCTCGGGATGTGATAAGACCTACTGGGTGGAGACTACTCCCCTTTTCTGAGCACCAGCCTTCAATGCTGGGACATCCTTCCAGGCACGACTGAGCCACCCTGATTGTGCTTGCAAGTACCTGGCTAAGGAGGCTGGAACAAAGTAAGGATGACACCAGGAAGAAGATAAGAACTGATGACTGGGTGGAGACTACTCCCCTTTCCTGAGGGCCAACCTTCAATGCTGGGAGGCCCCTGGAGGCATGATTATGTACCTGGCTAGAGAGGCTGGAACAGAGGAGAAATGGTATCTGGAAGAAGATAAGAACTGATGACTGGGTGGAGGTCTACACCCTTCTGCTCCCCTCCAGGTAGCCTGCCTTCTACTGAGCCTGGCTGACTGACAGCTGCCCCTTCGGAACAAAAGGGACTCACGCGCTGCCCACGCTCTGGCTGGGTCATCTCTTGACCCATTGCCATTTCTGCACTAGACTCTGTCCAGAATCAGCACCATCCTGAAGAACCTTGATGGACAGCTGGACCCCTGGTGGTGGCTCTCTCTCTCTCATTCTTCCCACTTTCTTACCCTTCATTTCTCCTCTCTTCTCTCTCATTCTTTCTTACCACTTTCTTTTTTCTCTCTTTCTTATATCTTCTTTTCCTCTCTCCCTCTTTTGCTTGGCTCTATATTTTTGCCTGTGTCAATTGTCAAATAAAATTTGCTTGCACCCGACCTTTCTATGGTTGGACTTTTTTTCACAGATCCAAAACAAAAATAAATTTTAATGATACCTTGGACCATAACAGTACCTGTAGACAACTCCTGGGCCCAAGATTACAGAAGAGAAGAAAGAAAAGTGATAATTATAAATAGGCTTAATAAAACAGATAAGAAACAAGTTAAAAAGCCAAACCTAAAACAACATACATCCAGCAGGGGAGCAGGAAAATAAAACAAAATGAAATTTTGAACAATGAGCAGGAAAGGAAGAAGTGGAGCAAAACCTGTGTGGAGCCAGGCTGTGGGAAACAAGTATACACCATGTTGTCTAAACTGGAATTGGCCATGCTTCATTATCTGATTTTTTTTATGACCAGACACTTTGAAAGGAAGGGAGGTGTACAAGAATGCTTGTACTTGTTTAATGAGAAACACTAAGAATAAAATCTAGCTTTCTACTTCAGTTCCATATGAGGAATTCTTCCTTGCCAGGCACTTAAACCCAGTGCTTCTGAAGCAAGAACAACTGATGTCAGTTTCCTTAGCACTGAGACATGGCAGGCTTCAATATGTACTTTGTATGTTTGTTGTTTTGTAGGTTGAGAAACAAAATATTCATATTCTTATAGACTGTTCTACAGAGGTGACTACTGCTTGCTTCTTCTTCCAAAGGCTCAATACCTTATGGTGGTACTGCTGTTGTAACAAAGGTTAGGTATGAGTTGCAGTAGAAAGTTGATAAGTCTTTTTATTATTCCAGCCATACCACTAAGTAAAATAAAACAAAAAAAAAAGCTAACACTAACTGTTTTGTTTTTTAATCATCAGATTGTTTTGTTTTGTTGGTTCATTTATATTTTTTTATAATTTTCCCATCTGCTTCTGTTTTTTGTAGTAGAACTTCCTCTGGTCCTTACATTACAGTAAAGACCATAAAACTGGAATCCAAAAGAAGCCAATGAGTTTGGAGGGACATTTTTCATACTCTGCATGGAGGGCAAAGTCTGGAGACAACCAGTGATATTACATGGGCAAGTACTTGGCTTTGAAAAACACAATGTTTCTTAATTAAGTTTCACTGAAAGATTCTGGGTATGGAACCAAGGGGGAAATAAGGGTGAGTACTTCTATTCTTGTTTTAGAGCTTATGAAACACAAAACAAAGCGGCCCATAACCATGTCAGAGATCAGAATCAAGAAGTCAGTCCAAATCATCAGACTCCAGGTGTGAGACAACAGGTTGCATTGCCTTGTCCTTCTAATTAGACTGTTTCTCTGGCATCTCTCACCAGTGCCAAATGCACAAGGAGAGGCATAATAAAGAGCCTAAGTGGAGAGAAATAATGAAGAGTTGTGAGTTTTTGTTCAGTGGTAACAATCTTACGTGTTTATTAATAGAAGTTCAGTATGTATAAATATATAATTTTAGCTGGATATGGTCAGCATCTCTTTAATTATCTGAAGAAAGAGGGTACTCATTATGTAGATAGTAGAGGAACATCACTGAACAGAAAAGCAATAGAAAATTTCAGGCAAAGAAATCATGAACTGATTTTTTTTACCACCTCATGTTTTGTGTTATGAATTTTTCTACAGTTTGTGTATGTATGTGTAAACTTCTGTACATTTTTTACAGATAAAACCAAAATATCTATGTGACTTAAAGAAAATCATGTGTGTGATTCCTTGGTAACTCTGAAAGCAGGCAGGAGCTGCAAATTCTGGAAAAAAAAAAAAAAAAAAAAAAGGGAACCAAATGAATGCAGAGCTGACCCAGCTCAGTGTGCACTGACTGAGGGTAGAATAGAATTTGGTTTCACAAATTGAACTTTCTTTCATAGCCAATGTGTCCCAAAGTGCTTTACATACAGTACAATGAGAGTGATGTTGGGAGTGGAGGCAAACACAGCAGTCATTGTAGGCACAAAAATAGCTCACATGTAGCCTTCTATATTAGAATCCGTTTCAGCAGGAGAATGCTGGCCTTGGGAAAGTTATTAACTCTATATTCATCTGTTTCCTTGTTGCCAGGGGATGCTGAGCACCTCCCTGGACAGCCTCTGAGACAATGGTTTAGAGAGTGTCACACCTTTCATTCTCTTTAGAAAACTGTATTATCATGCACAGGTTCTCATATTGCACAATACATTTCTTACTGTATTGGTCTTTTCTTTCTTTTCCTCTGTCTAGGATCTTGGCTGATTGCATGTATAGTGGATTCCAGACTGTTCTTCAATCAGAAAGCTGGGAAAGGGCCAGCAACAGCATTACATTCAGCCCTTTGCATTCATTGTATCTACAAACATTGAGTCATATTGCAGAAGAGTGTTTAATTGTTGCTAAGATTCATGGGTTACCTCAGTCCCTCACCATGAAAAATATCTCCAAGGAAATGATTGTGTCAAGGGAAACTGGTGTATTTCACATGCTATTCATGCTCCACACTGACCTTTCCTTTGTGCACTCATGAACCACTTGTGAACTTAGGACTGAAACTTTCCCGATGAGTTTCAGGAGCTCATTTAAGCTAGTGACTAATTGTCAAGACTTGCCATCTCTGTTTATTGAATAGACCAAAATTATCTACCAGATAATTTTGACTAGTCAGGAATGAGAATACCAACTAGAGATTCAAGACATTCACCTCCAATTTTCTGGAGTCTTGTATAAGCCAAAATCTAAATTTGTCAATATGAAAAACACAGAATGGCTCTTCATTACTGAGTCCATTAATCAGTAAAAATGGAAAACTGGAGTTCAGCATAGATACATGATGTCCCTTCTGAGGGCAGTGTTAGACTCACTTCCAGAACAATGCAAATGCAGGTAACCTTGGAAAGTCTACTGAGTGCTTTAGGGTTCAGATAGGTCAACAAATATAAAGACTGTGTCAAAACTGATCAGAAAAAAATGGGTTTTTTTGTTTGGTTGGTTGGCTGGTTGGTTTTTTTGTTAAGTCATCATTCTTCTATTTCTCTGATTGCCTACACCAGAGAGATGTGAAAAAAACCACAAAATTATTCCCACTAAGATGGCAGGTCTCACTTTTTTCATGGAAACCATGGCAAGGGAGCCTTCATGTGGTCCTGAATCTCATCCTGGTATGAGCTCGGGGACACAGAAACACTGTTAGATCTACAAGCTGTTCTGTACTCTGTTCTAAGTTTGAGAACTAATGTTGCTCAACCTTGTCCCAAGTTTCATGTAAATCCATAGACAAAAGACTGTCTTCCAGGTTCCACAACCTTAAGTAAAAAAATAGCATGTTCCCACTAATGCCAAAATAGAAATTTAAACTACTGAAAGCTGCATGTGGCAAAAATGTCCCAGAATAATAAGTTCAATATTAGGGTGCATGATGAGATTACTCAGCTGATGAATTGGTTTCTCAGAAGGAGCATTGTCCTCTCAAGCTTACCTGACATCACTGAGTTCTTATTTTCAAACTTTCAACATGCTCCATGGAAAGCACAGCAAAATCAATGATATGTGATAACAGGGGATGATTTGGTATATCAGCTGCTGACCAAGGTGAGTGCTTTGAAAGGAGGAAAGAGGATACAACAGCCAAAAAGAGTTCTTGAAGTGTGTATTTGAGAGGAGATAGTGAAGAATTTCTTGCTACTTTCAATGCTTAGAAACACTTGAGATGAATCTTAGTGTTTTGAAATTGAGGTGCATGCTGGGGGCTATTATGACTTTGAGTCATAGGCAGAGGTTTCCCCATCACACAGTTCTTACTTTCATAAAAAGTAGAATAAAGGAATTGAACAACAGCAATGTTTCTTACTGAATCGTTTGGCATGAAAGAGCAGATCCTTACTCAATTTAGACAAAGATATTTTATAACAATTATTGAGACAGAATTCTCTTTTGCTTTAAAGAGCTCTTGCTTTCAGATTAAAAATCTGAGGTTTTCTGGGATGGTCTGTGAAACCTGATCTAGGCTTTATGAGGCTCAGGAGAGGCAAAGATAGAGGGAACCAACAGTGCTCCCTTGGGAAACCAAATCCTTGCAGAATACAGTCTCCAAAAATTGTACCTACATCTTCAAGTTAAGCACAGACTCCTATGTGTTCTGAAAAACAGACCAATCCATCTTCTGCAATGGAAATTCACAAGCTACCAGCAAGGCTCTTTTTTCAATTTGATTTCTTGAGATGACTGTGGAAGACAACCAAGCTTTCAGGTTATAAGCTTACAGCTTGATTGGACCTTGTGTCAGTAGGACAAACTTGCTCAGGCCTGAGGCTCACAGACCATATGGAGTTACAGAAGTTCAACTGATTTAGTTGTGTGGATGAAAAAAAAAAAAAAGATCACCTAGAGACAGGCTTCTGTTTGCTAAAAATGTTTCATAACAACTGAACCACAAAGATACTGAATATGTTGATTTGTGCAAGGATGCAATCTCATTACATAATCTTTTTTAGCCATATAAAATCTTGAAGCTAACTGATTTCCCCTTGGCCCGGTTCTTCAAGGGAGCAATATTCTCTTTCTGGTGTATTGCTAAGCAATCCTCACTCCCCACTCACTTCATAGGCCACAGTAATAACACATGGCTGCCACTCACTATGTATGTTTCTCTCTGATGAAAGCATGACATACCCTCATCATTCCTGTCTCACACTGGGGGGGGTCTTGTTTCTGTTCAGGTTGTGTTGCAAGCAAACAGACATCATGCACCCCTTTGATTAGTCAATTGGACATTTCCTGCAGTTAAAACCAAAAATAAAGATAGCATTTCCTTTGCTCTGCAATATACTGGGAAAAAGACCAAGCTTTTTCTCTGCAAAATCAATTGCCCCTGGAAAGCAACGTCTGATTCTGTCAGTCTGGGATTTAACAGGGCTATCCTAGGTCTTTTCTTAGTGCCTCTCTGGCTGTGCACCAGCAGAAGCACAGCATGAGCCAATGCATGGAAAAAGAACTACAGGACAGGAACTCTGCTACTTGGAGTCTTCAACTAATACTACTTTGGATGCCTGTATTTACTTCTTTTTACTTCTCCCATGTTCTTGAGATGAGCTGTTGTTTTTATTGATGGAAGATCATCCAGTCAGTCCAGTGGGAGAAAGTTTAAACTCATATTTAAACTTGCTCTATGGTTTCACACAGAAAAGATTAACTTACTGCATGTGAAAGTAATGTTAGCATCTCTTAACTGTCAATGTTAGAATATGTATATAAATGTATATATAAATGTATGTGTTCATCTTTTTTACTTTTTTTTTCTGCTGATAAAATTCACCAAGGCAGTCACTTCTTTACACCCATTGCATTCTTTCCTGTCACGGCATGATAGCTAATAGCAGCAGAAAGCTTCTATGAGGAGCCACTGGAGATGGAGCATTCTATAACACTTCTAGATGAATTTGAAGACTGGAAGTGTGGTAAGATTCAGGGATCTCTTATCCTATTTTGGAATCTGGGAGAGCCTATACACCTTTTTTTGCTATTTCTACCCCTGGCTAAGCAATCTGAATTTATGCTTTTACCTCTCTAAGATGTTGCATCTAGTTTCCTTAAGTCTCTCTTCAAGAGATTCCTCAGAAAGGCACCAGGTTCATTACCTAGTCAGTTATTTTCTGATAACCTCTGCATTTCTTGTCTCAACTCACCAAGACTTCACTGTCAGAAAACTATACCTCTTTTGCCTTCTCCTGCCTTCCCTGTAAGTTATAGTTTTGTCTCCACATCTTCATTCCCTTTCAGTTTTTCTCTCTCTCTTTTCCAGTCTCTCTATTGACCTTCTCTAAGTATTTTTTTCATCTGCTGCCTCCTAGAGGTCTGGTACTTTTGCTTTCTGAGTTTATATCTACCATTTCCTCTTCAGCTAACTGTCTGGAGGGATGAACAGCCCTCAATGACTCCTATCTTTCAGCATCATAACTGAGGCTTCTAAATTAAGTGGATACATGCAGAAACCACAAAGGATGAAATATTACCTATTCCAGGTTCAGTACAGCCCACCAGCTGAAATACAGAAAAGACCTCTTCACCCTCATATTGCAGTCAACAAAACAAATGGAATCTGAATCTCTGTATTACACTCTCACTTGTATTATAAATATTACTTTAGGATCAAGAGGCGGTACATACACTGGAACAGGGGCTGAGACAAGCTCACAGGTAGAAAAGATGTTTTGAAGTGACCAAAAATCTATGCTTTTCTAGAGATAACACACTTGTGTGCACACAGAGATGCCTCTCAAGCTCTTATATTTGTTCTTCCTTTGCTATTAAGACCTGGAAATTTTGTATATCCTTGCTTATTTCTGTTACAGACTCCATCTGCATATCTGGCCTTTAGAAGACAGCCCACAGTATAGATGATTTACTAACCTGGACAGAAACATACAGAAATAATAGGAAATAGAAGTTTAAAAAGGCATAAGACCTGATCTAAAATTTATTACACTCGTAAATTCTAGGATGGATTTAGAAAATTGACTATTAAGGAAATGGAGCATATTTGCAACACCTATAAGAAATAATGCAGGTAGAGGTATTATGTATCAGATAGCAAAGAACTGATAGATTTGTATATAGACAAAAAGATGGAGACATTGTCAGATAGATAGAGAGAAGTAATAAAAAATAAGGAAAAAAACCAAACCAAAACAACAGTTTCTTTAAGTAGTATGTAATTCTAACAGCAAGTTGGAGAATAATTTTTGCACATTTGGTTTTACTCTCCTTTTCTGTCTATAGCATTTCCATACATGTATATGTGTGGATGTAAACACACACACCCCACGCTGTCATCTGCCATGCATCTGCATTAGAATGAGGTACCTGAAACCAGCAGCGTAGATGCTGGACCCTGACAGACATTCCCTCTGGCTACTTGGAAAATAAAACAGGAGTGAGAATGAGTTCTGTAAAACAAGTATTCACTCATGCAAACAAATCCAATACTGAGGCTGTGACTACAACATACGCTGTTCAAAGTGAGACTGGGCATAGCTTCAGAAGAAAAACGTGCCACGAGATATCAGGGTGCTCTGAATCTGAGCACTGGCTTTGTCATTGTTTGTCCTGAGGCTGTAAAGCTCTACTTGAAAAGTGACCACTGACTTAGGATGCAAACATCACATACCTAATCTCCACACTTGGTTCTCTCTAAAACTCAGCAAGCAGTTGGGTGCCCAAAAATGAATTAGCTGCTTAAAGTCCTTTTCAGATTTCTGCCTGATTTTCAAGGATATGCACTGACTGTGGCTCTGGGAGGACAACACTCCCAAAAAGGTGGGAGTTTAAAATCTGGACTCTCTTAAAATCTGTATTTAACCTAAATTAAGTAAGAGTCCCCAAATCCCAAAACAACAACAAAACAAAGCAAAACAAAACACAAAAAGCCAAAACAAAACAAAAAAAACACAAACAAAAATAATAACTCCAAACAATAATAAAAACCCAAAGACAAACAAAAATAAACCAAAACCAAAACAAACACAAGCACACAAACAAATAAGAGAAAAAATAAAATAAAAAAAAAAGGTCATTCTCTTTGCTTATAGCTCGTGGCATCATGTTCATCACCTTAATTAATAAGTATAACTGTGAACACACATATGCACACACATAAATGCAAGCATGCACACACACATAAACATGCATACAAGCCCTAATTAAAAGGAAATTATTCTAGTTGCAAAGGCAAGCACTTAACTATTAAGAGCACCCAGAACTGAGGTTACATGCACAACCTGAATTTCCTTTGTTGTACAGATGCATTCTAATTCAGCCTTTAATTACATGATCACTCACAGAGTAGATGGCATGTGCAGTGCTGTTTGTTGACTGCAGAGGACCGAGGGATTGTGCCTCCCATTTCAAGCACACAAGAGAGTGGGCTTTGCAAGGCAAATATTCACCTCCAGGCAAGACCTACTGTTCTTTTAACTCATCCTCATCTCAGATCCTCCATTTGTTACTCTGTAGTCCCCCTCCCAATTCCAGTTCTGTACCCAGTTTCACTTAGTTTTGGCTCTCTCTCAATCTGTCTCTGTTTCTTACCTTAGCTTTCCAGTGCCCTGTCCCTGAGTTTACCAGCCCATGAGCTCTCAGATCCTCTGTGCCTTCCCTGTTTATTTCACATGTGGTTTTTTTTCATAACATTCTGCATATTAACCCCTCCTTTTCCCCTGTTATATTACCACATACTGTTCCCCATTAATGACCCTTCGTATTTCTCTCTGTTTCCCCAGATTTTTCCTTCAGAGGACCCGACTGCTGTGTCTCAGCACAGCAACCTCTACCTGAATTTCAGCCTGCTCTCCATTTGTGTCTGCTCTCAATCCATCCCAGTGTACTACAATCTCTTTTATCTTTGCAAATTTCCTGAACTTCCCACACCTGTCTCTTTTTAGTTTCTCTGCTAGTCTCACTCTTGGCCCTTCCTGTCAGTCCGTGAAAGCATAAGGAAGATAGACTCCCTGTTTTTGTCTCAGGTAACCAGACTCCATGTTTTCCTAGCCTGCCCCATTGCAGCCAGAGCTGCAATGACAGGAGCAACTCTTGTCTCTGTTGGAGCCCATCCTGTGAGAGCCAAGTCACTGGGCAATCTGGTTTAGGAAATCTGCTTCTCTAGTGAACATGTGAGAGCCTGACATTTTCCGAAGGCTTTTAACTAGCTACTTTGGGGCAGATTTTCCCCAAGATAACAAAAAGACCTGAGAAAGAGCTTCATCTTCTGTCAGCTCTTAGCATCATCCTGTAAAGCATGGGGACAGGGGAGGTTCACAAAGCATCTCCTTTGACTCAGTTGAAACCAGCCCAGTTCTCTGGGTTGTTCTTAGGGACAGACAAATGGCTCCAGCTGAATTTTTCCAGAAATAATTAAAGAATTGGAACTGAATGCAGGCACCCAACTTAGAGTTTCAGCCAAAACATGTGCAGTTTATCAAAGCTGAACAGAATTTTATTATAAGAAGTCTCAGGCAACCTTTGTAATTGGCAGTGCTACCAGATCCTATTAAACTGAAATCTCCCTTCCTCACAGGGGCGCTGTGAGCATTAATTTGTTAATGATTACACAACGATTTGATGATGAAAAGGACCATATTAACATGAGGCATTATTGTCCCTACAATACAAGCTTGCCTGTTTTCATTACTCATTATGTACAGGGACATTCATATTATGGAAAAGGGATGGCGAGATAATAAATTTGATATTCTTTTCAAAGGACTAATACAACATGTTTACAGTATTCACAGAATGGGTAATAGGAAGATTCTGGAGAGCTCTATTTGGATAGCAGAATCCACTGGGTGAAATGTAATGATTTGTATGTATGTGTTTGCACAAATCTTGTGTCTAAACAGACACAGGAACACATGAATATACACTCCCTGCTTTTTTTTTCTGTCCTCTATTAACCCTCATGTAGCCTTCACTTTACCACCTGAAACTCACCAGTGTTACTTTAATAATAAAAGGCCTCCATAAACAAAGCTACCTTTTTATTACCATTATACCTTTAATTGCCTACTTTGACTACAATTCTGTACTAAACCCCATTGGATGCAAATAGTTTTTCATTTCTCTCTTCAATCAGCCTTCTTGATTTTAACTAAGGCAGAGGGGAAAAAAAAATAATAAAAAAACCCAAAACAGCCCACACTGATTCATGCATTAATTCAGGGACCAATCTTGCAAATGTTCACATGAATAATCCTCAAATGAATAATCTCTCTGACCACAGCAGACTGATTAACAACAATGCAGATTAAGGTTTTCAGGATTGGACCCATCTCCTGATGCTCAGATTCTCAGCCGAAGTTTAGTGGATGATGGTCCCTCTCTTTTAGTTAGAGGCATTACAGACCCTCATGCAGCTCTCAGTTATTTTATTTGATTATGTAGCTAACAGACCCTGATACTGCCAGTGCTCCCTAGAAAGACTAACAAGATGAAGTAAACAATCCCAGCTGAGTTGGAAGACTTGGCAGGATTGGGCCCTTTAATCCTAGCTGAGAGCTGTGTCTTTGAATTGTGAACAGACTGTGTATCTTTGCTAGTAAAGGCCTCATGGTTTATTTGGAAAAATCTCCATAAGATAGCAGAGAATCTAGGAGTATATGGGCTGATACAGCTGCCTAGATCTAAAGAAGAATAAGTCACTATTTAAAAACTAAATTCACACATACTGTTTATTTATTTGGAACAAAACTTGCCTGCTGTTTAATCTTATGCCATTCAGCAAATGTTGGTTCTGTGGGCTATGGGTTTTGAAGTTCATCTGAAGAATCCCCCTCCAGCAACCTTTTGGCCTGTTCCTGCCTTTCTTCTTTATTTGCTCCTTTCCTGGCAAATGAAGATAGTCAGGACTGATGTATCACTGTGCCCCCTCCCCTGCACCAAACGGTGTTCATTAAGAACTTGCTGCTAGCAAGGGCCTGATCCATCCCTCCTGGAAATCATTGGAAAGCTGTCGATTGACGTCATGGGGACGAGGAGCATACTAATGCATGCAAGTACCTTTACTAATGCAGGCAGTCCTGTTAACAACACCGAAGTTGTTCACAGGATTAACAGCAATCAATCAAGCCCTTTGAAAGGCATATTAAAAGCCAAAGTCTGTCCTGCAAACCCTTTCTCACACAAGCTGTGTGCATACCTCTGTCTGGTCCTGCTGCATCTCCCTCCTTCTGGTAGAGCACTGAGAGTGCATTTTTTCAGTTGTGCTGATTTGGGGTAACATTTCTTCTGAGGAGGTAAAAATTGCTGGCAACATACCCCTAAATAAATACTGATTGTCTTGCCAAAAAAGGCACTAACTAGAGTGAGGAGTAGGAGCAAATGGGGCTGTGAGTGGGCTTGGGAGGACATTGATTTTTTCTGACAAACAGACAGATTTTTAAGTTTTGGGTTTTTTTTTTTAAGAAAAAAGGAAAAAAATAAAATGCTTTATTTTGATTCTAAGACTATAAATAATGTTTACTTTGTGAGAGAAACTGGAGCCTCTTTCAAAAGGCCTTAATCACACAAAATTCCTGTGGACTGTCCTGCTTATAGATTGCTGAAGTGGACCCAGTGTGATTACACTGGGAACATTTCTCACTTGGGAACTGTTCAGCAAAGGCTGGTTTATAGATAACAATTTCACTCTTCCTTTGCCTGTATCTGTTTAAAATCCAGTACAGCCCCTTCTACATGTGCAAAGGTGCTTATGGGGTATAGCTTATTTCCATCCACAGCAGCAGCTGTGTTCATCTCGGAGCCCTTGTAGCAATATTTGTGTCCATGTTATTTCATCCTGCCACCCCTCACAGCTGTGCCTGTGCACCAGGGGGCTGTACTTGAACAGCATCCATTTCTAAATGACTATACTTATGGCTCTGTGAAAACGGGGCGTGAACGAGCTCAAAGTTTTAGGAAATATATATTGTTATAAAAGGGACACCCTCACTGAGCAACAAAACGACTCTTTTCACTGCTCTGTTCTTTTAATTGGCTTTCATTTGGGATAAGAGTTGATAGCAGGCAGAGTGGCCTGTGCCTCGACAAGGTGTTAACAGAGCTATCGCTGGGATGGATCAGTGCCGGGTGCTGTTTCACTTTTCACTATAGCAGATATTTTTTCTCCAAAAAAAGGTTTAACAAGCCTTCTTTCAGTGAGCCTTCCTAGCTTTATCACGGGTGTGGTTTTTAAGATTCAAAAAGAAAGGATACTAAGATTTTTTAAGTCCTGGTTTGGGAAGGGGATGGCGAAAGGTTTTGGTTTGTGCGGGTTTTGTTTTTGTTGTTGTTGTCATTCTTTCAACACAGTCAAAGGCTCTAGTCAGGATTTGAAAGCAGGTGAGTCACGGGTCTGGGAATTTGGGAGAGGGGATGTCTGAGGGTTTTACCCTCCTCGCAGCTCCTGTCAAATCTCCGTGTCTTTACCCTTTAAACCTCGTAATTGCGTACCCAGGAAGGGAGGACAGGCAGCTCCCCCCACCTTTTAGACCCCAATAAATAGCATGCCTGGTCAGACAGCAGACAATGCACGGTGCCTGCCACCAGCCCAGCATTAGGCGTCTGACAGCAGCTGCCTCCCCATTAGCGGCGAAAGATACTTAAAGAGATGTAAAAGGCAGCCGGGGGCTCTGGTCGGGTGTCGCCCCCCAGGTGCGGGACCCAGGGTAAGTGAGGAGGGGGAGAGATCAGGGACCCGCCCCCTACACCCTTCCCCGCTGCCCCCGCCGGGACTCTGTGTCGCCCAGGGGAGGGGCACGGTCCTGTCGCGCACACACACGCACCCATTCGCCCCGGCCCCCACCACCAGGATCGGGCCCTTCGGCTCTCCTCTCCTGGCAGGGGCGCTCGTTTACGGTACGGGAGGACTCGCAGTCAGAGGATTAGTTGAAATAGCTGAGCCACCTGCATTGGGGTGGATTTTTAATTTTTTTTTTTTTCCCCCACTAACAGGGGAAGGGGTAGGGGGTAGGATCCTGCCTTGCTACTCTGTTATTAAAACAAAAGGCAAATAAAGTGAAAACTGCTTCAAAGACGTGGCGGGTTTTCTGTTTCTTTCTGTTGTTTGTTTTCGAAACAGAAATAAAAATAAATTCCGCTCGATAAAACATGCAGGAACGTCGCAAAATTTAAACAACCTCCTCCCTCCACCGCTGCCCCTTCCGTTTACAGTCACACGTGTTCCGAGCACCCTGCCCGGCGCTCCCGGGGGACGGGCGGCCGGGGGGGTCCGGCTCCCAACCCGCCCCCCGGGGCCGCCGCCGCCTCCGCCGCGAGGAGCAGCCGGCGGCGACAGGAACAATGGCCGGGAGCCCCTGCGGTGCCTAGAGCCTGCCCGGTCCGGGAGAGCGGAGGGCGATGAGAGAGGGCTGAGAGCACCCCCGGGTAGGGGACCTGGTCGGGGCCGTGCGGCTGCATCGTGAGCGGGGCTGGGGAGGGTGAGGGAGGGGCAGAGAGGGGGGTTCAGGCCAGGTAACTCGCAGGCTTCTGCGAGCTTCCCTGCTGGTGTTTCTCTCAGCCTCATACCCGCACAGCGTGCACGGGAATCGGGGGAAAGGGAAGAGGGAAAAAAAAAAAAAAAAAAAAAAAAAAAAAAAAAAAAAAAAAAACAAAAATCGATCTGAACACACGCAGAACCTTGTTTTGTTACTGTCCGGATTACTGTTATTATTATTATTATTTGGGGGGTAAGGGGGAATTGTGTCCTTAATCCGAGCCTCCCTGCCCTCCCCAGTCCCAGATGCTATGAAAGGAGTGCTGATTTCATTTCCACCATACAGTACACTTTGTCTAGAGAGCATTGTTCGGACAAGCAACTCCCGATCCCTGATGACTACAAAATACGATTTATGTTTCCATCAGAGAGAGACAGAATATCCTGATGGGTTGAAAGTCGGGCAAGAAAATCTTATCTAATCAATCCCTTTCCGATACACACATACACCACAAGCAGCTAGTATACGAGATAACACCCACACTGATTGTACGTAAAATAAATATCGGCAGCATGAAAATTAACAGTAGTCATCTGAGTATTTTTGTCTCCCTCCAAAGAGCTACAGTAACACCATTTATGCTTTTGCTATCTTGATGTCATCATCATCATCATATTTACAAAAAAAAAAAAAAAAAAAAAAAAAAAGCTTAAGGAGCATGCATTTTTTTTTAGACGCAACAAGAACAGATACAGTAAAGAGAGCTTTGTAACATCACAATCACAACAACAACAGCAAAAGCAACCTCTGAGCCCGAGGATTCGTCCGTATCTGAACTGCTTTATTATCAATTGCAAAATCACAATAAGAGTAAATAATAAATACAAGACATCATCAGAATAGAAAGAAGTCAGAACACCTTGGGTTTGTGGGTTTGGTTTTTTTTTCCCCTTTCAAATAAATAGGCAGATTTCCTGATGATCACTGAAATTATAAAGAAAGCAATTGATCGGAGGGCTTGCAAAGGAAAAGGAAAAAAAAAATCATCATCATTGGTCCTAAAAACGCAACCGTTCCCCTTTGCTCACTTGGCACAATAGAAATTGACTGTCTCTCAAAGAGCCATGCGCCTAGTGCTATTTATAGCCAGGGGCTGTGCTGGAAGATACCATTAAGCTTCTCCCGTGCAGACAGACGGGGGGGTAGTTGGATGGGAGGAGGGGGTTTAGCCAGAGTAGAGGCAAAAGCAATCCCCCACCCCCAGCCTTCCTTCCCCACACACACACACATCCACACACTCACACCCCACCCCCTAGTCTGGCTGGGAATTTGAACCGATCCAGCCTGTTTAAACGGAAAGGACACGGATCTTCAATGTAAAAAAAAAATCAGATCAGACCCAGAGAGAGAGAGAGAGAGACGGAGAGGGAGGAGTGTGTGTGTGTGTGAGTGTGTGTGTGTGTGTGTGAAAGAGGGAGAGGGAGCAAGAGAGCGAAAGAGAGGGAGAGAGAGAGAGAGAGAGAGAGAGGGAGGGAGAGAGAAAAGAAGAGGGGGAAAAAAAGGAAAGAAGATTTTCTCTATGTATATAAAGATGGCCACGTTAGCAAACGGACAACCAGACAATACCAGCCTGAGTAGCAATCACAGCAACCCCAGCACCAACGGGCATATGAACGGATTAAACCATAGTCCCGGAAACCCATCCACCATCCCAATGAAGGACCACGATGCCATTAAGCTCTTTATTGGGCAGATCCCCCGTAACCTGGACGAGAAAGACCTCAAACCGCTCTTCGAGGAGTTCGGGAAGATCTATGAACTGACGGTGCTGAAGGACAGGTTCACTGGCATGCACAAAGGTGAGTTACCTCCTGAACTTTCCCGGGAGAGATCGGGAGAAGACGGCAGACTCCCACTACCTCTCTGGGTCTCTCTTTTTCTCTTTCCTTTCAATTTCATTTCATTTTACTTAATTTTTGGGTTGGCCCGGGGGTGGAGGCGGCAGGCTGGGGGGGCAGGGAAAGAAATAATAAACCCTCCTGGAAAGAAGAGAGAGAGAGGCAGGGAGAAGACTCAGCTCCGTTTGCTTTATTTATGAGTATTTTCATTTCTTTCCCCCCGGTTCCCGGGGGGTGAGGCTCAGCCCCGCGCGCAGCCGGGGCGAGCGGCGGAGCGGGCGGCGGGGCTGGCGGCCGCTGTCCGCCCGCTGTGGTGCTGAACAGGGGAGGGCTCCGGCTTCGTCCTCGGGATATCGCCCCGGGTGTGAGTGTGTCCGCCGGTCCGTCCGTCTCTTGGCGCTGAGCTGGGGACCCCCTGTTTTACAACTGTTGTGACTCTGGCACCAGCGCCTTTTCTTTTTATTTTTCTTTTCTCTTTTTTTTTTTTTTCCTTTCCTTTTTTATTTTTTTTTTTTTTAATTTTTATTGTCGTTACAATTATTATCCATAGTTCTCTCCAAAGCTAGAGAGGCAGAGGAGTGAGTTGCTCCAGGGAGGGTATTTCATTTATTTCGTTTTGGTTTTCATTTAGCACGGGAACGAAGATAGAAACAACAATAAAAAAGCCTATCTCAAGTGGGGCAGTGGAGGGGTTGTGGAGGTGTGGGTGTACAAAATTATGATATATGTGTGTATAGGAGAGGGAAAGCCACTAGAAATGGGTAACTGTTTAGTTCCAGAGAGGAGATGTCTCTGAGCAGGCATATTCCAAACACTACTTTAATGTGTCTAAAGTCCATCCCAGGAACTTTTTAGGTTTTCTTTAAAGTGAGTGGAGACATACTCCCCATGCAATGCCTCGCTCGCTCCATCTCTGCCTGCTCCTTTCCCTGCTTAGCTTGGGCTCTCCGGAGGCGCATTTGAGATTAGATGATGCTACGTTTTGGGTGTGGGGGAGGGTGTGTGTAGTGGGGGAGAGATGCTTGGATCCTCGGGTAGAAAAGTAGGACTCGCAGGGAGGAAGTTGAAGATAATTTGCATGGTAGCCCTGCTTAGGAGCAGGAGATTTCCAAGAGCCAAGCAAGCTGCTTTATTAACTCAGGTTCTGAATTCATGTATGTGTGTGTTTATGTCATTAGACATGCAGTTACTAAAAAAGAAAAAAAAAATCAGATCAGAAGTGATCGGGGTGTGACTCTAGATTTAGTGCAGGAGGAGAAAGAGCTTTGCAGGGGGCCACAAAAGCAGTGGAAGTTGCATCTGGTACAGGAGAGGTTCAGTAGCAGTGTCTACTCCAGCTTGGTGGACTCCTGGCAGAGAGAGTCACTGGTAATGGCATTACTGGCTTCCCAGCTTTCCAGATGCCTTGGTGGGTTGTAGATCTTGAACTTAATGGCATGTTTAGCAAGTATCTCTTCCCTCTTTCCACTCACTCCCGTCCTCTCTTCAAACCCTCAGGAAATGTGAATGAAAATATACCCTGATAGTGCAAAGTAACAGTTTTGCATAGGTTAGAGAAAATGTTCAGGGCTCAGGGACCAGGGGTTCAGCCCAAGTTAAAGCATATTTCTTCCTTTCTTTCTTGCCGATTCCTCCAAACAACCTTCTCATATTTACAATGATCAGTGTAGCCGTTTTGAACCTTGCTTTTTTCAGACAAGCTTCCTACAAGACACATCAAAGTCTGATAGGCATCATTTAAGCATGACATCCGTCTTATAAGAATCATTAATAATAACAATAAAAATACTAGTAAGAAGCACAGGGAAAGGATGGTCCTGGGAGGTTTCGTCTATTAGAGGAGGCATAGTGAGAGTAACCACTGAGCGCGTGTGTGCGCGCATGTGTTTGCAGAAATTATCTAAGGTTTCTGTAAAATAAAAATAAAAGTAAAAGCTACACTGAAAAGAATCAGTCAATCTGGCATGGAGAAAATCTTTGAGCTAACACCTCAGTGAAGGATTTTTGTGGTGGTGGGGTGGTTTATTTGATTTATTGATGATATCTTATTCTTTTGTTATGTTCTATCTTAAACCTGTAATTAATCAAGCCTATAAGTTAACTTGAATTCCTGTTCCATAGATATGAATTACCTTTCAGTTGAGTTTTGCTTTTACTGTATGCCTGCATTCACAGAGACAAACTCAGGAAGGAGGGGAGGGAGGGAGAGAGAGAAGGATCATTTATCTTGCTTCGATGTGTTTAACACATATTCCTGAATTAAGCAAGATACTAACTTTATTTCCCTACATTTCATTTCTGCTCTAAAGCTGCAACCTAGGAAAAAAGCCAGGTGGGAAATCTTGTCACCTCATCAAACCGAATTGCATGAGTTCATCTTGAAAGAAGCAGTGATTTTTAACCTCCTAGAAGTTTTGGACTTTGGAAGGAAAAATGATGATGATGATTGTTATTTCACAGGCTAGGGTTCGAGTGAAGCTTCTATAGACACCGAGTTGCCAGTGTTTCAGAGATCAGTTTTATTTAGTACATCTGAGAGGAGTTTGAACTCCCTCCTAGCGATGCCGCTGATTTATTAGCTAATCCTGATAAAAATGTGCCTCTGGCTACCTGGAAAAAATTATATTCTTGCCAGAAGTGATTAATTAGCATTAAGTCAAAAAGCATGATGGGGCTTTGAGGGATGAAGACTGTGTTTGTCTTTTTTTATATATATTTCATCTTATTTTAAGTTAAATATTATTTTCCCTTCTCCTTTCTCTAAATGCAGTCATGTGGATGATAGTATTCACTCAGATCTCCTTGTTTTGGCTTTGCTTTGCAGGCATAGGTGAAGAATTGTGTAAAGATTGTCCAACTTGGCTCTCAGGGGTAGGATGAAAATATGAAACCCCAAGATGCATTCCATAAGTGATGCATAATGCCTATACATTAATTGATCCATCACTCTCAGTTGATTTCATTCCTAATCCAGGGGATGAAGCTGTGACAGCGGTATACTATGAAGAGTTAATAGTGGGCTGTAGTTTATTTAAGTGTACGGAGAGCAAACCTTGGATGTGGAGGGGGATAAGTTTGGTTTATTTTGGGAGGAGGGAAGAGATACAAATTAGCTTAAAGTAAAAATGTAGTAACCAGAGTAATTTCAGGTGTAAATCCGTTGAAATATGAGCACAGGATGTGTATTTATAAAAATATTATGAAGAGATCCTTTTGTGGTGCTCCTGTATAGCAGGAGGAAATTGAAAATTAAGAACCTGGAGATAAAGTACGTGACTATACTCCTCTCCCAAAAAAAACTATGACAGAGGAGAGTAAGGTCCCAGTTTTTTCACCAGCATCCCTGGCTGATATCAAGCCAGATATCAAGAAAGAAGCAGGAGAACATGATTCCCTTGCAGATACATGAAGAGAGAAAAGGGTATGGGGGAAGCAGAGTGTGAGAGAAGGTGGGAAAGGCTTGTCGGATCCCCGGGAAAACAAGCTTTCATGGCACAAGCATAGCTGCTGCATATTTCCCCAGTCCTCACTTCTCTCCACACGGGGCAGGAACAGACTCCTGCTGTGGTACTTTGCTCTAGGGTTGGGAAGAGGCTGTGTGCTGAGATCTGCGGGTAGAAATCTACCGAGGCTGAGCTGACCCACCCACACGCTCACACATACACACATGTACACACACACGGGCGCGCAAGCAGAGTTAACTAATCACACTTGAACAATTTAGCAAGCCATTCATTCATAACTTTCCCCCCTTCTTATCTAGCAGTGGAGTATGCTTAAAGGCTGAGTTACTGGGAGACATAAAGGTTAGTACTCTCAGGACAGCCATATTATAATGCATTATCTTTGAAGTCATTTAAGGCCAATTTAAGTGGTATTTAGTATAATATTTATGAATTAATGTAATCTAAATATAGGACTGTCCCCGTAGGTTTAAATAGCCTTTTCTATCGAACCCTGCTTGTACGTAAGGCCTGGAATGTGTTTTAATTTTAAACACACAGGTCTCCATAATATTCTATTTAGGAAGTCAGAAGAAATCAGCATTCCACACTTAACTGAGATTTACTGAAACACACACGGGTGAGTGCACTTAAAGAGTGGAGATATGTGCGGTGGGAAAGCAAGAGTCTTCCACTTACCTGAGAGATACAAGAGCCTGTCAATCTTTATTTAGGGGGGGAGAAGCACAAAACCCCCAAAACCTCCTTGAAATCCACCATTGCAGTCCTGCGGTTAGGATGGTGTTCCTACCTGACCCAAACGCCTCTCAGTAAGCATTCCATGCATGTGGGAAAATGCAGCATGAAAATAATAGTTTAGTTCTTTTGCTGCTTTACTTTCTCAGAATTATAAATAATTTTGAAATTTAATGCACCCCAAGGGTAGGCAAGCAAGAATTCCACTCATATTCTGTGCAGTTGGATTACAAAGATAGATGACAGACAAATTAAACCTTGTTAAGTCTAAGGATGTTTATGAAGGTTTTAGATATCTCAGAAATTCAAAAGTGCAATGAAAATGAACATTTAGTTAAGATTACATATTTGTAAAAAAGTGTAAATGTATAGATTTTGTATAAAAGTATAGATTTGTGTGTGCATACATATAGAAAAGCGAGATGTATACACATTCATGCATACAGCCTTTGGGAAATGGAAATTAAGTTGAAAAGAAACACAACGCAATACAGGTGCTGAATAAACTCCTCCATAATTGAAACATAAGGCTTGTCTGGCTGAAAGCAACACATACAACATTTAGTATGGTAGTAAACTAAACAAGTTTTGGGGAGGAAGATACACAAATAAACTGGAATAAAACAGAGGAGGCTTTATGCCTTAGGTCTAAAGAGCAATCCCTTAAAACAATCAGGATTTAATTGGATAGTTTGATGGAAAAGAGGGGGAAAAAACACCCCCTGCACGCTATAACCTCTTGTACAGATGAGCATGTATGTGTCTTGATAATGTCAAACAGATAGCCCAGATTGCTTCACAAATTAGAAGGCTATATGTTAACTGTGTTTTTTTTCAGGGGTCTGGACATGGATTCTGGTTTTTAAAAGCAGCTGCAGCCAGTTATGATGCTGTTGTTACGGTTGTGTCAGCATTTCCAATACAAACTCCAATTTTCTGGGATCTCTCGCTTGGCTGTTAAGTTTTGCACTGAAAGCTGTTCTTCAGCTAGCCCCATGACCATATCCAATAATCACCCTTACAAGAATGGATTTGTTTTAAAGTTACATAATGTGAAGTAAAGAAAGAAATCAAAGTTTGTGTTTGTAAAGCTTTTGTTTCTTCTCTTACTTTTCTCTATGCTAGACTTACATATCCTACATGTTTATGGTTTACTATTGTTTTTGTCTCTCAGTATCTATGTATACTGGTGCCTTTGTGGATTTTAGGTACGAAATCAAAGGTACTTGTCTTGTCCTTAGGAAGAAAAAAAAAAATAAAAAAAAAAAAATTAGTATTTACGTGGCCAAACCAATGTTTTAAATAAAAGGTGAATCAGAAACTGATCTCTAAAGCATAACAACAGAAATAGGGGACAGGGTTTTGGTTTTTTGTTTTTGTTTTTGTTTGGGTTTTTTTGTTTGTTTGTTTGTTTTGTTTTATTTTATTTACTTTCCTATACTCAGCCAGAAGGGATCAGGAACATCAGCACTGAAGTAGGGGGAAAAAATTGAGGATCCTTGTCACCTTGGATGAAAAGGGTGCTTCATCTGCCCTGTATCCTGCATCGGCCAGTGGCCACCAGTGCCACGGACAGGGCTTTCTTTAGCAGAGGACTCAAATTGCATAGTATAATAAAACCTAGACATCTGATGGAATAGTTTTGTAAAGGAAGTTGTCAGAGAGTATCTGGGAATTTTGACTGGGTAAAGAGAGAATAAGATAGCTGAAAGTGTCTTGTCTTAAACCAAAAAGTGGATTGTATCCATCAAGTAGGGCGGGCAGGGGACTCTCTCTGCATGGTGGTCAAAAGCAAGGGGCAGAAGGGGCCAGATGATTGAGGAGGGCCTCCTCTAGCCTTTAGAGGTGGAAATATGCAGCAACATTTTTCAGAAAGACATGAGGGTGTTTTTTATCATGCATACCCTGTGCGCTTGCATACCAGCCGCACTGACCCGACAGACCATAACGACACTAAAGGAGCTGTTACCGTCCCTCCCGTCAATCAAGTGTGAACCGAGGCGGGTTTATGCGGCAGGCAGTAATGGTTCCAAGGGAGAAAAAGTGGGGGAGATGATCTAGGCTGTTGGACTGCTTATCTGCATTTAAACTAGAGAAAAAACATTAGTTGCCCAAAGACTCATGTAGGTGTTTGCTATAGCCTTACAGTAATAATATGTAAGTGCAAAAGGCTTCTGAGTTGAACATGACCTGTCCCACCCAGTGCTGTCAGGTTTTTGCCCTGTAGTAGTCTGCACTAAGTATATGAGGTGTTAAGTGAGCAAAGTTGAATCCCAGCCTTAACAAATAGCCTGGTGTTTCACTAATCCCCGCATCGCCTTTACTTAGGGAGCAGCAGCCTGTTGCCTGCTTGCTGGGCTGAAACCAGCGAGATTTTTTTCATCACTTTGGTGGGTTCACTTCTGAAAATCCTGGTCCAGGCTTGCACTTACACTGTGTTCCACATTCCCTATAAAATTCTGAATTATGGATTTACACAACGAACAACAACACCTGCAGTTAGTGCTGTTGGCTGCTGTGCTTGCTGGCTTGTCCCTAAACTTAGCTTTTCTTCTGTAAGTGAAACTAAAACTAAAACAAAGCAGAGGAACTGACAAAATCCTGTGTACTGCCACATTTCTCACTCATTTAACTACTCTACCAATGCCCATATGACTGTTGCCAGGGTTTGTCATGGTGGACTGACCCCTATGTATTGAAATCTGCAGCGGAAAAAAGGGAAAAATAATAACCATGGCAAGTTCAAGATATGACTTTTCTTCCACCACCGCTTCACTGACTGAGCTCAGGTATGTGTTACAGGGGCTTTTGTCTCTCTGTAGCTCCTAGTGATGCATGATCACATTTTGAGGATTGCAGGGTCTATTGAATCACTTTGTCTGTGCTGCATTGCTTGGTGTGGGCTGGAGTCCGGATGTCATCACAGATATTGCATTTGTTTATTTTGTCACCGTGAGCTACAGCCTGAATACACACTCAGGTGAATGCAGCTTTTAATGTGCATTCATTATATCCAACTGACATCCCCTCATATGAAGAGAGGGCATATTATTGTTGCTCCTTAAAATAAAGACGGATGAGAGAGCTAAACCTCTCAAATAAAGTGCCTGACCATACGTAGTAGGTAAAAATAAATCATATATGGCCATCTATTCCATGTAAATTAATGGCAGGACATATAGATATAGACATTGTGTTAAGTTTGTCAAGCAGAAGCAGCCAAAAATATTGATCAAAGCAAGGGGGGAAAATTGATAATGAACTGGACTCCAAGAAGACTTTAATTGACAGTGACTTCTGTGAACCAGCTTTGGACAGTATATATAAACTGACCACGATGTAACTTTATTGCAATGAACTCTCCTTTAATTAATTGTCACCTTTGTTAAGACTGGCTACAGATCAAAGGTTTAAAGATACTTAACAGGATCTTAGTAACAAACCCTTCAGATGCATTAGAAATATCCGACAGCTCAGCCAATGAGGCATGCAGATTTCGATCTACCTCACCCTTATCTGTTTATTTCTCCCTCCTTTGTTAAACATGGACAATCATTGTTTAACATTAACTATTTCATAGATGAATTTGTTGGTAATGCTGATACCTCAAGGGATGTGCTGTTGCTGGTGAGAGGGGCTTTCTCTATTAGGTCTGTCAAAGTGTTTTGTCACCAGAAAGTTGCTTAAGGTTTGACAGACCAAGGTGCAGTGTAGACACAGTTTGTAATGTACCCTGTTCTTTCCCTTTACATTGCTGAGGTCTGTAATTTCCTTATTTAAAATTGGATAACATAAAAAGACATAGTTTGCATGAAAGGTGAGGCTGAGAATTAACCTTCCTATGAACAGTGCATATGCGGAGAGATACAAGCGTGCCTGCTGCATTAGTTTATCTCATACATGTGCAACCATTTCTTATATGTGCCTATTAATTAAAACATGTATTCAATACAGACAGGCTGATATAAATCTCTAAATAATTCCTTTCTAAAAGATAATACAGAGGTCAAACTTTTGTGTGAAAGTATCAGGTGACTTAGCAGGTCATTCTTGAAATTATATGTAGAGTTTAATATAATACCTAGCTGTTTCTTTATCATACTAATTTAATGATACAGTCACACTTCATTAATCCATGTCTGGTTTATTTGTGCATTGTGTCTGTGTCTCCAAAATATTTTAGAGGCGACCCACCTGACTTCCCAGCGCGCTGGGGCAGATAACTCCGGACATGAAGCTTCTCCAGACAGAATAAAAATGGAGCTTTGCAGACAGAGTTGGTCTGATGAGATCTGACTGCATATTTGGCCTGTTTCTAATTTAAATGCCTGTGTATATAATACACAGAAACTGTGTATACACGCATGCATCGAAAAGGCAGACATACATTTGTACATAGTTCCTCTCCTTTTAAGTCCCTGAGGATAGATTCACATCACATAATATGCATCATTCCCTGCAAACACACACAAATATCTTTGTCGGATTCAGTAGCTTCTTGCAGGTAGCTGTATGAAGCATCCTCAGCCTAATAATATCCCTATAAAACAGTGCCTCCTTCCTAGGATCCAGAGGGATGAAGGTTGTCAGAAGATCAAAAGATGTATCACAGTGTGCTTGTAGAAATCCCCTGATTATGTTTCCTCTCTATAATGCTCTAATTCACTATTTGATCAATTGTAAAAGGGCCAATGCTTTAGGAGAAAAGAAAAAAGTATTAGGTTACTAGATGCTTGAGGGTGAGTGAAAATCACACCTAAAATTATATGTAGCAATACAGTAATGAGCTTATCAATACTTCTTTAAGGACTATGACAAGCCTATAGGACAGATTCAGTTCTGTGAGCAAAGGTCACAATATAGATATTGCTTATTAAGACTATCGATAGCCTGGTTGACCAATCTAACCAGAGACTGTATAATGTACCTGCTGTTAACATGCAGGGAGGAGAACTATGAAGAATTTACAGAATTGCCCCCATGTAATATTAATAATATTGATTGATTCTAATAATATAATAAGGTAAAGATGCACTTCTTTGAAATGGTGCATGAGAGACAGAGAGAAGGGTAGAGAGAGATACTTTTGCTGAGTAGACCGAACTAGCTAGCACCTTTTTTAAAGATAACCCAGAGAAAATTCAGTTTTCTTGCCTTTGCTTTTTGCCCATTATTACACTTGGCCCCGACCGAAACAAGATACCTTGCTTTACGATCAGGTCTTTGGTGGCTGGAGCGAAGCTGAGGTCTGAGAAACTCAGGGCATCCAGAACCATTCTGGTTAACAACTCATCAGAATAGGATTAATCCCAGAGAGCTTTTTCGAGCAATGCGATAGAAGTGCCTGATTTATTTTATTTTTCACACTTTTAGCCACATTTAAGAAATGAGGGGAGGGTGTAAGTAATATATATTCTGTGATACGCATAATCTATAACTGACAGGAAAGGACTTTGCAGAGCAGCTGCAAACCTGCTCCAGAGATTGCTGAAGTTTTCAGGATAGCTCTAGGTCACCTGCAGCAGTGTTTGGATTGGGCCCTAAGTTACGGGTAGTTCTGCAGGATTCTGCTCGTTGAGGCAGGAACAGACGATAATATGCAGTGTGACTGCCTTAAGGTTGTTACTCATCTAAATCCAGATAAACAGACTGGCTCACTTCTGAATTTTCCCTAACTATTCCCTCTTCAGCAATAGACTGCCTTATCTAGGTATGCTAGTTCAGTCCTTTTGCTATACCATTCAGCATGAAGTGTCTTGTTCCAGTTTCCAGTGTGGTAGTTTCAAGATGGTTTGTATTTCATTATCCCTTCTCTCTGTTTAGAGGGCAAGTGTTTTTTTTCTTTTGTGAGCATTTAATTGCTTTTAAAAGCGATTTATTTGATCATATTCCATCTTCAATAATATATGTATGAGGATGCAATTTTTCACCTTCTTTTATAAAGATATATTGTTATTCAGTTATGCTATTCTGCAGGTTTTATTATGTTCTGTGTATCCAGGGGAAGCCTGGTATTTTTTTTTTTTTGTTGTTGTTTTTTATTATTTTTTTTTATTTTATTTTTTATTTAGATTGAATTTACTTTTTTGTCTTTTAAGAAAAAGAAAACACATTTAAGATACTGGCAATAAACGAGAAAAGTAGGAGTGGAAGTGAGGAACAGGCAAAGACAACGAACAAAAATCCTTTGGCAAAGTCTTATTGCATGTTTATTTGTAAGAGTCAGAATCTATCTAATTTTGATGCCAAAAGAAGAAATATCTTGCAAATTATTTAACTCCAAGTTTAGTCATCAGCATGGAAGGGGAAAAAAAGCAATTCAACCCACAGAAATACTGGAAGGAAATGCACATAAAGATCTTGAAAGAGATAAGGGTGATAGAGTGGTGATAGGGTTTACATTCTACTATGGAGTTAGTAAAAGTTAACTTGAAATTGAAAACTAAACAAAACAAATAAAACACCAACAACAAATAAATAAACAAGAAAAGCAGCAACCTTCTGGATTATTTACTATTGGCTAATACACCTCAGATTTTCCCCTCTAAACTGCTGCCTGTGTGCCTGTGCCTGCAGCTTCATTCAAAGGAAGGGCATTATCTGGTGGGTGAGGGTGGGCAGTGAGGATGCCTGGGTTCTAATCACCGCATGGATAATTACTCACCAACACTCTCTGATGGAGTCACTTAAGCTCGGTGCCTTCAGGCCTGATCTTAAACCTGTTGAATCAATGGGAAGATTCCCATTGGCTACAAGAAGCTATTGATCATTCAGTTCCCCATCTGCAATATTAGGCCAATTGGATTTTTTTTTAAATTTTATTCTTCCTTTTCTTTTCTTTTCTTTTCTTTTCTTTTCTTTTCTTTTCTTTTCTTTTCTTTTCTTTTCTTTTCTTTTCTTTTCTTTTCTTTTCTTTTCTTTTCTTTTTCTTTTCTTTTTTTTTCTTTTCTTTTCTTTCTTTCTTTTCTTTTCTTTTCTTTTCTTTTCTTTCTTTTCTTTTCTTTTTCTTTTCTTTCTTTTCTTTTTCTTTTCTTTTCTTTTCTTTTCTTTTCTTTTCTTTTCTTTTCTTTTCTTTCTTTTCTTTCTTTTCTTTTCTTTTCTTTTCTTTTCTTTTCTTTCTTTCTTTTCTTTTCTTCTCTTTTCTTTCTTTTCTTTTCTTTTTTCTTTCTTTCTTTTCTTTTCTTTTCTTTTCTTTTCTTTTCTTTTCTTTTTTTCTTTTCTTTCTTCTTTTCGTTTTTTTTTTTTTTTTTTTTTTAAATAGAGCAGAAGTTAATGACAAATTTTACATTTTTTTCTCAGTAAACTCAGTAAAGGTTGTGGTGCATCTTTGATGATAAATGTATTACATCAGAGCCCCTTTCAGTGCAGACCAGGAGAACATGACTTCAAAAAAACACACGGTGTGGAGGTGGAAAATTAGCTTTGCTCATTTCACTTGTAAATGCGTATTTTTTCCGTCTTTGCCAAGAAAGGGTCAACAGCAATTTTGCCAGTTTTCTTTGTGCAAGTAGGATTCAGTCTTTTGTAATTTCTCTGTCTACAGGAATATCACCATTCACTCATTCAGGATCTTGATTTTTTAATTTTTTTTTTTTTTAAGTGAATCACGTATATACTCATCATTGTTATGGCAACTGAGGGAGCTGCAAAGCTCAAGGATTTGATGAAGGGCTGCATCCCACCTTTCTTCTCTAAGGATCCAAACGTATTGTTTGCAATACAATTTGGATCAAATCAAAGGCATCTGCCTTCACCCAGTTAGTAAAAAGAGCAAGTTCTCTCTGGACAAGTGTACTCCTGCCCTCAGTACAGGTAGATGGAATTGGCAGTCATCGTCCATTTGCTGAGGACCGACCGAACACTCACTGAAGTCAATAGTTAGACTGTGACCCAGCCTCACAAACAACAGACAGACACTGTGTGAATCCTTAAGCAGGGATGTGAACGTCCCTGACTTTGGCAGAGCAAGATAGTCCAGAAGGGAGTTTTCACTGCTGCTGTCCAAGGAGTAGCTTGTGGGGAACAAACGAGATTCCAGTGACCTCAAATATCCAGCCATGGCAAAATTAATTCAGAAACCTTTTCATTTTGAAGAGGGGTTTTAGGTGATCAGCTACAATGAAGACCTGTCAAGCAAATCAATAGGGCTCCCTGATATTTATTTTATTTCATTTAATTTTATTTTTTATTTGACTTAATTTATTTGTTATTTTATTTTATTACTTTGGTTGCACTTTTAGTTAGTTCATCAATAGTAACATGTGGGGTGGCTTTTTTTGTGTTTCCATTCTATCCGTGTGTATGTCTTTTATGAAATAAATGGAGAAGCTGGAGTGTACATGTGTGTATGTTATGTGTAGAGTTGATTATCTAACCCCAAGTCTATTTGAAATCATCACAGTGCAGTCAAGTCAATGATATTCTGTCAAAGGTGAAGAGGAAGCTTGAGATCAGTGTGTATGTGTGAACGTGATGCTGCTTGATTGTCTGAAATCCAACTAAGTTTCAGTTTCAAAGGCCTGGGGGCAGCAGGGAAAGTGTTTGTTTGTTTAATTATTTATATATTTACTCAGCTCTACTGACAGTGTTTGCAGATGGGGGAAAAAAAAAAGAAGGAATGTTGGGTTCTTGTTTGGAGGGGAACGTGTTGTATTAGACTCAATCTCTTCTCCCATATATCAGGTACTTTGTGCTGTTAAATGATTATTTGTTAGTGACCTGGTCATTAAAAAAGGCCAGAGAGTTTCTGGTAGAATTAGGTTTTACGAGTTTATTCATAAACAAGGTTGCACAATAGGTGTGTCATTTCCCTGCCTCCTCCACTGCACCGATCCAGGGACAAGGCTTTTGGCAGCAGTTTCTTAATTCAAAGACAAATAACTGAGCCGGCCTGTTGACCCTACTCCTTGCTACCAGGCAAAAGCCATCAGACCAATCACTGGGCAAGTGCCTTGGTTGTCCACCCTTGGCCTCTGTATTTGCTTTCCAAGTGCTGTGCCCAGGCTCTTGCTGGCTCATTTGCAACCAAATCCAGTTCCTTATCCTCCTTTCCCAAGCTTTCTTTCCTGGCTGCAGATGCAAGTGTGAGTGTGTGGACCACAGCCCCAGAACTGTTCCCAGGGTTGGGTCCCTTCCTGGGGAGCCACTTCAGGCTCACTGCTCATTTCCTACATTGTCCTTCTCAGTCTACCTGTGATCGTGAGCTGTTTCTTTTCCATAACCAAGCTTTGCCACTACAGACCTATTTCCCTGGCTCTTGCCACTGCTGTTCATACTCCTCCTCCCTCGGTTCAGCTCTGCACCAGATTTGTGCCCTCGTGCTGTTGCTGGCTGTCACCCCCGTAGAGAACACCTCGCCGGCTCACGTCACAAGTCACCAGTCTCAGGCAACATTAACTATCTCTCCTCTCCTTTCTCAGCTCTTCCCCAAAGAGGGTTTGGGAAAAGAGAGCCATTATGACCAAGTGTTTTCAAAAAGAAAAAAGCCACGGATAGTAGCAGAGAGGCCCATACCCACAGAGCATACACACACAGATGCACAAATGTAAGTATTTCTGTATGTAAACTACTGAGACAGTAAGATAGAAGACAGAAAAGGTTTGTATGTTTTTTTTTTTTCTTTTGAGATTCAAAGCTGCTCTATCAAAGATTGAAAAACAAAACAAAATGAAACAGTTCAGTAAGTCTGTAATTTCACCAAGGCAATTGCACCTTTTTTTAACTTTTCTTGTTTCATTAAATCAAGAGCAGATTTCTCACACCTGAACAAAAAAATCCTGCATACATTTTCCTTTGAATTCTTAAAATCGTGATCTTATTCTTAACTATTCCTGGCAGCCCCTTCTGGGGTTACAGTTCAGCTTCTTGCAAAAACATTTCTTCCTACTGTTTTGAAACATAACTACCCCTTAGCTCCAGGACCCTTCTCTAGCATCCCCAAATTAAAGCAAGAAGTCAAAATAAGCCTTTGATGTAGTGCACCATCTGAGTCTTCTTTATTCAGAGGCAGATAGAAAGGGATTAAAACCCTGTTTCTAGCCCAGCCCTCTTACTAACCTTCTGTGTCCTGCCAGATCCCATTCCTAGACCTTGATCTTCCTCAGTTTGCTATGCGTAAAGAGGAATTTATGATATCCAGCTTTGCAAAGAACTTCATGTGTATTTAAGGTATAAGTCATGTAGCTTTAGCAGTGATGGTCTAAGGTTATAAATGAGACAACATTTGTGAGGAGAGGTAATATCTTTTATTAGTCCAGCTGATCTAGCTAGGGGAAAAAAAAAAAAAGACTTCTTTGTGTGCCTGAAAGCTAGTCTATTTTTTTTCCAACTATATCAGTTGGTCTAATAAAAGATATTACCTCTCTCAGCAAGCCTTGTCTCATTTGAGGTGTAAAGCAAGTACGGTGATTATTTAGGCCTGTTTTTTGTCTGTGTTGAGAGATCAGACATTTCCTCACCTAGGCGGCCAGGGAAAAAGCAGCCCAGGTTGGTGTCCCTTTCTTTCACCTTCTGTGATCAGCGGCAGTGGCCATCTCACGGGCGTTGAGAAGCGCAGAGAAACTCTGACAGCCTGTATTTTCTGATCCTGGAGATGTCCTTTCTTTTTTTTGCTGTTCTGCTCCCTTGTGAAGCACCACATGCCCTCTCCTCACCCCTGTGACTGTGATTGATTTATAAAATTGCTGCATGTATGTGTTCATGCGCGTGTATGTGGGCAACCACACAAACATCCCCAATCTGCCGAGCAAGCTGATGCATTTAGCAAGTAATAATGCAAACCACAGGCAAAAAGTATAGCAAGGAGAACAGGGTAAATTATTAAACCAGGGAAGACTTTGGAAGGAAAAGATTTTTTCCTCAGCTACAAATAAATTACAGCTCCATCGATGTCTGGGAGAAGCATTTTGGATTTTTGTTTTTTTGTTGTTGTTGTTGGTCTTGTTTTTTGTGGGGTTTTTTTGTTAGTTTTCTTTTTGTTTTATTTTATTTGATTTCATAAAGCACGGCTGAAAATACCAAGCAGTTGAAAAGAATCCAGAAGCAGGTTGCAGGTTTTCAGACACGGCAAAATCCTACTCGTATGCATAAGGCAGCAGTAGTCAGAGGACAGCTATTACTTATGCTTGGCTTTACTATCAGGGAAAGCATCGGATCACCTATTCAGATCAGGATAGTCAGATATGCCAAAGGTTTAATCAAATATTAAACGTAGTCAGTAAACTTAAACCAACATTGGACGTGCAGGAATTCTGCTCCTTTTCAAGAGAGCACTGTAATAGGAGAAACTTTTCTCCCATCTCTCTGATTGGTACTTTTTGTGGCTAGATAGATCTTTTTTTCAGACGGAGACGCACTCTGGTGTATGTCTAAGTAAATACAGGTTCATGTCGGGGTTTGCTTGTGTGTCTCTTACCGTGTCAGATAGAGACTGAGTTGTTTTTCTCATTTTTCTCACTCAGAAAATTTCCTGTGCACTTCTATAGTTCACCCCATACGCTTTTCTGCATCCATCTGTCCCTTTCCGAAAACAATGCTTTCGCTCTTGCACTCCTTCTCATCATCTGTTCAACAGAGGTAGAAAGGTGCAAGCATGTAGATGTATACGTGTATGTATTTGGAAACCCATGCAGGTAGATGTGAATATCTGGCTGCTTATTGATAAATAATACACCTAAAAACCTACATCTTCCTCCTTTCTACATAGATTTAAGCTGCATTTACACCCTCCAGCCCTTACGTATTCTGATCAGAGCGCTCAGAGGTAGAACATTTTACAGGGAGTTTTGGTTTACGATGTTACTTCTCCCTTCTATTATTCATTCTCTCTGATTTTTATCTAATCTCTCTTTGATTGTCCTGATGCAGTTTAAGAGACAAAGTGAATTTTTATTACATCATCAATATAATCTCCAGCTAATCAGCATCCATGTACATTACCATGTACACATTGGCTTTTCATCCGTGCCCATAAATAATAAAAATAATAATTGGGAACAGTTTTTGTGTGCGTGCGTGTGTTCATGTGTGCGTTGGTATCAGGCAGACAGTCACAGCTGTACTTCTTCATTTCAGCCAGCTTGTTTCAGTAACATTGGACCCATCTTTGGGCAGATTGTCTTAACTATTGCCCAGATTAATTTCCTGGTGCCTAACGCTTAAATCATGGAAACAATTAAAGCAGATGAATCCATACACATCCTCTCACAGCGACTGAACTTTGCTGTTAAATTGTACACACATTTCCATGGTGTTATAGGCAACATGCCCAGTGCCAGAGGAGTATGGAGCAGTTAACATATCCCCCTATATGGGTGTTTAAGCTCTAAATTTTTCATGTGTACGTGCTACTCCTTCTTGGGTAGGAGGAGAGCACATCACGTGCCTTTGAACAGGAAGCTTGGAGACCAGATTTTTGGCTTTTGATTGCTGATATTTTTCCACAGCTTGCTGTGTAGAACTTAGCCTGACACTCAGGTCTGCAAATTTTGCAGAGTTGAGCTCCTATGTATTTTTTGGTCCCCCCTTTCCAGCTCTAGTAGAACAATGACAATATTTACTTCCCCATAAAGTAAGACTTGTGCCATACTTTGAAATTTTTTGTCCTCTGTACAGATGTCTTGTTCAATTTAAGCAGAATCACTCTGCTTCCTCTTTAAAATATCCTGATTTGGCAGAGCAAGGTAATGGCAGTGCCTCAATGTTAAGCAGGCAGACTTCAGATTGTCTTCCTAGTGGCCTAGGGTGACACTCACATCTGATACACAAACTGCAATGTTCGTGTCCTGTCCTGCAGTGCCAGGATTAGTCCTTTCTGAGCTGTCCAAGACTGATCGTAAACACTATGCCAGAGTTCAATCAGATATGACAGAGTGTTCAATAAAAAAGGCCCACACACTCATGGACAAATTTTATCCCTATGTGTTAAACAGCACACCCTTGGGAAAGTGCCTGTTTCTCTTCCAGATGAAATGTTGCAATGGTATAGAGCCATCCATCCAGTAAAGTGTCCACTTAATTCGTATGGTGGAAAGCCTCCCAGAAAGCAATAAGTTCTTTAAGTTGAGAAGGCGCTTAAATACTTTGCTGGATCCGTGGAAATCTGCAGTTCAGATGGAATAATTAAGTGTAGGGGTGTTACAGAAATC
This sequence comes from Calypte anna, assembly GCF_003957555.1. NCBI lineage: Eukaryota > Metazoa > Chordata > Aves > Apodiformes > Trochilidae > Calypte > Calypte anna. The sequence goes on from NC_044274.1 coordinate 8,393,171, forward strand.
AAGTAAAAAGCATAACTCTGTGACTCAGAAATAATACTCCTTCATAACTACGGAGGAACACTGGAATCATGAAAGAAACACCATGCACATTGAACACCTCTCAGTATGGATCAGGCTGAGACCCTTTCTATATTTCAAAATATTTCCTTACTGATCTTTTTTATTGACAGATTCTTATTAGATTTGGCCTGGGAATAGGATTTGCTTTGAGGAAAGAGAAAAAGAGAATACTTTCAGTTTTCTGAAGAAACTGAAGAATGCTTCTTCAGTTTTCTTTTGTAAACCAAACCCCTTTTCCTGGCCCTTCCATCTCCACTCCCTGTTTTGACAAACCAGATAATTTATCAGATGGGAAAAGAGGAAGGGGAAAAAATTATTTTCTTTGGTTTCTTCTGCTTTTGGTGATATAATCGCTCTCTCCTCTTAGCAGTTCTGAAAACAGAAGCTCCAATCTGGAACTGGTCATAGTTTATTGCACTCAGGACTAGACCAGACTGGGTCCGAGTCTCTGTCATCCATGTAATAAAGAGAGTTTTACACTTTACACAGGTAAAGTTGATATTTTTTTGTAACATCTCTTGATGTTTCTGGATCCATTATTGTTTTGTATTTAATTTTGGAGGTTAATTTGCATGTGTATCGCTAAGCCTCTCTTTACTGTTTCACTATTCATTTATTTATGTCCTCCTGCCCCTCCTTACACCACTTCTTTACTAAACCCAGCAGCTAAATCCCCTGGGCAGGTGTGAAACCAACATCATTCTTGGATAGAAATCTACCTTGAAGGATGAAGAGTGTCCCCCGTTTGTAACTGGAAGGCATGAAAAAGAACATATCACTTATCTGAATTTGCTGTTCATCCAAGCACTGTTTATGGAGATTTACAGTACTTTGCCTCTGCAAAGAGCTCTATTGCATGGTGACTGCTGGAGGATTTTAGGTGGCGGTATTAGCTGCAGTATTAAAAATGCATCGGAAGGCACGGGGTGGGAGATTAGTTGAATAGAAAGACCCATGAATGAAGGGTTAATTACATTCAAAGAGGCCATCGTATGGAGCAGAGGAGGCAATAGGTTTCTTTTCTTCAAAATTTACTAAATAGCTGGAAACACGGTTTAATGAATTTTAATGGGATCTTTCTGAATCCTATGCATATTGCATCTGCTGACTGTAGGAAGTCAAAGTATTGTTGAAAGGAAGGGTATTGCCCTACTTTAGGTTTCACAGTTCAGTATTTAAAATATATTCTGCAACAAGCACTTTATTCAATATATAGTTTTCTCCTTATTTAATACCCCCCCTTTGCAAGTGGAAAAGACTTTCAGGATCTGTGAGCCCTCAATACCATAGATTATTCTGCTGTTATATAACATGTGCTTTACATTTTATTGAGCCATCTTGTGCCGTCAAGATAAAGGAGGCCTTAGTATTTTTCCCTGCTTAGGACCCATCCAGGAAGACGTGGTGATGAATTCTGCTCTCCGTTATACCCATGTAAATCTAGAGGCACCGACTCTGTGAATTTCTTCCAGGATTATCGTGAGACAAGTGAGATCAGGATTTGGTCCAATCTGGTGGGAGGGAGAAAAGAGACAAAGAGTCAGAATTCTCTTTTTTCTTTGCAGTGTGTATGGGCTGGGATTATACTCTGTGTGGCACAACTCATTTCTGTGAGGGCTTCAGCGGGGACAGCAGAAAATCCCATCTATTAGACTGTTGCAACAAGAACAAGATATTAACATTTCAGAGAGAGCTGGTCATTTAGCAGCATATCAGAAATCTGGACTGCGATATCTTCATCGTGCTGATTTGTGATGGGCCAGCATTACTTCCACCTCAACATCAAAGGGAAACTGAGGCAGGGTGTGTAGTGAGCCTGTCTCAGAGTAGCTTTGTCTGAGTCCTATTTTTACATTTATCTTCACTATGTTGAGGTTTCCCATTGCCTTGGTAACTTGAATTTTTTCTGTTGCTCTTTCTCAAAATGCCAGACAACCTCTCAAACAGCTGATAGTATAAGACTGCCCTACTTTTCATTAACCTGGGGCCCAGTTCTCCTTTAGGGTGCAAAGAGAGTTGCTGAGACTCTCTCAAAAGATGCTTTGAGGCTCCCTCAAAGCCAGCAGGAACTGACAGGGCTTAACATGCTGCAGGACTGTGTTCAGGAGAAAAACTGCAGTTTCAACTGCAATAGCATGATCAGTATGACAATACTTCTCTAGTACAGGCACTACGATACCTACAGAGAAGTAGTCACACTGACATAGAAATACACAAGCATAACAAGTAACAAAATGAAAGTAAAAACATCAGGCATTTTTACACCCCTATGGTCACACCCTTCCTCCAGAGTCTACTGGGATAATGTTTTCTGAGACAAGGTGGTGTTTAGCTGGCTCAGGGCTGAGGACCCAGAGCGTATCCTAGTGTATGGGCCAGAGCTTCCTAAGAGCAGACACAACCTGAGATCTGAGTTTGGAGTAAGACTTTCCATACTGAGAACAGCAGGATGACTGCACTCGGACTTCTGTGAAGAAGAAAGACAGGTATTTAAATGCACTTCTGCAGGACTCAAGGCTGCACCTCTTCCAAGTATGGACTTGTTGTTGCTTTTTCCCCTTGTCTCCCCATCCCTCCCTCATGTGTTTCAGATCTTTCTCTCCTTACAAGCAGACAATGTGGTGCCTGCTTGAATGGCACAGATAAGTTAGCCATGCAGCTTGGAGCAGCAGCCCTAAACCACCTATTCTTCCTTTGAACTGAAATCAAAACAAAAGACGTCAGCATCAAAACGATCCTTTGCCAGGTAACGGTTACATTGTGCGCGTTGCCTTAATTCAAGTGCAAGGAGCTCTCATCTCTTTGTGTCATGCCCAGATCTGCACTCATCTTAATATGAGGCAGATCCTACAGTGGATACAGCTGTGCAGTAGCTGCCAGCTCTTTTATGTAGACCATTAAACAATACTTGAGGTATTAGCAAATTATTTCCTTACCCCCAGTTTCTAATGCTTTTCTTTCCCCCTGCCTCACCAAACCCTTTTTTTTTTTGTCAGCTTTTGGCTCAAATTTACAACTCAAAAATATATTTTCCTTTTTTTTTTTTTTTTTTTTTTTTTCCCCATTCTCTCTCTAAAGAGTGAGAAAGAGTGGCACAGAAATTCTTCCAAGGACCTGCAGCCAAAGTGAAACTCATGAGCAATCAGCCTGTCCTTGTGGCTTATTCTCTTTATGTTTAGATGAGCTGCTGGGGCATGACCAGTAAAGCCACCCACCTCACCCAAGTCCTGCTGTAAGGACAGTCTTCAATTCACAGTCCTATGTGAACTTTTAATGCATCATTACAGTGTTGTTGAGATCTGGGAGTTAGATGTCTTTTTTTTCCTAGCTCAGCTGTTGGTTTACTCTGTAGACGCTGAGCCAGTCATTTCTAGAGAAAAATTAAAACTGGCTGTCACTGTTTTTAGTGCCTACTTGTTTTGTATGCTTGTTGTGTACACACTTCAGGAAAGGGGTCCCTTCTGCAACTGGCATTTCAAGCTGGTCACTGTAAATTAGGGACTGATTTAAAAAAACTTACGTATTTAACGTTACATCGTGTTTCTGATCTTTACTCTACAAAACTATATAAATAAGACTTCCTCATTAAGAACTTTGAGATCTTTCAGAAAGTTAACAAGTCTACTTTTGCATGAAGTATCAGGGATCAGACCTTGCTGAACTTTCACACACTGTGTTAACAGATATTTTCTTGCATGCAGAGCTTTGCCAGATACTTGCTGAAGGGAATCCAGCTGGTTTTGGTGAATAATGATCAAGCCACCCCAATTTTCTTCCTCCTTTTTCCTGTTCTTCAGAGGAAGAGAGTTACTGAAGCACCAGTACCTGAGAACAAATTTTACTCCTCAGATGTCTCCTTCAGCATTGACCCTCTCCTAATGAATCAGTTCAGATTTGATATAGACAGGACCAAGGTCAGCCTAGCTTGACTCTCGCTGTCTCTTCAACACACCAGATACAATGCTGCCACATTGTGGCTCCTTCCTATCTGTTCTGCCATACACACTCGCCCAGCTCTCGGATCTTGCAGGAGAGCATCCTGGATGTCTCTCCAGATAGGGTGCATGGCACTCCAACTTATACACTGCCCAGTCAGGGATGCCACCTAGCCTCATTTGCCTCCACTATCGGCAGAAACCAAAAAATGCCCCCCTTAGCAGTGGTCATAAATTACAAGCCCCACGGATTCACCCATTGTTTGTCTTGTGTGGCTGCTGGTGCTTCATACAAAGGTGCTCTGAGTTGGAAGGGAGGGTGTAGGAATGTAGGAATGCCAAAATTCATTTCTCTTATAGATACCTCCTGCTTTATGTTTTATCCCCCTCTCCAGATTTTTACAGACATGGCCAATCTTTTTAAAGCAAGGAAATGGGACCTTATGAAAATGCAGCCACGATCAGGTCACTCTTTTCCTAAACATCCCTTGTCTTTATTTGCTGCCAAGTTCTTGATTCTCTTTAATTTTTTTCTCCCATTGCTTTTTTCTTTATTTCCTTCCCTCCTTTGGGGAAAAGAAAAACATACACACACAAAACCACAGCAGGGCAGGAAATTAAACCTTTCCACAAAGATGCTTTGGTAAGATGCTGTCTTTTCACTTATTTATTTTGTACTGATTATTTTTTACAGGGGAGAAAGGAAGGAGTGAGAGCAGGGCATGTGACAGAAAGGGCAACTGAGTAGACGAAAGAAACTCCTTTAATTTATTTGGAAAGCTTTGTCATTTGTTGTTGTTAGTTTTTCCCACATATGAGAAAGCCAGGAGAGCTTTAAACCCACCAGCAACACTCACACAAAACAAACACCAGGTGGAACTGCTCCCATTTTGCTGGATACGATAAGGGTAATGGACTTCTCTTGGCATGATTTTGCCCATTTTGTTCTGATTAGGCAAGTCTTAGATGAACTGCAACACTACTAGGCATTCCGAGGCTCCTTTTAATTCAGGAAATGAATTAATTGCTTTATACCAAAAGGTTGTTTCAAAGTAAAGCCATAGAATCCCCCTCAAATCCCTCTTTCTCTTTTAGGATGATATGAACCATTGCAACCAGGAAGCACTGGATATCTGCTTCCATCTTCGTTCTCAGTTCTCCTCAGACAGTACAATTTGCCTCTGTGCAGTGAATCCTCAGAGAGGATCTGGCTCTTGAGGATGTTAAAAACCAAAGAGCAGTAGGGCAATGGCAGAGGTTTAGTAACTCGTGGTTAAAAAACATACATGCAGGAAAGTGAAGGCTAGTTGCTATTTCTGCAGAAAATGCACCCTGGACAAGAAGAATTTAGTGCTCATCCATCAAAGTATCTTACCCTTCCTGGAAGCAGGCTTAGATTTTGAAGTGTTGTAACACCCAGATATGCCTGGATCCCTGAAAACATCAGCCACCAATTGCAGGTATGGAATTTCCCCACATCTCATGTGCAGATTGGGTTAGCCCAGGGGAATGAGAGTAGAGAAGACTCTCTCTCATTCCTCTCTCTCTCTCCGGTGTTTATTAGCAAAGGATACACCTGCAGCCCTCATGCTCTGCAAACACTGCCAGACACCTGATGACGTATCTGGTATGAAGTTGAAACTGTTTCATATTCAGAAAAGATCTACAGCCCTCAAAACAGTTTGTTCTCTGTGCCTGCTTGATTTTATGTTCCTTTTGGCATAAAATGACATGAAGAACTACACATGCCTGCTTTTACTGAGGAAGAGTTGAGAGTGCAGAATGCTGTTATTGGAACAAACCCAGTGAAGAGAAGGCATCAGAAAACAGCGCTTTAGTAACCAAAGGAGTGGAATTTGAACTCCCATTCCCAGATAAGTGGTTAAATTCCCAGATAAGTGGAACAAACCCAGTGAAGAGAAGGCATCAGAAAACAGCGCTTTAGTAACCAAAGGAGTGGAATTTTAACTCCCATTCCCAGATAAGGGGTTAACTCTGATTCAAACAAGGGGACTGTGGGTTTGTTCCAAGACAGCATTTACTGGTGTGTTTTTCTTTATCAATACCTAAGTGTTTACTTATGTACTTCTTGATTTTGACAGAGTTCTGTGATTTGGTTTCCTGAACTGCAAAGTACAGTAATAGCTCTATGTCTGTGATAGCAGGGTGCAAACCCTAATTCATACTTGTAAATTGACATGTTTTTGAGGAAGACTCGGTAGAAGGGTTGAATAATTTTAAAGGTCACAGGAGGTCAATGCATAGCAAAAGACATGAAATTTACTAATACTTTTTAAAGCACAGACTGTGTTATAAAATGTACTGTAATTTTAAGGATCTGAGATTATTTGCTTACAATTTAGCTCCTGGTGCTTTTTTTTTTTTTTTTTTTTTTTTTTTTTTTTTTGTAATAATATTATATTTTTCCAGCAACAGCTGAGAGGAGGACACTACTGGGCTAGGTGCTGTGCAGGCCCATACCGACCTACCATATTCCAAATGGACACAAACAAGCACAAATCAAGTAGGAAAAAAAGAAATACCAGATCATGATCTCATAGGTTTGGTGCCTAACCTTGAGCTGCACTGAGATTAAGACTCAGATCCTTAAAGGCACTTAGATCCCAACTCCCATTGAAATCAATGGGTGTTAGATGCCTAAATAGCTTTATGGATCTGAGCATAAGTGACTTATCCAAGGGCAGAGCAGCAATCTACAGCTGGGTTGGGAATTAAACACAGATTATACAAGTCCCAGTCTGATTTCTTAATCAGAAAATCATCTTTCCTCTATATATTTTGTGCAATAAATCCCTGGCATTCACATCACAAAAATGGATACATAATGCCCATCCTATAAAATCACTGGAAGCCTGCAGTGACAAAAAAGGTTTTCCTCATATCAAGCCCAGCTACAGACACACTGGTATACTTTGTGCTTGGGATTGGCTTCTGCTCTCCCTTACACCATGGAAACTTCCATAGCTTTCAGAGTTACCTTCCTAGGTTTACAGCCAGGTGACAGAGAGCAGAATCCAACCCAGCACTACAAGTTCAAACATTTTTCACCCAGCTCTAGGGAGGGGATGGATTAGACAAACTGAACTTTCTGAAAAGATCAATATGGAACATCTCTTTCAATTACTCTCCAAGGTACTAAGCCTGTGAAGTCAGTTATGGTGCATTTATAAATCTTACCAGGAGGGGCTGTCTGACATCTTCCTCTTCCACCTTTACTCCTCACAAGAAGTCCCTTATTGCCTGGGATGGGCTGGCAGGTGAGTGTTACTCACAGAGATGGGCAGGAAAGGAACAGGTCCCACTCTCTCAGAACTAAGGTGGATGGGGACCTTTCTGATTTCCCTTTCCCAGACACAGACATTCACATAATCAGACATGCATCTACAGAACAACAAGAGGGGCCAAATCCAAATCTCGTGAAAGCCACTGAAAAGTCACTAGGGTTATAAGATGCTTCAGAACGTGAACATATATATTATAGAACCCAAAACAACCACAGCTGTGACGGATAACTAGTTTCGATGCAGTTATACAGGAGGGTGGGGTGGGGGAGCCCTTATGCCGATACAGCTCCTTCAGTTTATAGAATAGGTTTAAAGCCTACCCAAAAAAATATGCTGAAGATGTTGATCTAAGTTCAGCCATCTCCTACAAGCCTGCAGGATCCTCTCTGATACTAAAGGGTTGAAGTGAGGATTTGGAGCATGCAGGGAGAGTCTTCTAGATGAGCATGAGTCACTGTACTGTAGCTGTGTTTTTCTGTGCATTTACCTGCCAGGACAATAGGAAACCTGCCAGTTAAAAGAGCATCAGGGTCACTCGAGGTGTAGTCTGTGCTCCTGACTCTCCCTCTCCAAGAACCTCTGCTTAAGATCAGGCAGTCTAAAGTTTTATTTTGTCTTATGTCTTGGTGTTTGGTTAGTACCTTCTCTAGGGGCTTTAGCTGAAAGGAAGTAACAGGCTCAGGCAGCAAAGGCTGTGAGTGTTTAATACATATAAGCTATTTAGATGTTGCTTCAACAAGGCTGCAGAATTAATGTAAATTAGTACCCAACTTCCAAATCCTACTGCAGATTAGGCCTAAAGATACCAGTGCCAGGGGACCTGGCTCCATTTCTTCAAGGCTGCTTCTTTTCCATAGGGTGCAGTGAGACAGATTTGGGGTGCACCTCAACACCAATGATGAGCCTGTGGCTCGTCTTGGTGTGAAAGAAAAGCCACACAGTGCTGTAAAGAGAGCAAATAAAAGCAGGGGAGCTCAACCTCCTCTCTGCATGAAACGCACCCTCCTGTGACAAGCAGCGTGGTTGCATCCCATGACTGCCTCAGCTCTGGGCTAATCCTGTCCCCCTGTGTCACCTCAACTGGGGCCAGAAGCTTCCCTGTGCTGGGTGCTGCACAGATGGGGGACAAAAAGACACCTCCTGCCTAAAGGCATTGGGACACTGAGCAGGGGACGAGAGACAGCAGATGGATACCGGCAGACGGAGGAAGTGTGAGGAGACGCTGAGACGTTGTTTGACAATGTGGCTGGCAGCCATCTCAGCAGCCCAACCACTCCAGGTGCCCGGACAAGAGCCAGGGGTGAGGAGGGGCTCAGCAGCAGCCAGTGGGATGGCTTTTTGGTCTTGGCTAATTAACTCAGCAAACGTGACAGTCACCCTGGTATGTCTCCCAGCGTGTCCTTTCTTGCTCTTCCGACTCTTCTTTACCCCAGCTTACGGAAGTGCAGGAGGGAGATGTCCTTGGGTCTTGGCTACTCTGATGGGAGTTCTGGGGAGATATCTGGCCTGGGAGAGTCTGCTTTACCCATGTATCTTCACACTGCAGATACCTCTGCAGTTCTTCAACCCCTACTTCTAAGGAATGAGGAGTTATAGATGTACACCAACGAGAAGGGGCAGAGAAGAGGTGGGAGCTGTCAGTTTGTCAGAAAGGCTGCATATGTCTGGGAAAATTTTTTACACCCTTTCTTTGCTTCAAACCTGCAGCAAATACAAGAGTGAAGTTCTCTGCTTTTCACCTATGAGAATAGTCATCGGGGACATTTAGGCACAAATGGGACACCCTAACCCACTAAGTCTAGAAGACTTCCACACTGCCACAGGGTGGAAATAACATTGTGGGGCTGCAGCAGGGAAGGCAATTCAGGACCAGCTGCTGATTATGGCACATAAAATTGACCATAACCTGCTCCAAACTGCACAATCAGGCTTCAGGGAGGTTGAAAAGGATCTGTCATTCCCAGTGACAGCATTTGGTGTAAATATCAGCCTTGTTTTAACCCAGTTGGTGCTGTTAATGAGGGGGTGTATAGGCACTGTGGAATATTTGCATGCAGTGACTACGCAAGGATTGGGCCTTTAGGAATGAAATTCCTAGTGTGAGACAGCCTTGGTATATGCTATGAAAAATTAATATTTATAGACACTCTTAGCTGGGAATCTCGATATGGATGTACATTTGCATTACTGGTAGAGAACTTTATAAGAACTTTTTTTTTCCTTTCTCACTAAGTAGAAATAACTTGTTGATACACAGCACGTAACATGAAAGGGTGATTACTGCCAATTTACAGATATTTGAGTAAAGTGCACATAATAGATGTATTTTTACATTGTAGTGGTTACATTTTCTAGAAAAAAACAGACATGCACACAACTACATTAAAGATTTAAGGTTCTATCCTTCACCATTTAAGTCAATGGCAGTTTGACACTGATTTTAATGGAAGCTAGATAGGGGCTTACGTGTCAATGTAATGCAGCTGCTAAAGAATAAATATCGACACAAATAGGTCAATATAGTGGTGTCTTCTAAGTGCTAAAACTGTACTTTGTGATACCTATTGCAATTTTTCACATGTTCATTTTAGCTGTGCTGAAGCCATCCTGCTGCTCAAGAACAGGATGTGGAGGGTACCAGTATTCACTGTGTAGTAGTGACATCTTCAGGTCACTACCAAAACCAGTCCCCTCTGCACAAGGTGCTGCACATGCACGTGTGGAGAAAGAAATATTTGAGAAATTGGATGACTTGACCACGGACAGAGGGCACATCAGTGACAGAGGTGGCAGTGAATGCCAGGCACTGAAGGTCTATAGAGAAATCAGAACCACAGACCTGAAAATAGTTAATGGAGTATGTCTTGGGAGTCTTTTTTACCAATGGAGAAAGAAAAATGTTTTTGTTTATTTCAAAAGTTACTATTCTTTTTAGTTTTCTAAGTAAATAAAATAATTTGAAGATATTTTTCTTTTGAACACTTTCATGTAGAAGCATCTTGCATCTATACTTTGGTTAAAAATAATAATAAAACAAAATCCTGTCCTGGCCATTTAAGAAAATAAATTATTCACACAGATAAACCCTTATTTCTTAAATATATATTTTTTAATGCTTTGACTTTATTCTTTTTATCTCTTACTTGAAACAACTTGCCAAATTTCATCCAAATCTGTGAACAGCTTTCCTTCCTGCCAAGCTATTTTTCCTCTACAAATATCAGCTGACAAAAAAAATCATGCAAGTCTAGTCATCAAGCTAACGGTCTGTTCTCTGTCTCTCCAAACTAAGCAAAAATTTGAAAGAAAAAAAAAGAAAAGATACTCAGAAAGAGGCCATAACAAAAAGAAAAAGGATTTCCTCTTCTCTTAAAGTTGCAGTGTGGAGTATAGGGATATCACTCCAAGGTGTACAAGAACCACTAGAAACAGTTACCTCCATATGAACAGAGTGCTGCCTCCATCTAATACATGAAATTTATAAGTGCTTCAGCTCCCCAGAGGCACTCAGGCATATTGCTATATATAGGCCTGTTCCCAAATTACAGAATGCCTTCCCTTGACTGTAGCATTATCAGACCACATGGATTTTTTCTTTTTTCTTTTATTTTTATTCTTTTTTAAACTAAAACAAATATAAAAATCAAACAACAAAAAAACAGCTCACTCTAAGCTATTTCCCTTTGTTTGCCACCAGTGTTAATCATTGCATGGAAGTGGGTTCAATGTCCAGTTCACAAGCAGTCCTAAGCAAATACAGATAAATGGCTCCTCCTGGGAAGGAACAATATTTGTGCGACACATAACACAGACAATAGATTTGCTTTCTGAATGAGTTAGCTGGAAAATCAGTTAGGGCCCTGCCTGGCATTGAGCTGTGCCTCCAATGAGGCCAGGGCTGGGCAGCAGCAGGGACTGCAGAGGCCAAGCTCAGAGCTGGTGGAGGTCCTGGTGGGTGGCCAGCATCACCCACACACAGGTTGGGATATGCTGCATGCATACACCAGATGCATTGAGTACACGAGCTTCTCATGTCTCCCAGCTCCCACTCATGCTGTTCATCTCAGGAAGTCATTGCTTTAATTTGAGGCATTCAGGGGAGCAGCAACCATTGCCCCTGCAAACAGTGACAAAAGGGAATGGGGCATGACCTGGTACCACTCCCATACAGGATGTGTTTTTCACAGAATCACAGAATCTTCTGGGTTGGAAGGGACCTCTGAGATCAAGTCCAACCCTTAATCCACTACCTTTTAATACCTTTTGGGAAGGTAGGGACAGATCTTGTGAGGGTGTTGAGTCCCCTCTGTGCAGAGTTGGTTTCTCTTCTCCTTTGACCTATAGGGAAATTAGGCTCTTTGTTCTCCTCTGCTATTAAACCAGTGAGTGATTTTATATGCCTCTGCTTCTACCATCACTGATCCCTCCTCCATTTCTTAGATTTTCTTTATGCTTTCCTTCCCTGTCATTATTTTTGTCCAACAGCTATTTGTTCAGTAATCTCCCCCAAGAGATTAGTACACTAATAGGCAGTCAACAAAACAAGAAAGAAAGAAAGACACAGTACTTAAAGGATGAATACTTGGAAGAGAGCATCAGTCTTTTGATGTCCTGATTCCAGTTGGGTTTATTTGCCATATATATGTCTTTAATAACTATACATCTTCGTACAGCTGTCCTAGAGCTCAAACACAGATTCCCAACTGCTTTGGAAACCTTATACTTCTCCTTCAGTTGCCAGGGTGAAGGAAAGCAGCAGCATTCCCAGTACCTAAAGTACCGTGGGGCACATAGCGACCTGCACATTTCAGTCAGTAGGATGGCTTAGTTGAAAAGTCAGTATACCCATTACACACATTTTTTGGTTTTTGGGTCTCTAAGTCAGAAGCCCCTGTCATGAAAACCTCTCCACACCTTTCACTTTAACACTGTGGTTGCTCCTGTTCAAGGCATCAGAGGAATCTTTGTCCCCTGATGGCTGGGATAAATAACACTGTGCAGAACTGGAGGCCCATCTCCAAACATAGATGCTGTATTTCGCTCAGTCATGGCTGGCTAAAAGAATATAACCTGACCTTTAGTGACCCTGCTGTGCAGAGTGGATAACAGCCAGGCATTTAATACAGATGCAGAAAAAGGGAGGGGAATTCAAGGGGGAAAAAGATGGCTAAAACTGTCACATTTTGCAGCATAGTCTGGCAACTGCTGCAAGAATACTTTTTAAGGAAAGTTTGGTTTTGCAGGCATACTCCTTCTTTGGTGACTGCTTTCACTTTGTTTTTTCCCAGACAAATTCTTCTTTTGAACTGGCAGCAAAGACTTACTTAGGACTGCATTAGGGGCTCTTGAAAATACCCTTTTTTTCTTCCTTGGAAATTGATACCACACACTTGGGTGATTTTATTTTTTTTAACAGACTGGTAGGCATTCTTTTCATTTCCCCCTTGTGATTTTATACAGAATACTTTTTCAGGCAGTTCTTTTCGCACCCTTCCAAAGCAGTCAATGAAACCATGTGCGTGCATACAATTAAACACAAAGGGGTGGGGGAGAGAGGGAAGGAGAGAAAAAGCTACAACAGCCTAATAATTTCATTTGAAAAATCGTCCAGATTAGTATCCTGAAGTAACACAGTATTTTGAACAAAATTTTAAGAAGTCATGTATGCTTCTAACAAGCATTTTAAATACTATTTTGGGAATGTAAAAAAAGCTAATAATTAAAGTGAAAATAACAGCATACATTCTGCCTCTCTGTTCAGCCCCAGTCCTGCACATCTGAGGCCGATATGAGCTTCATTCTTTTCTTTGGTTATCATGTAAAGTATTTAATGAGATTCAACCAGACTCAAGTCAAATGAATTGCATGGGTGTTGCATAAATCCCCCTGGCATTTCTGATAATTTGGAGCACAAAAAATACCTGGTAAACTCTAATATCCAGGATCAACAGAGAGACATTAAAAGGACCCATATTTGGAGAGTGAAAATGCAGTGGATCAGCACCAATAAACCTCAAACCTGTATTTTTATATGAATATCTTAGATACCCAATACCCTGGGACTCCTCCAAAAAGATCAGGGTAGCATGATTAGACCTTGTGATTCCAGATGTACACAGAAGAGGGAGTTGCTATTAGAGCTTGGAAGACCATGAATTTTCTATTTTTGATTTTGAGGAATGCAAGAAATCAGAGTTTAAAAGTTAAGAGAGATTTACTCCCAGCTGTGATGCATTCATCAAAATGTAAGAGACCCTTCAAATTATAATGTTGGATTAAAAATCCTGACACAAAAGACAATAATTTTCTCTCAAAACAGTATATTTTGAGATTTCTAATTGTTGTTTTGCAGTATTCAGATCTTTAAGATTCATATTTTGTCATTTAACACATCGGCTAGAAAATGTATCACCAAAAAAAAGAAAAATTTGAGATTCTCATACACTCTCACATATTCAGGAGCTGATTGTGAGGAAGCACAGCAAAGCACACCAGAACTGTGGAAACTGGAAGAGATAGCAATACCAAAAAAAAAAAAAGGATGATAAATGATCCTTTGAGTATGCACATGGTAGATTTTGAGGCTGACGTCTCAAATTTATCTCTTAAATTTTTCTTTACTTGCTATTCATTCCCATTCACCTTCTTCTGGAGTTCAATGAATATAAGTACCAGCTTTAGAAACAAAGATTATGGCCTTAAAGGTTGCCTAGAAAAGCTTTTAAACATTAAATAAGAAAAGACAAAAAGAAAGAAAAATGGAAGAAAAATGTTGCTTTTTCAATGATGTAAGTACAGCCATACTAATTCCCAGATATGGAGTACAGAAGGCCACTCTCCACCCAGCAGTAGCATTGAGCAGATTGGCAGAGAATGTTAAGAACAGGGAAAGTATGTACAACACACATTTTCCCAGCCTTTCACCATTTTCAACCCAAGAGATTTCCAAGGCCCAATTTGCTTCATTTATTATGAAATATAATGACCAATTTCATCATTTTGAGGATCCCAGTTCTTGAAAGCTTAGTACTATATTCTTAATGCATCATCCACCTAAATCCGTGCATCTGGTCAATTGAGAAGGGAAAAGTAATTTAGGGGGCTCAATAAAGCCTTGAGGCAAGTCTTTTGGAAGCGCCAAAAAGGAAATATTATTCCAGAGAACTACGTGAAGCATGTAAGGTTCGAATATGCTTTTTTTTAGGACTGTTAGGATGTATACCCCTAATATAAGAAAAACAAAAAACAAACAAAAATCCCTATCACATAATCTTTTGGAGAAAAAGTACATCTGGAAACAGATCAAATGCCTATAATAAAAGCTGAATCCATGTAAAATTCACTCTTCTTTAATGTTGCATTCTGAGTTTCAGGCTCAGCTAGATTAGATTTAAAATCCATCCAACCTTTCAGATGATTCTGGAGTTTGAGAGGAACAGAGAGGACTTTTGCTTTTGCAGCATTATCCTGTAGATGAAGCACTGATGAATCTTTCACTTGGAAAGAGCTATGAGTGCTCCAAACAAAACTTGAGTAAGTATGACTGGAGAGAAAGCAAAAAAGATTTCTTTTGTTCCTATTTTTACCATGCCTGCACAACATTTTGCAAATGAAAGGCTGAGGTATTAAAAGTAGTGATCAAATTTACCAGCAATTTTGTAACAGGAACTTCACACCATCCAGCATCCTATAGGAAGGATTCATTTCTATCATTACATTCCACAAAATGCTTGTTTAAAGCTTTCATTCCCACTCTGTGCCTGTGAATGATGCAATAACTTTCTTTTGCTGTATGTGTTCTGTGGCCCAGGCCAACATCAAAGACAGCAGCACAAAATTAAGGAGTGCTTTGGATCTCTGTTCAAACCACTCTGTATTCCAAACCTCAGTCCATATTTCCCCTCATCCCAGGTAGACATTTGCATCCTTTAAATGATCTTGTTTATTCTATGTGTCGGAATATAGTTATCTGAATATTAATTATGGTTTTAGTGAAGTTCATCGGTTGAGTGCAGGAATTGAGAATTCTTCCTTCAGTCGCAGCCACCTGCTTAGATTTCTGTGTTTATCTGCTTCACTGAGTTTAAATCAGTTTCTGTAAGTGAAAGTCTGTTGCTTTGAGCAGATGTTAATGCTCAGAAATAGTGTACAGTCTGCCATTAGCATATGTAGCATAATGCTAATAAATGGAGGCATGTACCACCCTTGAAGGTGATTCCAATTTCA
This sequence comes from Calypte anna, assembly GCF_003957555.1. NCBI lineage: Eukaryota > Metazoa > Chordata > Aves > Apodiformes > Trochilidae > Calypte > Calypte anna. Next base: position 8,408,697 of record NC_044274.1, read on the forward strand.
ATGGAAAGTTTCCCCCAACCCTGCCAGCCCCTTTCCTTAGGGAAGCCTCTGGCATACACAGCTGTTATAAGTGAGGGACCTTCCTCCCACCCCTAGCAAGACCTTAGCAAATGGTCCGTTCTGTTTATGCTACATTTGGATGATTAATGATATTTTATATTGTAACTAAATTGTACTGCTATTATCATCAGATCACTGCTGACAACTAGATATATCATCTCTGGGGTTCATATTCAGATAACAATTTTAACTATGCGGATAAGTAAAGGCTTGATGGTGTCCTAATGTTAATGTAAATATTACAGCATATTGGAAGTCAGTAATGCGCTGTATATGGGCATTGCATTACACAACAGCATCCATTGGGTATCTGGAGCTGATGTGATTGTTATAACCGTGGCTTTCTACTTTATCTTCTTTGTTAATTTTCTCCCCTCCCTAAGGATTTGGAATAATCCATCTGTAAAGCATAACAACCGTTTAAGGCACCCATCAGCTTTCAAGCAAAACTGTGATCAAACATATTTGAGATGTCTTGGGTGTTGCAGGGAGGGGGAGTTCAATTGCCTCCATCCTCACCTGGTTCCCTGACCAATGCTGTGTTCTGACCTCCAGCACTAACGCAGACCCACTGGAAGAAAAGTTGTTGTCAGAGGATGGCCAGCGTAGCCAAAAACAGGAGAGCTGGAAATGTTAGAAAGCCAGGTCATGAAGGTGTCTTCATATTTTGTCTAGAGAGAGAGATCAGCACTCCTAATCCTGACAGCTGCAGGTAACCATCTGAGAAGACACCTCATTGAGTGAAGATGAAAAATATGAGAAAAGACTTATTGCAAAAAATTCAACATTACGGCTCCTGGCTAAAGTTGAGAGTATATTGAAATGGTCTGGATGAGCAGGAATTCAAATTGAGTGAAGACTCTGCTCCTTTTCCTATTCATCCATCAATAAGTGGCACGTGTCATGTTATGGCTCAGGCTAGAAATTAATTATTCTGGCTAATGTTGAGGAATCTCATTGCACTAACTCTTATCTTCATAAATCCTGATATATACCAGGAGCAAAGAATGCGGAAGTCATTGCAATAATACCAGCAGAAAACTGGAGCATGATAAGAATCAGCTTTACAGGCCTTGCATTTCCATGAGCCTAATTCTCATTTCATAGGGAGGAAAACATAGCAATCTGCACTCAAAAAGAGAGAAGAATAGCTGGATCAGAGCCCCCAACTGATTTATACTCACAATTTCCTACTGAGATAGCAGCAGCAGATGTGAAAAATAAAGTCTACCAATAATTCTGTTCTCCCATCAGTGTGTGTAGAGAAAGATTTTCCTAAAACCAAGAAATTACTAGAGTCAGTTTTCACTGGACAGTGGTTATTTTTAAGAGGTTTGAGCTCCCCACTTCAATCATTTCAGGTGGCTGATGTTTCTCATTTTCCACAGAGTAAGGTGTTAGAAAGGAGAAAGTTTTTGTACTGAAATAAAAGACACAAGCATCAGTTCATGTCTCAGTAATTGTAGCAAACCTTGTCTGCTAACTATTTTGGAAAAAAAGAACAACAAAAAACCCCAAGCAACCAAAAATGAAATAAGAAGCAATAAATAATAGAAGATAATGATAGTCTCTTCTTAAAGAGCTTGAATTCAGGCTGCAGGAGCAGATATCTTTTGGGGGGATTTTTACAGTTACCTGGAACCTAAAAAAAATCCAAAGCAGATTCCAGAGTATACAGGACTGTACTATATGAGCAGAGATGTGGTGACAAATGCACCTTTGTGATATTAACTCCCTGCTAGCCATCACAGACTAGAGTACTATTTCACTCAACATACTTTACCTCCAGGGCAAGAGTTTCATCTTCAAGACAGAATCTGGGTCTCTGAGCAGAGCACCCAATATCTGTGTGGGCCCCAGAGCAAAAAAGGAGAATTTGTCTCTCTGGTTCAAGCACACTTTTGCTGGAAAATCAGACCATCAGAAAATGTAGGAGACATAAAATAGGGACCAAGCTGTATCAATTAATTTTTATTCCACTGACGTTCTCCCTTGCCCACTGTTTGCACTTATTGATCTGCAACTAAGGGAGAAGGCCAGAAACAGGAAAGAATAAAGGCAAGACCAAAAATGTTTCTGTTCTAGAGCAACATAAAACAACTTGAAGCTGGAGGGCAGAGGAGGGACAAAGAGGCAGAGCAGCAAGAGAAAAGGGGAATAGAGAAAGGAAGAGAGAATTAGAGACAGAGCAAACAAGATTAAGTTTCATCTGACTTATTGGATGTACACTCAGAAAGCAAAAGGCAGAGAGAGGAAGGGCAGGGAATGAGAACATGAACTGCAGCAAGTTCTGTCCTGAGGCTCCATGCAATGGTTTTGTCAGAGACTCTCTGGGGCTGGTACCACTTCGTATGATGTGTAGCTTTAATGAAAGAAGGAGGGGGGAAATAAGCGAAGGGAAAAAGCAAAAGTGGCTGAGACCCTCTGTCTTCCTTGGTCTCCATTTGCAGACCTATTGGCTATAACTCTTTCAGGGCAAATAACAAGCATTCCCCGTCCAAATGTAAGCACACTGGCATTTAATCCTATTTTATAAAGGTTATAGTTTTACATAAATCACTTGCTCTAAATGCACTTTAGTCATCCTCCTCATGTTAAGTTTCCCTTTAAGCCTAACTAGGCAAGGAGGATTTCTCCCACTGGCCCTCTGGACATGACGCCACCAAGATTGAACTATGCTCTCCATCTTTAATATCCCTGGAGGGATTCATCTGTAATGATGTCAGGGGCTAAGCATATTCCCATGCCAGGGTGGAGGAATTAAATCCATCCTTCCCATGTCTCACTCAGGCCCAGTAGAGCTAAAAACAAGTTGTTTGGAGGGTAGAGAAAACTGGTGATGCTTCACTTTTGATGTCTTGCTCTCCATGAGGATTCCCTAATGTCTACTAAAGGGTGAGCTCGGTAGCCTTTTCTTCAATGATTTCACTATCAGTCATCCTGCTAATGAAATTTATAATACTCTCCAAGACCTCTCCTCTCATATTGTACTGAATTCACCCAGTTATCTTCAGGGTTACACAGGAAGGACACACTGACAGACAGAGACACTCTTAGGTAGACAGACACCATAGGTGCTTGAAAAAACACATTTACTTATGACTTCAGTTTAAAAGCTACCCACTGGCATAGTTGCTGCAAGGCAGCTTTTGCCAGTTTTCATAGAGATGCATCCCTGATGAGAAAGACACATTTCAGCTCCTCTGCATTTTCCTAACTTGTTCAGTGTGTGTTTCCTAGAAGGGTATGGGACTGTCAAGAGCGCAGGGAACTTCATGAGGCTAAGCCAAGTTAGACAGTGATTTTCAGAACCTCGTAGCAGATCAGTTGCTGTCTTTGCTTTTTTAGCATCCATCAGGAAAAATTGCCCTACCACAATACTGAAAGTTCATGTGGTAATTTGGAGTCAGAAGAAGAATTTAAACAATAGTCATGAGAGAAAAAAGAAAATAAAAGCAGATGTTGTGACATGATGAAGGTAATAATGAAATATTCATATTGTCAGAAGGAGAATATAGGCCATAGGGTGTATTTTTGTTTCTGTAGGCAAAATCCATGCTGGTACCTCAAAGTTCACATGGAACTACATCTGGCCAGCAATCCAGTCATTCACAGATATGATAAATTTAAGAGCAAGACCACAACTTTTGCTGTGTTATGAATTAGTTGGCACAGAATGAACTGAAATCTTGTAAGAACACATAGCAGACAATAATGTAGACAATACTATCCATACCTGGCCTTAAGCTGACCCTTAGGCATAAAAGTATGGGCAACCAAAGCCTGGTAGAAAGCAGGGCTGTCTTCACTGACTTGTCACTAGAGTTATGCAAGGTGATTTATTAGTCAGTGCTCTTGGTAAGAAATAGCTCACTAAGAACATTCTTTCAAAGGGTGCCATCTGAGACAGCTGAATGTGATGGGAAAACTGAAATCCAAAAGTTGTTTCTTTTTTTAAAAAGAGAGGACTTAAGTTTTTTCAGCTAATATGGTTGAGCCATCCCTGTGGTCTCTCTTTTTTCCAAAAAAGTTTTCTTCCAGCTTATATTTTTGATTTCGTCAGGTTATTTGGGCTTGCATAATAAATCCAGAAATCACTGGAGTGAAGAAGTGGGGAGTCAGTGACACCACTGTCACATAGAACTTGTCCTCTGAAAACTAAGCTAAAAATATACCCTCTTTCCATGGAGAGAGAGAGTGGGTTACATCAGGTGGCAGGTAGCTTACCTCATCCAAGCTGTCTTGATCCCTCTCCACAGAACAGTTTCTGGTGCCCTGTACAGGTACATAGTATCCTGAATTTCCTGTGAGCAGTCCTGAAATCTTTTTCATTCTGCACCAGTTAAGAGTTGATCTAGTCTTTAGGTTTAAGATACTTTCAGTGAGATCTGGGTCTACATGAGTACCCCTGTCTGGCACCAGAAGAGAAGCTGACATGCAAAGGGAAATGGGTCTTTTGGTATCTTTCTGGCCTTAGACCATGTAGAAAATAGTATGAAAATGAAACAGGAAACCTATGCAAAGCCAAAAGTTGCTGAACTAAATTCTCAGTGTCTGATTCAGGGCACTGCTGTAAATAGATGTTGTGGAACTGTTATAAGTTTTTCTTAAATGTTCACAAGAACTCTGATTCTTATTCCAAACTCCAGATGATTTCAAGTGATTTCAAATATCACAGACATATACCCCATCTTAAAGAAAAGGTAGGAGCAGGTAGGAGATTAAAAGCTTGAAGTCCTTTATGGAGAGCAATTACACACCTATGCAATTCTTAAGACCTCCACATTAGCCTCAGCTTAAATAGCTATATAAGCCTAAACAGAGAGGAATGGATTTCACCCACAACCAAGCATGAAGGAAAATTCTACTTGCCAGTCAGTAGCGATTCATGCATTAGCAAATTCACAGGAAGTTCAAAGCTCCTAGTTCTGTCACTAGCTTTGCACAGCTGGGAGAAACTCCATTTCCTTGCAATAGTAATGACATTCTACTACAAGAGTAAGAATAAATTTGTTTTCTATCAGACAACCAATAGAAATAATTCATAAGTTTGCCTTATGTGATATGGTTGTGTTTGGAAAGCTCTGCTGCAATCAGAGCCCCACAGTGCAAGGGCTGTTCATGCTTTAACAAAAATGTAAGCCAAAAGAAACAGAAGAGAGCAAGTCATGCACGCAAGGCCATGAAGCAACTCAGCAGCCAAGTGAAAAAATGAACTTAAGCTTTTTGACCACCAGCCCAGTGTTCCTTCTGCTGCACCATACACTGTGTCATCAGTGAGGTCAGAAAGAGTTTTATTTGGTTATGCACTTTTCATCAACATCATGCACAAACACCTCACAACCTACAGTCTTATCTTGCCCTTTGAAAGTGAAAACTGCTTATGTGCCCAGTCACATCAGAGGACTTGAGATATAGGGAAAAACTGGAGCTACTGCCACAAACAAACAAAAAACCAAATAATATTTAGACCACAATTTGTGGTGTTTATGTCCCAACCTCAAATTGCCTGCTCAGTTTCTGCTAAAACCCAAAAGCACCTATTCCATCAGCATAAATATGCCTTCTCTAACAAATCCATACTTTGGAACAGGTCCCAGATCCGAGGTCTCCTCTGAGTCACATAAATGCCCTCACCAGAGCATCGTTCTCTCAAAATCTCTGATTCAGAACTAAGATAAAAGAAGTAACAAAACATCTTTATCCCCTGCTAATGCAGCATCCAAAGCATCATTTTGTTTCTTTTTGTTGCACACCTTTTGCTTTGGGAACAGTAGTATCTGTCACACCAAATAACTTCCACTTACTTAGTGGGTTACTCACTCATTTGTATCAGTCCAGGGAGGTGCCTCCAGGAACAGCAATCCTTAGCTATGATTAGCATAACCAGCTTTCTGCCCTCCTCTGTGCCTCATGTCCCTGATCAAAACCACTTTCTCTCTCATCATATACACCTGAGACAAATATTCATCTGAAACATTGAGAGTATTGGTTAGTTCTTGGTTTTAATTTTTTTTTTTTAAATTTTTTTTTTTTTTTTTTAGGATTTGCTTTTAAAATCTCCTTGGCACTAAAAACTGGGCTAGGTCATGAAAATACAAAGCTTGTAGTTTCTCTAACAGTTGACAGAAAAAGCATTGCTTCTTTGCAGAGAAAAACAGGCTGGGGTCAAGGGCAGAGAATCAAGGTACTGTTTTCTAAAACATTGATTTCAACCTGCCTTTCACTTAAAGCAAAAAAAAGAAAGACAATAAATCCTAAGAAGGAATCAGCAAAAAACACACCAATCATCTTAAAACTTGTAGAATTTTACAGCAAATCTAAACTACTCACATTAAGGTCCTTCTTCTGCTGAACTAGCATTGGAGGACTTTTCTCCTCAAGGGGATGCCAGAGTCACCAAGGTTAGCTTATCCATCTTCTACAAATACCTCTGGAAAGTATCACAGCTGGAAGGTTGTCTTATGTTTGAGAGAGACCCACATGCTGGACTGCTCATACAAAACACCTCACACAGAGGGACATGTCACACATGCTCCACCTTTATATGTGCAAGTCAGCCCCAGGCTGCCTGACGAAGCTACTCCCATGTTCTGCTCCCCTACTGGGCTGTACAGCCTTAAATCAGGGCCATGAAGCAGGGCAGAGCAATAGATCAGCAACAAATCCTCAGCATCATCAGTGAAAAGCAGGAGATTTTTCAATACTACTGAAAGGTGAGTGTGACAGAAGTCTTCTTCCTTTCCTCTGTGCCAAAACAGCACTGGTACCCTACACTGGCACCCACAGCAACCCAAGAACAGGGAATATCAGTTTTATAAAGTCACAGAATGAAATTAAATTTAGAAGACATTGTCCACATGCTGCCAAGAGGTGTTTCATGTCCACGCTCTTTTAATACTAAATATCTTCATAGGCTTCTCCTGTTGTGTGTCTCCTACAAGCCAGATGTCTCTAAAGACAAAGTTTAGTATTAACTCCCCCACCCCCCTCCTTTTTTTTTTTTTTCTTCTTTCTGTTCCTTTATTTATTTATGCATAATTTTTAATCTCCTGGTAACTTTGTCTCAGTAATGAGAAGATATGAGCCAGGCAATTTCTCTTTGCAAACAAGCATTTTCTATGTTTTCCTAAACGCAGTTATTTCATGAAAATTGCTCTTCTTCCTAACAGGATTACCTAAAGAAAGGGAAGCAGAAGAGGTTTAGGACCAAAAATTATTTCTGTGTACATTTAGGAGGGGGAATACACCTGCTCAGTTTAGAAAGGGAGGTTCACCTTGCCAGGATCCTTAACAAAGTTCTGCTCTTTTGGCTCTCCAGGCTGAAGTGGTTCCACCTGGGGGCAGGAATTCATTGCAAGATTGGACCTGGTTCTCACTCACTACATTTGTCTTGCACGTTCCCAACTGGTGCAAATTAGCATTAATTTACCAAAGTCAATAAAGCTACACAGATTCCCTGCAGCTGAGTGGTTGATTATAAGGTCATTTTCTTTTTCCTGTGCTTTTCTACATGAATGGATGATCTATACACTTGCATCCATAAAGTTACGTAGATGGTAATTCTGCTGTGGAAATCCCCTTAGAAATATATACCTGACACAGGTTGTGAATTAAGCTTTTAGTCATGACAAAGTGAGTACTTTTTGTTTATTTGTTAATGAATATACATATTTATTGTAAACATGTTACCTAGAATGTAGTGTTCTAACTGTTTTTATTTCAGGGAGAATAAGAGCTTCCCTTGGAAAGTTAGAGCTGTCAGGTAGTAATTCTTTTAACTGCTAGAGAACACATAAGCTTTGAAATTCACTTGAAATTGAAACAAACCAGACCTCAGAAAAGTTTGTAAGTGGCAAACATATTTGCTATTTTGCTTGCAGTAGTGGTAAAAAAACTTGATTCCTCAAGTATCCCCAGCCTATTTACAACACTTTCACTCGGTTTACATAAGAAGTTGGTAAAAGTTTTAGAAAAATTGTATCAAACAAGCTACTGTAGTAGCTTAATATTGTAGTCCACTTAATAAGCTTAACAGACTTGCTTGTTCTTTAAGTCTTCTTTAGCTTTGTCTCTACTGAAGTATTTATTTGTATTTCATAAAAAAAAAATAAATGGTAAAGCCCAGTTAGGGAAAAACCCTCCCCTTCATTTATTTTATTAGAAATAATGAAAAAACCCAGGAAATGTCTACTGAGAACACTTAAAATAATCTTTCCAACACTTATTAATTGTTTATATTTAATTTCCCCTAAAGACACTTGGAAAAGCATTTTGCTCAAAAAACAGAAGCCCATGAGCTCAGGACAACCCCAGAAGCACCACATAATAGCATTTAAACAAGCCCCCAATGTCCTCTCTTTTTATCATTTCTTTGCCTCAAGCTGTATCTTGTTAAAGTTTCTCTTCAATGAGAGCACTTTCTAGCTTGTTTTTTTTAGTGGGGATGACCCTTTAAAATGAGGGACAGAAACATTTCAAAGGCCCTAAAGGGTCCATTTTGCAGTAGGCAGTGCACTGCTAAATCTCTTTGCTCCAGATGGTAAGTATCCTTAATTCTTGTCTGTGAGCTTTGAGATGGATTGTGCACTCTCAAAGCTAGTTATGTCTTTTTTTCTCCTTCTTTAAAGCTTACAAGTTCTGTTTTCCTTTCGTAGCCGAATCTTTTTCTCCTGAAGATTGTTCCCATCCACCTCCCTAACAAATCACCTCTAAGCAAACTTCAGACATGGAAGTTTTTTGTTTTCTGAAAGCTATAGATAGAAGTGCTTTTGCACAGTCACTTGAAAGTAATTCTCATTAATACAATATGTTAAATCCTGATCTTGAGAAGACTTTGATGTGTGGGCTTAGGAGCTCTTTAGGATGGGATCCATCCCTTAAGAAGGGCTTGCTTGGGACAATGAGTTTGTATATTAGGGCCTAGAGCTGTTAGTTTATACACAACTAATAAGATGAGGTTATTCCTGTAAGTAATTCTATATATAGGACCACATTTCCAGGATTATACTTCTGCTAATGCAACTCTTCTACTGCTAAATCCCTATGTCCCACTCCTGTACAGGTCTGGGGCAGTGTTTTATCCCTCTAGGATGTTAATAAGCCTCACTGACAAGGAATAGAACATTAGTCTTTGATGGGTAGGTAGATTAAATATGCACACATAATAGTAAATATTTATTTAGGTACCTGAGCTATTCTGATTAATGGCTGCATTTTTCTTTTAAACGATTTGAGTACTTTTTAATGGCAATTAATTAGTATTTATGGGATGATTATTTAATTTATTTCACTCTTCTGCTGCTAGTACTGTCAGAGAAGCTGGAAACTCCAGGTTTTTACAGTGTTTTTTCAGGTTGGTAAATATGAGAGTTTGCTTCTCTCTTCTCTGTGCCTGGGGATGCACAAACCAGCATGTCTCTGCTCTATTTTCTGGCACTTATTTACCAGCAGCAGAAGTACCATCCAGGGAAATAGGACTCTGATCCTGCAAGCACTTCATAAAGTTTTTTAACTTTAAGTACACAAATAAACTTGTTGTGGTCAGCAGTGCCATAAGGATTACACACATAAACTTCCAGAATTGGGACCTCTAGGTCTCTCTAGTGACGTGCTTAGCTTGCATTAATAACAGAGCAGCTCTCAATGGACTATGCATGTAGATATCTTATGCCATAATCTGCCTTTGTAGATCTGATGTAAATAGTGACAATTTGATTTATTTTTGACCCAAATCATTGAAGTATGGGGAAAATAATCAAAGGCTTTCATGGAGAAAGAAATAGAAAAGCCCCACTGTATTGGCAACGGGAGGTGTGTCCACTGCAGAAGCCATGAGCAAAGAGCATATAGCAGCATGGATCTGGTTTCTTGAGCCTGAAAGTCCTGCTGCCATGACTGCAGGCATCTCTTGGTCCTCACATTTTTATGTTGCCTTTACTTTTAAGGCCTGAAAAGAACCTCCAGTGGTGTTACCTGAGTTCAAAAACCTTTTCGTTTCTACTTTGGGTAAGGATTGGAAGTTTCAGATGGGATTTGCTGTTGGTCACATGAGCAGTTTGATTTCTCCCTTAGTTTGAGGCATGTTTTGACAATTTGATTTTAAATACTTTTTTTTTTTTCTTAAGGCATGTGCATTTGCAAATGACACCACTGCAGCCGGAAGTCAAAACTTTGGAAAGCCCAGTCCTGTTCCAGGTTTGGCTGAGACCTTCAGAGACATATAGTTCTACTGATCTGATTCAGTTACAGAAACTGGTAGCAGCTGAGGGAAAACTTCTCAGCATCTTGCCTGGGTCAGGCAGAATTGGAGGCTATCAAGCAGGGATGAGATGATAGAAGAGGTCCTAATAAAGGAGTGTGTGAGACAGCTAGTACCAAGGGATAAATCTTACATAGATCTCTTATTCTCTTATACCCTACCCATCCCCTCCCTCAACAGCCCTGAGTCAAAGCACAGCAAACAGATAGGGAAAAATACAATTAGTTGCAGAGCCACCAGGCATCCAAACAATATTCCGTCACGAGTTCTAGGCCAGCACACTAATTTATTGAGTGCGTGGTGCTATTGGAAGTGGCCCGGTGTGCTAACTTGGCAATAGATCATGATAAAAAATGTAAGTGATCCGTTATCGCCAGGTTAATGCGCTTTACTATGCAATTCTGCCAGCTCGACAGAAACATCATTACATAATGATAATGATGCTCCGCAAACAGAAGCTGGAGGAGGGGGAGGAGGGAGCAAGACCTTAGGCTCTGGGATATTGCAGGAATTCCTGGGCAAAACTGGCTGGGTTTTTAATTCCTTTAAATATAAAAACAGGAAACTGAAGAGAGTCAAGTCTCGAAAAGCAAAGATGTTAAGGAATCATTAGTTCAAACTAATGAATGCTTTTTTTTCCAGTTCATCTGCCTGATTAGGAGTGTTGATAACCATGAAATTCACCAGATACTTGCTATTGTTTCATTTCTCAAGAGCTGACAGGGCTGTTCGGATCTGGATGCACTTTGCTGATAATGTGGATGAATCAAAAAAATGTCTTCCTGCCTGGCACATGAGCTCTTGCAAGCTTGTAAAAGAGACTTATGCCAGCAGGCAGGAGGAAGGGAGAATAGGCACATATTGCAGGCAGTGCTAGGAACAGAGATGCAGGGGGAAAACATCAGCATGTGCAAGTGCAAGAGGCAGAGCCAGGCAGGGTGCTGGACACTGAGACAGTGACACCAATGGGGAAAGGGGCAAAATTAGAGCACCAGGAGTGTGGCGCTGGCAGAACTTGTGCGAGATGAGGGTTAAGGAGTACTCTCAGGCAATGCCCTGGGTGAGATGAAACACCTCTGTGTAGAGTCTCTGGGACTGTGGAGGAATACGTGCGTGACGGCAAGCAAGCACACTGCCTGCTCTGAGGGAATAGGCAGGCATGGTGTAGCAGTGATGTGGATAAGGCTCATGTGAGAGGTGGCACAACCATGGGGTCAGGGGAAGGGAGGGTGAGCAGAAGCCAAAAGGGAAGTTCTTCTGCCTCTGCCTTCTACTTCATTAGGCCTGGGGTGCAGGATGGAGATCCCAGTCTCCCATAAGCTACATTGCCTTATCCTTGTCTTGCTTTGAGCCTTCTGGGTGTGACATGTTTGTCTCTAGCACTGTAAAAATCTCTTGCAGTTGGTACACTCGCCTGGGTATTTTTAGCAGGTGCTTTGCATTATAAATCCTCCCGGCTTTAACATTGCTGGATAGACTTGGTATAATTTACCTTCGGTTTAACAAGAAATAGGAGCTGACTCAGGGATTAAGGCATGTCAAGTCAACACAAATAAAAAATAAAACCAAGGAGGATTAGTCAGAGATGAATGTAACACAAGAGCTGAGTGTTAATTGTGAGAATAGTGCAGGGGAAGAAGAAATAAAGGCTCCTTTTTTGCACCCTCCTTCTCCGAAGATACAGCCTGTCTTGGGGTCAGCACTGACAATATGTCCTATTGATATTTGCCTCTGTAGTTAGCAGAGGTTGTAGCCCTTCTAACAAGACTCTCTTTCTTTATAGCTCAGGCTTTGGAGTTTAATCTCTGAACTTAGAAAGTTCCTGCTTTGGTTCCTAGATGGCAGGCAAGGTGGCAGCCTTTCAACCATACCTGGAGATGTGCAGCTGATGTGTGATATGATGGTGAGCAGAGGCTGGCTGCTGCCATGATGAATTGTGAGATTCCTTATTTGACATGCAGATTTTCTTCTCCAGCATCAGGATTTCCCTTACAGGTTCCAAAACACTTTGCCATAGTGGGAAGCAGGGTTTCTAGAGTGATAAAACTCTCTGTGCAATCTTGTTGTGGGAGGCAGGATGTTGTTTGAGTGAACATAGATGCTATTTAAATATAGGTTCCTGTGACTTCAGTGAAAGGTGAGTAGTGGTAGCAGCAAGGCAATAGTGATGTGGCAGCACTGAAAAATCTATGAAAAAATGGGCCTGATCTTCCCTGGTTAATTCTTTTTTTTTTTTTTTTTTTTTTTTTTTAAGTAAGAGATCTCAAAGGTTTCAACACCTGAACAAATTGGAAATCTTCTGTCTTCCCTGAGGAGCAACAGGGTTATCATGTTCAAATTGCTGGGGTTCATGCTTTTGTTATATAGTAAAGGCTTAGCATTTAATCCTTCAATGAGTGTAGGGTAAACTAGCTTGAATTATCTCCCATTGAGCACAGCTGTCCATGTACACATATGAACTCCATGACAAAGACCCTATTGCACACTTCAGGAATTCATGTTGCCCTCTTTACATGCCACATCATGTCCAGTGCCAGTCTTCAGCCAGAAGATAAGAGAAGTGAAGAGAGCTTAGGGTTTTTTGTCTTCTGCTTTTTATTTTGTTTGTGCCCTGCCCTTGTCAGGAATAAACAGTTTTAAACAGACTTTGAAACAATAAATTCCACAGCCCCAGGTTTTTTTCTTATGAATTATTGTTCTCATTGAAAATCTCTTTATATTTTCTTTTCAATTCTTTTTCTACTGGCAAGAAGATGTGAGAACTAATTTAGAAGGAGATAATGAGAGCAGTTGTATATGCATGTGGACATGTACACATTCTCTCTCAAGGTAGTGTAAAAATTGTGATTAATTGCTTAGATTAGTTATGCTTCAAATTTCCAATCAAAATTAGATGTTTGTTGTGCTAGTCACAGCAATTTCACATAGCAAAACACTGTTCCTGCCACTGTCATCTGGTAGCAGCCTTTGATAAGGAGAATGAAGGCAGGAAAGGGCTAAGGGCCACAGAATGCATTCAAGTCGGCATGGGACAATTGGGTTGGATCTCTTCACTATAAGTGCTGTGTTCCAGCCCAGGGGGTGGCAAAGCCTTCTTGCTGCACAGGCAGAGCCATGGTAAGCAGAAGAATGGAAATGAAGAAATGATCACATTCCTGGACTTCTGAACTTCTGTGAATACAGCTGTGAGATGCTGTGTACCAGATTACATAATGGAGTGGGTATCTGTGGGCTGGGGTTGTGTGACTATTGGGCAGGAGTATCGAGGGGCTTCTGCTCCAAAATCCTTTTTCCACCAGGTCTGGGCTTATAAATTTCCAATGACTGAGCAGAAGGGCACTGTACGGGTCTGAGGTGTCCTCACAGGGTTAAGGACAGCTAGCATCCTGTCTGTTAACTCATTTAATTCCTCACCTGGTTTAAATCCAGCTATACTGTGTTGTATTATCTCCTCTGGTAATATACATGGGGCTAAGGGAAGGCATTTCTAAGATGTATTCAGAGAGTATGTTTGTTTTAAAATTCACTCGCTGCAAGAAGAGCAAAGAAAGAGTGAAACACTTGAATTTTTTTTTTCCTCACCATGGTGTCATGAAAAGAAGACAGCAGGAGGGGTGATGCAGTTGCCATTAGAAGATGAAGCCCCTGTCACTGTGCTTGAAGACTAAACCAATGAAAGTCTCAGTCATACAAAATGCTTTATATCTGATCTTTCACTGTAAATGTCATATAAAGAAAGGATCTCTCTGATATTTCAAGGAGCAGCAAAGTCTGTGATGACACACTGGTATCAAGATTTGCATATTTATTATAGATAAGCTGTCAAAATGTATGTTGTCAATTTCACCTTATACTCGGAATTTAATGATCCACATAAAGGACAGAAAATCTTTAATATTAATATTAATATTAATATGATTTTAGATTATAAGACTTCATTGTGGATATCAATCAACTAACCCTTAAGGACATGTCACTCAAGTTGATACAGTTTATAGAAAATTAATGTGACCCATTCTATATGATCTATTGTAGGATCTTAGGTTTAGGAGGTAGTAGAGGGAGTAGACAGGGCATTGGCCATTATTTGTTTGCAATACTTTCTTAGGTATGCTAAGTTCCTGCAGTCGATTAGCTCTCACTGACCTGGGGCTTGTTTGCTGTCTTTCATGTACCTGTTGAGAGGCTGGGCAGCCTCTGACTTGAAGGAGAATTTGTAGCTTTGCTGATGGTCTTGAGCTGTGTCAAGCATAAGAAGTTTACATTTTATTAATAAGACATACTTTGGAAGAAATATATTGCTTCCACTTGCTAATTAATAGCTTTAAAGGAGGCTGACATTGCAGCTTCCAAGTATCTAAAGGGGAAGAGAATGAGGGAAAGTAGTTGTGAGGTGTAGCTCCTATGACTGATGTAGCAGGAAGCAAGAGGTGGAAAAAAAGAGGACTAAGGCCATGAAGTTCCTTAAATTCAGTTGTTGCTGTATATAGAAAAATCACCTGGTGTTTGGAGGAAAGTTTTAAAAAACAGTTACAGTCCTTTTCTTTCTTCATATCTTCTTCCTTCTGTTAAAAAAAAAAAAAAAAAAAAAAAAAAAAAAAAAAAAAAGGCTTGTTAATTCAAAACAATATCAAATGCATCTTCTATGAGCAACGTCTGAATCTCTTACTGGAATGTAAGGTATTTTCTGTAGTCCATTACCAATTGCAGTTGACAACAGCAACTCCAGCAGAGTTCACAGGTAAACGTCATAGGAAAAGATAAAATTTGGACAAGGCTGTAATAACTTAATCAATTTTCCTTTGTGAAAGGAGCCTAAATAAGATTATTGCAAACTCTCCTCACAGGTCTTCTACAACTAGAAGAAATAATTTGTGAATGAACAGATTTAGAACCAGTTTCAAGTTCTGTCACAGAGGGGGTAGGAATTAAGTACTCTTAACAATGGTTCTCCCCTTTGAATGCAGCTCTGCCATCTTTTCCTTCCCTTGTAAACCTTATGTTCTGGCTGTAACTGTGCTGAGACATGTCTCTTTTGTTGCACATATGCACAACACCTCATAGCCACTTGATCTTATTTTTACTTGATGGTGACTGCATAGCATGTCAGATCATTTCCCTTGACATCGGTTCACAGGGGGCAGTGTTAAGCCTGCTGATGAAATCATGTCTCCAGCTTGTTTTAGTGCTTCTGAGTCCATTCTCCTATTGCCGCAGACAAAACTGCCCAATATTAGAAATTATATTTTGTTTGGATCTGAGTAACTGATGCTAACTGTGTTTGGGATTTAAGAAGTAAAGCACCACCACCTGTCTTTTGTGTTCTCTTGTGAGCTGTGAGTTCTCTGAGAGACATCTAAATTTGTAGAGAACATTCAGGCTCTGATATCACGGTGGGATGTGGGAGAAGGAACTGGAAACTTCTACTACTATTCCCACCAGTGAAGAATCATAATGCAAATGTTCAAGCATGAAATGAAGATGACACTCCTTTTCTTTCCTTTTTCTACT
This sequence comes from Calypte anna, assembly GCF_003957555.1. Classification (NCBI taxonomy): domain Eukaryota; kingdom Metazoa; phylum Chordata; class Aves; order Apodiformes; family Trochilidae; genus Calypte; species Calypte anna. The sequence continues at coordinate 8,424,529 of NC_044274.1, forward strand.
TCATAATACCTGCAGCAGACAGGTAGGGGAGCTCTTTTATTTATCACACTAAAGTACCAGGTAACCCTGGCAGTGAGGACTGGATCATTCTAGTGAGTTACTGCTAAAGTTTATACAAATGCATACTCCTCTTGTCTCTGAAATAAACAGTAGACATAGACTTAATAAAAAAATATTAAAAAATTGCAGGTGGGAGTGAGGTGGAGTGCAAATATGACCTGAAAGAACTGTAGAAACAATGCTTTTAAAAACATTTTCGTTCCATTATGGCTTTTAATGGAGGTGAGTTTGAGATCTTGTGTTAGCAACTTGTTTTCTGTCTGATATTGGATGGAGAGATTGCATTGTATCTTTTTTGTATAAATTAGCTGGTGGATGAACACTCTGAGCATGTTTCTCTCTTTTGAATAGTACCAAAGCTTGACTGGTACAACTTGCTCTTTGCAAAATGCTGAATAGGGACATTTTTCTCAACATGCTCCTGTCTCTAGAGCAACTATGAAAACAATACATTCCAAATTCTGTCCTATTTTGATTACTGTTTATCTTTTCCTCTTTTTTTCCCCCTGTCTCCTCCCTACCTCTTTCCTCCTGCTTGCATATTTAGGACACCTACTCATCTGTGTAACTATCTCATCTACTTCCTGTAGGTCTCCTGCATAGTAGTATAAGCAATGAAATAACCTAATCAGCCAAACATGTGTGCTCTTCCTTGCCCTGTGCATTTTCTTCTAGTTGTATCTGTTTATCTCCTTGTGTCCAATATCTGCTTTTATCTATTAGTATGTCTTCTTTCCCATGTTTTATCTGTTAATACCTCTTGTTCAGCTGAGGATAAACTCAGTAATAATTGCACTATAAAATGAAGAGTACACTACATGTCTCTTATTGCTCAGGGGTCTGTTAATTGGAATTTATAAAGTTCAATAAACAGTAATCCAATAAGACCTAAACTCTTATTCATTTATCTTAAAGGTAATATCCAGGCTGCCATCAGCAAGCTGGAAGTGGCTGAGCCACAAGCCTTGGTCACACATGCAGAATGAATTTGTGACTTTACCTCTCTGTAGGTGCTAGGTGTCTGCAACTGTGAATCTCCAGGCAACTGTTCCACCTTGGAGCGCCTAATGGTGGGAGATGTTTCTCCACTTGGGAGGTTTCAGAGAAAGGTGGTAATTATCAACTCACTCAGAGCAAAAGATAATGATTTCCCTGGTGTATGGGCCTGGCTAGCAGATCCATGCATAGGTAGTCCTGTGGCCCCAGGCAGTTTCCCTTTATTTCAGTTGGCAAGGGCTTAAAGTGAAGTTAATGTAAAACGTTATTCCCTTGAGCCCTCTGAATTCTGCATTTGAAACATCAACCATCTACTGGCTGTATCTCCTTCCCCTTTCACTCTGGCCTAAAGCTCTGTGAACCACACTGGGCACCACTGGCTGATTTTCAGTTCAGGTTGTGCTTTAATGGAGGGCAAGGACACCAAGCAGCTCTGCAATATCTTTTCAGTGCTGTTCTGTGAGCTCTGCATGTGCAAGTACCAGGTTTTCTGCAGTCCACTGCAGCTGCAGCCAATACTGAAGTCCAGAAGACACTGATCAAGTACAGTTCTTAAAGCTGCCCAGGAAAGCAATGTAGATAAGAGGTGAGGCAGGGTCATGTTTCAAGGCTTCTTGTTGACTAGCATGAGACAGATTGAATAGCCCTTCGTTTTGGTAGCAAACAATTAGGTGTTCTGTAATACAATCCCTGCGGATGTTGTACCAAATATATCTCAGTGATAATGCAACTTAAATAGCAATGTATTGACTGGCCTGGCTAAATAGATAACATGATACCTGATTATTGGATCAGTGTGTCAGTTTGGGAGCAAAAAGTGGTAGGACCTGAAAGTGTTTTATGGGGGCTGCTGGGAGTTGTAGGCACACAGGAGATGTCCAGCTGGTGCTACAAGCTTTTTGAAGAACAGTACAATTGTGAAATTGCTGCTAGCTGAAAGATAGACTGTGGAAAAATACTTTTCCTGGAAGTGGTCTTATTAGTGATCACAGGTGTGAACCATGACAAGGTGGAGGGGTTTTTTTTTGGTTGGTTGGTTTGGTTGTTGTTTTAGTGTGGTTTCTTGTGCTTTTTTAGTTGTTGTTGGTTTTTTATCCCTATAATTATTTCAGGCTTTTAAGCTGAATTTATAAAGCTAAACATAAAGCTAAACCCTTTGAAAATCACATTTCAGTATATCAAAGTGTTTCCCAGGAAGCCCCACACAAAAACCTTTCCAGCATGCAGCAGTGTCTTTTTTTCCTGATAGTATCTGTAGATCTGACAGAAGATGCCTGGACTGCAGATTACACAGTCCACAGTCAAGAGCTTTAACTCCTCTGCAGCTTGAAACAAGACACTTATCAATACCACTCCAGCAAAAAGAGACTAATGCTGGTGGCTTCACTTCTTAGAAGTTCCTGTAGTGTTTTTGCATTTTGGGGTTACTTGGATGCTCAAAAAATAGTTTGTTCCTATTCTGTGGCATTTCTACCTATTCTTTCAGAGACTGAAGTTCCTCTGGGTGTTTTTACTGATTCCTACTCCTATTTTGCAATGGGATAGGAGCATTGTCTTAAGATTTTGAAGCAGTGATATTGTGGCAGTGGTTTCTACAGCACTGCCTATCCACTTACAGGTTCCCTGTAATGTGATGGGGTTGGCAGAACTTCCCCACCTGAAAATGACTGGGCAAAGTTTCAGAGCAATGCTTTTCTAAGAGCATATACTAGAGAGAGAGCATACATATTTGTCCTGTTCCTGTGCTTTTTCACTTAACAGCCATTACTGACCACTGCCAGAGACAGAATACAGGGATAAATGGACATTGGGCCTGACCCAGCAGGCTGTGGTTTTAAACAGCCCTCCTGAGACCCGTCTTTGAGCATTCACTTGCTGCATAAATAACTTTGGACCATCACACTCTGTTCTGAGAGCCCCAGCCATGCATCTAAATTGAGGTGGAAGAAATCTCTGTCTCCAGGTCTATTCTAGTCAAGTAAAATCTAAAACCATAATGAGGAATGGCAAATGTTCCCAAAACCCAGAAGTGCTGTTGGGGAAGGCAGTATATTTGTTGCTCTCTTTCTTTGTTTGCTTTTGGCAATGGAAAACCATTTAGTGAAGAAACTGAACTTGTATAAAACCTCAGTTCATCAGTGTGACAACTGCAGGAATATATTTGATCTTTTCATATTTCAGTGTTGTAACAGCTTAATATTAGGTGTTAGAACAATGTATATCCTTGATTTAAGACTATTCATTTTTTTGGTAAGTGTTGCCAAAAAAATGTAGGCTCTGTGGTGAGAAGAGGAAAGGTACCTCACTTTTTAGCAGCTTTAGTACAGAAATGGACAAAAATCTTACCCTTGATTCAAAGCTTCAGAGGTGCAAAGTGAAGGTTTATTATGACCTGTTCTGTCAAATGAAGCACAGTAGTTGTTCAGATGTAATATCCTCATATATTATCATGCTTAAAACCAGCCTATATCATAAACTTTTTGAAGCACCTAACATACTACAGAAACTGTGCAGGCAGGTGAAGTCTCTAGTTAGTATCTCTAAATCATGTGAAGCTGCCAGTGCTATATTCTTTTCTGATTTTTTTCAAGGTGACCTGCCATTCTCACTATAAACTGCTTTTTTTTTTTTTAATTTTTATTTTAGTTTAGTTTATTTATTAGAAAGGGAAATTAATCTACTCCAATGTGGTGTATCACAGCTTTTTAGCCATGCTGGGGCACTGTTCCTTAGCTAGTAGCTAAGGGCATGTGGCCTGACAAGAAAAGGACTGAAGAATTTGTTGTTGACCATAAGATGAATATTGACATCTTTTTTTTAGTAATCCAGACACGGGTCTTTGTTTTCATCTTTTCTGTCTTTATCATAAAGCATTGGTTCAGTGAGTTCACAGGTAGGTCTATGGTATCCTCCTGAGTTTTTTTACAGCCACAGCAACAGATGGAATGCTACTCTTGTAGGGAGGGTAACAGGATCTGAAATGCTGGGGCAATCTTTGGCCTGTGGTCTTCATTTCTGTTGTCAAAGATACAAAGGTTGAGATTGCTGCTACTTATTTTTAAATAGATACTTAACGTTAAACTTCTGAGGCTAGATATAAATACCTAAGTGTGTGGCCTAGCTTTAAGAAATTCACTTTTACCCAAAACACAGCACATCCCACTGAAATCAATGGGGTACCTCTGTGCTCAGCAGTTCTGAAAAATCATGCAACTGTTTTTATAGGAGAATTGATTACTAGTACCCAAAATGTGTCGTAGTGAGATATACATAGGCCAGGATCATATAGAGCTCAGCTTTTTGAGCAAGATCTTCTCCCTTGCTTGTTTTACTCTGAGCAGCATGCAGTTTGCACCACCTCATGCCCCAAATTTCCCTTCCTCTTTCAATTGCAATACTGCTTGGCTGACCATGACAAAGGTTCACTTGGTTCCTGTAGAAGTCTTTTACAGTCTGGTTAATGTCACTTAGCATTTGGTCACAGTGTTTGTTTTGAATCAGATTAATTAGTTTTTCCATGACTTGTGTTTTAAGAGCTTCTTGATACATGTGTTCTGAATATTGTCTCTGGATGTGTTTTGTGGAGTCTATAGAAATGTTTGTGCTGTGGTGGTGTTTCTTGCTAATTGCCATAATTTGTTGAGGCATAGGACAGCTGACTGATTTCACTGTGAGCTAGGGCAGGCAGGAAAATAATAAATTTCATTCTGAGGGAAAAAAATGTAGAAAACAATGCATTGCAAGTTCTAATGAGATTTTCTTTTATATTTAAGTAACAAATAATTATCTTAAAAAAGTAACTAGATAAAAACAAATTTTTTAAAACCAAACCAAAATCATGTCATGTTTTAGAAATAACTAAAGGAATTACTAAAGAAATATTGTTGTTCCGTGAAGCTGTATGAAAAGGTGCCTTTACAGGGAACTTGGAATGTTTAAACAGGGTTGTCCAATAGTTGACAGTGCTATTGTCTTCCAAACTCCCTTAAGAAAAACCCAAAAAAATGACAAACCAAAAATTTTTTTATAATTTTTACTCAGTACATCATCATTTCTGAAATGCTCAGTGCTTCACAATAACTTGTAAAACGCTGTAGCTAAAAACGTTGATCAATGCCCTTTTGCTCTATGCTAAATTTACATGAACCTGTAAGAAGTCTACTATTCCTTCTATTGAGAATTACTTCCCTTGGAGATTCTGCGCGTTAATGATGGCTTCTCCTTGTCAAAACTCAATCAGAAGCTGAGATTTATAAAAAAATAATAAATAAATGTTTATTTTCATCAGTGAGAGGGATCTGTTTCTTTGACATGTTTTCATGAACCAATATTCTCCTTAAAAATCTGAAAGCTGGTGGTTTCTGACTGAATATTTGGGATATAATCTGGATTACATTGAAGAGAAATTGGCTGGAGAAGTGGAGCAGTGGGATAAAGAGTGAGGCTTTCTTCCAAATACAGAGGAAAGCAAGCCTTGTATGTTCCAGCTGCTGATAGTCATAGAGATTATGTTCATAATAGATAGACATGGAGCTGGATATCTGAAGAGTCCAGAATTTCAATTTGGTAGATTGCTATGTATTAGTAGCTTTTTAATTTTGGTCATATTGTTGTCTGCTTGATGTATGTAAATTTGATAGTGTGCATCCTTCACACTCTGTGCTAGCTCAGGGCTGCTGCCAGTGTGGTCACAGTGATCTACTGCAATGATATTCTTGGATAGATGCTACTGTGGAACTGGTGTTTTTTTAGCCTGTCAGCAGCTCTTGGGGTTCCTGGTCTTGGTGTCTTGCCTAGGCTCCATCTTTTTGACTGCTGACATGCCAGCTTTGTTCAGAGACGGGTTCATACACCAGACATTATTCGGAGATTTTATTTGGTTGAGCTTTATTGCATGACCATTACTCAGTCTGAGCAAGACTAAACTGTTTTGTGTGTCCCTTCTCACAACGTGGAAAAGGTTTTTATCTTCCCTTTGTTAGCAAGAATAAAAGATATATAATTGTTAGTAGTAATCAACTAGTAGACATCAAGAGACAAGAATGAATAGCAATAATTCTGTCCTTTCTTGAGTATATTTTTTGCCAAATTACAAGAGTTATGCTAACTTGTAAATTTATCAACTTCAGCAAAAATGTAACTGCCCTTCCTCCTCTTCAACACACTCTGTCTAGTGCTATCAGGTACATATGGCATATACTTTCCACTGCTCAAGTAAGGATTGTTACTCTGGAACAAGAGGTAAATGCCACTGGTGCTTTGTGGGTTTTTTTTCTCTGGAAGAAATTCCAATGGTAGGATTTGCAAGTGTGCTGGGAATAGAGTGCCAGCCCCCTTTCCCTTGTCTTTGCTGCACACCTGCACGAAATTCACCCTACACATACCCAGATAATCTGCAACTCAAATCTCTTTTGTGTATCTGGAACAAATTGTGCTGGCTGTTTGCCATGCAGTGAAATCACAGTTTTTCATTACACTCTCAGAAGCCTTAATTAGTGAATAAGGCAGCTGTATGCTCTCAAAAATACATCTATCAGTAGAAACTGCTGCCTGATGGTCCAAAATAAAGCATGCCGAAATTTCTTTCATTCTTTCCCTTCTCTTATGGGCAGGTAATTGGAGAGGAGGTGGAGAGCAGAGGATTTTGTTACCTTTGTGATTTATGTTCATTACCAATAAAGAAGAAAAGACAAAACACAACTTTAAATTGTCTGTCTGATCAGAATGATCTGTCTGTGTATGAAACAACACTCCTTTCTGTCTCATCTTGTTATTCACCTGGGATGCTGTAACTCCAGGTTTCATGGGCCCTGCCTGTTTAGAGAAAAAATTTTCTGAACTTCACCCATTAGTTTCACAGTGCTGTTTGTCAACAGAGTGGAAAAAGAATGCTTGTCTCGAGTTATCTCTAAAGAGAGCAAAGCTCTAATGCAGCCCTTACCTGTCTTGGGGATTTGGCCAGAATGTACTATTTTTCTAAAAAGTGACAAGAATTTAAGGAAAAAAAAAAAAAAAAGTGCTGGTGTGGGCCTCTTCAAATGACTCCTGGTATTTTTTTGTTGTATAAATTGGCCTGAGGGGACACACAAAGGCTATAAAATTTGGTTGCTTGGAACTTTTGCTGGAATTTTTTCTTCTCTTACAGCAACTTTAGAAATGAGAATGTGGAGGTTTTGCTACTTTGGGGAACAAAGTAACTCCCCTCCCCCAGTTCCAAAGTATTTCATATAGAAAATTTCCACCAGATTTCAATCTGAGATGCTGAAACCTCACTAGTGTTTTATCCTCCCAAATTCCCTGTGGACTAATGAAATGCAATGCTTGTTTTACAGAGCGAAAATAAAACCTACCTGTCACCTAGGAAGCCTGTGGTGAAGATGAGAATTGAACCCACATCTTGCACATCAGCAGGCAGCATGGTGTTGATCTTCTTGTGCAGTGTTTGACTGGCACAACTAGAAGTAGTGAGAGGTTTGGTTTAGGATGGCATCAAGGGGATGCAAATTTATATCAACTCTTCTCATCTCCCTTTGCCTGGAAAACTACTCAGTGATGCAAACTCACATAAAGTGACAGAAAGCCCAAGGGAGAGGTCTAGAATGTGTAGAAAGATATCAAAGTTTTGTATAAAGAACTGGAAGGGTAGGGAGACATCACTCATTTGTGAGTACTTTGTCTTTTTTTTACTGTTTTCTGCAGCAAAGTCTGAAGTGTCCTGTTTCAGGGACAGAGGGAGAAAATAGTTTCTTTCAGAGACAGGTTGATGTGTGGTGGAATGGTGGAGTTTGACCTTGCTACCTGTATGCATTTAACATGTGTTTGTTCACTAGTTTTCTTCTCTCCTCTGCATCCTCAGAAAATCCCTGTACCTCTGCTCTCTTGCTCAGTCAAATCACTTTTGATCCATCTCCAATGAAGTTCTTGTACAAGTCTTGGCCTCCTGTGACAGTCTCAGTATAAGATTCAAGGGTGAGGCAGACATCCATCTGAACATATCTGGAGAAGGCTCAGAATCACAAAATTGTCAGAGTTGGAAAGATCCTCTACAGATCATCTTATCCAACTCTCCCTCTAAAGCAGGATCACCAAGAGCACAGGACTGCATCCAGGATGACTCAAAGTTCAGACTATGAGTTTTGCTAGTCTGAGATGGTGTTATATCTCTTAGCTTCTCTACACCTCAGATTTTCTGTTCCTTTAGAAAATTTGTAGTTAGAAATATGTTCACTGAGAGTATGCTAACAACAACAGAAACTTTAGCTTTTTTCCTTCTTTCCACCTCTAATAAGTGCATATTTCTAGCAACTTGTAGGGCAGTGCAGGTAGAAAGACATCAAGCACCTTCAAGATATCAAGTCACCTTTCAAATTAAAAAAAAAGCATCCTAAACTTTGATGCTTGTTCTTTTACTCTCCCTCCTCCTCCCCATTTCTCATCCTTCTGCTTTCTGACTAGTATTGTAAGTTTGTAGCTGTGGATATGAACAAAGACCTTTGCTTGTCAACAAGGCTGATAAATAGAAGACAATGCTGACTTTAATATACTTACAATTGAATTAATAGTATATCAGATGCATCTCACCTGAACTTCTCAGTGGGAAAGAAGTACAATCTTTTCTGTCCTTTGGCAGACTGGTAGCTTCTATCAGGTGTTACTGATAGCCTCTTTCAAGTGTTACATCCCTGTACAGACATCTTCAGTAGTGCTGGGAGGAGTAAATGCAAGTAAAATTTTCAGAATTTTAGTTTGTCTGCAAGTTTGAACTTACTTTTCCCTGAAAAAGAGTCAATGTATAAAATCATGTTTACTAATGATGGCACATATTACTAATCGGTGTCTATGGGAGCAGTCTATGGGGGATGAATGGCAGTATGTATCCTACTATTAAGTAAGATACAGTATTAAGGTGAACAGAAGGTGATCATAAAGAAGCCTTTGACAGCTCCACCTATTTCTGTGGTTTGTGTTGTCTCTGATGTATTCATCTTACCTTGCCTGACGTAACAACTGGAGGAAGCATGTTGCTCTTTAAGATGGAGAGGATGAGTGGGAGAGCTAGGTAGAAGGCTGACCCTAAGGGAGATGGATTGCATGCATAGCTTTGCTATTCCTCTCTTGATTTGACCTTGGGTAAGCCATTTCTCATTCCTCCAAGTTGCTGTCTTCTCATTGGTAAATATAGTAAAGGTACTGACCTCCTCAAGTGCTTTGAGATTTACCCATGAAAAACCTTTTCCAAGAGCACCATATGATTAACATGGTAGGTAGAGAGCAATGGTTTCCTGTTCCCCTTTTCTGGATAAATAGGATGTCATTCCCTCAGGCTGTCAATCCAGTAGCTGTCACTTGTCAGAAGCACTAAATTCAGATGCAAAATGTAATTGTAGAAAAAGTTAAATTTACCAGGGTCAAAAGAAGGGGGTGGTGGGAAAAAGAAAGTTGTTTATGTGGAGGGGGAAGGTATGTGTATGTGTGGGGAAGTGTTTGATAAACTTCATAGACCATCGCTATTTCTTAGGGCTGGAATTGCTTTACATGAAGATTTCAACTGCTAGCTCCTAGCAAAAGCCTTAGCTGCAAGAAAAGCAAAGACATATATTGTGGAGCAGCACTTTCTGTAATTTTTTTTTTTTGAGGCACACATTTGTAAACACATCTAAAATTAGAGTTCAGCAGTAGAACAATGAGTATTAGCTTTTCATATTCTCCCCTCTCAGAGATTTTGATGTTTTTTTCCCTCTCCAGATCATAATATGTGTGTGTATATAATTTATTTATATTTTTTAAAGGAACTTTCTATATTTCCATCTGTTCCAATTAAACTGAATGGAACAGCTTTTGTAAGTAAATGGAGGGAGGGGAGGAAGAAAAAGGAGAAAAGAGGAGAAAATGGATTAAAACAGAAACCTTGAATACAAGAGAAGGAAACATTTGTTGCTTAGCACCATAATGAAAATTATCTTCTCTTTACCAAAATCAGGAAGTAAAATTCTTGTTCCTCTCCCCCCCACACACCTTCCTTTCTCCCTCAAAGCATTTCCAGCCATTAGCAAGGAATTTGGATTAAGATATTTGAATACAGGATCTAAATATTGCTTCTGTGGGAGATGGCATTTTCCTTAATGGAATGTCTTTGGACGTAGAGGAGATCCTACATCCTCTATGTTTCAAGTGAGATGATACAGACCAAAGACAGGGAAGATCTTGGTCATTTTGGAGTTGATGACCTTCAGAGGTTCCTTCCAAACTCAACTATGTTGTGATTACATGGAGGTGGTCATCAGCATGCACACTTTTTTGGCTTTGAGGGAGTTTAATTTTGTTTCCTGTCCTGGTGACTTGAGGAATCTTCTGTGCTCTGTGGAAATGCCTGGCCAGAAAACTTCATTTTATGGTGAAGCCTCTAAAAATCAGCCAGGCCACTTGGGTTGTTAAGTGAGACCAACAGTATTCTGAAAGGAACTTCTTTTTTTTTCAAGCTTTCTTCTGTGGGTCTTTTGGTTAGGTTTTTTGCTAGCTTGTTTTTCTTTGTTTGGTTTCTTGTTTTTTGGTTTTTGTTTTTCTCTAAATGGAATGCTTTTGAGTATTTCTGGTAAAAAAGAAACAAAACAAAAATAAACCTTTTAATACTTTGTGTTCAGGCCTTTTGGCTATTTTGTAGATCTACTTGTAGGTGACTTAAGGTTTCTAGAACTGGTAGAATCTTCTCTGTATTTGTCCTTCTTTACCCTTTGTTTGAGGGCCTCAGCAGAAATCTGAGCAATGAGGAGGGGTGGAGGCTGCTCTCATCTGGGTTCTCTCCTGGGATCTTGTCTAGCAATATGGTGCACTGAATATGCACCCTCTGAATATGCTAGATCCCTCATTCAGCCAAGGGAGAAGCCCATCTGGACTGTTTAAGCCCTTGTACCTCCAAAAGAGTGACCCAGGTCTCCTTAATATATGGGCACTGTCTATAGGTGGGAACCTGTGTGCTTTTTAGGTCTGTAGCCCTCTCCTTCCATCCCCCCTCCTCTTCCCATGTCAGTGTTTTGTTGCCATGGAGACAGTAATTACTCCAGGAGGTTTCTAAACTCTGCTGAAGCTCCCATCAGTCTCGCCTACCACCTGGGGAGCTTCTGACATTGAGTTAAAGGTCAAGTCCTCATGTAAATGTTTTCCTTTCTGAAATGAAATATTTTACCTATTTTGGGTGACTGTGGCAGCAGCATAGAAAACAATTTGTCAAATCACTTACAAAGCCAGAGCTGGGACACTTGAATTCTATTCCCTTCAGGTACGTGGGAGTAGGGGTGGAAATGAACAGCCTTGTAAGTCATATTTTAGTCCAAGTTGAACGCTTGCTTTCTCTGCTCTGTACATCACGCATGTGTTTTGTAGTTCTCTTCCACCCCCCTCCTTCCAGCATTTCAGAGCTTCTTGTTCTCATTAATTTGTTGTTTGCTGTCCTGCCTACACGTAAAAGCTGGAATGAAATAATTTTTATTGATGTTAGTCATAGGCTGATAGAGCCCTAGAAGAGACCACCTGGGTCATTGAGTCTGTTCCCCTTCTATTGCAGGCAACCACATAATTAAATTCCTTTCATAAACTACCTGTTAAGAGGCAGAAAAGTATCTTTTAAGTGTTTGTGAAGAAAGAGGAAAAAAATAACCCTCAGTCCCTGATGTTTCCTATAGACTACAAAGAACTGGAGATGTGTTCTTAGGGTACTTAGAGTAAGAAGCTGGAAGAGGTGGCTTTCTTCATTCCTGTTTCTCAGCCCATTCATTCTGCTGCTTGGCGTTGTTAAGCATGGTCTAAGCATAGTCTAAGATGGTGCACAGAGCTCCACATGACCAAGTTCTGCTCCAGGCTTTGTCCTGGATTCTTCCTGAGTAACCCAAGACAAACAATTTTTCTTTCAAGGTCTACACCATCAGTCCATCCATGCTGCAGATTACCCACAGATTTTCAGGTAGGGCTAGGCAGAAAGAAGTGAATTTGTGATAACTCCTTCAGTAGGAAAAGCTCTGCCAAGCAGTCCTCCATCCAAGCTGCTGCCTGTGCTCTGCAACGCTGGCACAAGTGACACTGAGGTCAACTGATCTCTCATCAGAGGCAGACTGGAAAGCAGCAAATGTAATTTATGAAAGTTTGGTATGCAGTTAAGTATAAAGTGATGGAAAGTGTGGTGGATCACTGCACTGGTGCACTTGATTTGTGCATCAGGCACATATCTATGCAAGTTCACGTGCAGTTCAAAACCGGTCCTGAAAGGATAAAAAATGGCAGCACTCATATCTACAGCATTGTCAGTGTCAGATGATGCCATGGGGTTTTGCTCTTGATCCCTTTCAGAGCTTTTCAGCAAAGCACACAACTGTAATTAGTTGACAAGCTGGCTGTGAGGAAACTGGGCTTTTATATGTGTGCTTCATGCACACCTTTGATCCTGAAGCACTTTACAGAACCCTGAATACTCAGAGAGGAGACCTTCAGCCTTGGGTCTGACATTTAGACACTGCTGGGGTGATGTGCAGTAGGAGGGAAAAACCAGCAGTGCTGCCCAGCAGCTGCAGTGCATGCTGGAGAAATTAGAAGTGATACATGGAAGTGGAAGAGGAGCTCTGGGTAGACAACTCAGGTGAGTTTGAGTAGTATACCTGAGTTGAATGCCTTTCAGTCAGAAGGACTGGAATGCCCTTTCCAAGTTTGTGAGCATGCTTTTTCAAAACCAGTGTGGTGAGCTAGGAAGCTTACAGTCAGGAAAGGTAATTATGGAGGATCAAGTGTACTTGGTTACTTTCTTTAAGAAAATGACCCAAACAACCAAGAACTTTTTTTAACAGGGAAAACTCAGGATACAGTGCATTCTCAGACAATGAAGAAAACACTGAGCTGCTGATTAAAACAGCCGAGATGCAGATGTAGGCTGTGCTGTTTGGACATTCAGCAATTCTAACATTGTCTGAGTTTAAGATGCAAATGACTGGGTGACTAAAAAGGTAGCTGGTTTAAATTGGCTCCATTTGCTGTCTCTTTTAGTGTATGACCACAAGTGTGTTTTAGAGGATTGTGTGTATTGTGGTTCTGTCATTTTATTTGCTTGCAGCTCACGTCCCTGAACAGAGCCTCCTCATGGGTGAGTGAAACACAGCAGCTTCCAGAATGGTTTTGATCAGTCAAGATTCCTGGTCACATCTGCAGATCCACATGTTCCAACCCTCTGTTCTGGGCACAAATAGAATAGATATGGTACAAAAAAATGTTAAAGAGAGTGAAAAATGTCTGTCTTGAAGTCAAAATGTGGTCTGGCCTACAGATGACCTGCTGTCAAGAAGAGTTTATGCTGCCAGAAGTCAGAGTCTGCTGGTCTTGTCAAGCAGGTTTCATGCTTAGCATTAGGGACAAACTTCTGACTTCAGGCTTCTGACTTTCTTCCTTCTTTTTGGAGGTCTTTGAGCTGTTAAAGTAGGACATGGATCATGGATGTAGTAGCTATGGATTCAATTTACCACAACCCCAACCCCTTGCTTGATCTTCAGTGAGCTTTCCAACTAAGACCATATTTTGGTGTTTGTCTTGTCAATATGCTCTGAGGAAAGAGAAAGGCCCTTAGGTAAGAAAAATATTTCCACACTCTTATTACTGATGGAGAGCATTCTTTAGATTGTTTGAGAAGGCCTGTATTTTGAAGGAGAAAGATGAGTTTAATCCCTGAAGGTTGAGGCACATCATTATTTAAAAACCTGAGTAGTGATTCTCTAGAATAATAGCACTTATTGGTATGTGGATCTAACACTTCAGGGAGATGGGCACTGAGGTAGATGGTGACTTGCCTGGATCCAGAGGATGTAATCAACAGCACTACTGGCTTAGAGATTTTTGGGTTCCCAGAGCTGCACTCTGAAACCTTCGCTTCTCTCTAAACACAATGTAAAGTCATTGGGCTGGATGCAATATTAAACTCTCCTCCTTCACAAATTGCAATCTTCTCTGTGGTGTGAAGCCACAGTGCAGCACAGCAGCAGGCTGCTGTATAGTAAATTCATTGTGTATTGTGCAAGGGACAATTAGCTTATTATTAATACATGTGTGGGCTTTAACATACCGGTACTGTATCTGTCAGCATCTCTACCAGGTTTGCTTTTGTCCTTTGTGTTTTCCCTGAACAAGCTTATACAATTAGTTGCTTCTTGTTTCCTAAATTATTTTTGCTGCTTCTAATTATTTCACACTCCATATAAAAGAATTATTGGGATGGGTAACAGGAGGCAAGGGATCACCTCTCCATTGCACTGCAGGCAGTGTGACATTAAAGCAATTTGGATTTGTTTTTGTACTTATTTATATTTGGTTGGCTGCCTAAGAAATGGGGGATATTTGGGATCTGACTTTGGAGGTCAGGTCTTTTCAGTAGAGAACTAGAGTTCTGTCAAGTTCCTTTTGGTCTTTATGCCCAAGGACATTTATTGAAATAGGCTTAGACTAAATCATTGTCAATTCAATGAGAGATTAATGTTCTTGCCTGAGAGTTTGGAGTTAATGGTTATTTTTCTATTTTTCTTATTTTTCTATTTTTCTGAATAAACCATTCTGTTCCCTTCCCATCTTTAGAAATATTTAAGTAGTATCTCCAAACTTCCATAGCTGTTTTCATCATGGACAAAAGAAGAAATAGACTTCTGTTGAAGATAATCTCAGCCTCACGCATCTCATTACTGGAGAAGCAATGTGTGATGGGGGTGTGGGTTGGATGAAGTTTACAGCTGGGCATTTGCAACACCTCTATATTCGTGGGTGCTGAGAAGACAGGCATCTCCTGTAGTACTGGCTGACAGAGCTTGTATGGGACAAATATTTCTTATTTCTCTGCTGCTGATGAACCCATCAGCTATTCTGGGTGGATTCAATGTGCAGACCAGCAATGGAGAGTGTCTGGACAGCTTGCGTACAAAGTGCACTCCTGAACTTGAGACAGTGCCTCTTGCATGATCTAGGCAAGCAGCCCAGAACTAGGGTAGTCATCTCTAACCCTCACTAAGCATACCTGTGCTTGAAAATTTCTGCCAGAACTTGGAGTAGCAGCTGCAATGTCCAAAGCTCTAGGGTAAACAAGGCCTCTAGTATATTCATTGCCAAGTCATGCTTGGATTGCGGTGGTTAAATGCTCAAACACCATCTGCTTATATACTCTTGCTGCCTTCCACAGAGCAGCACACTTGCTAACGTTTGCTTTCTGGTAGATATAAACCTATGAGGTACAGTGTGTATGCCTGTTCCTCCCAGGCTGAGCCAGATCAGTTACATCAGTTTCTTTTCCAACAGCTATTGACATTTCAAAGATTCTTGCTTGAAACTTGGGAAGGTTCTTCCTCCCTCAATGGACCCGTCCCTCCAAGTGACCACATCCTGTCTTCCTCCTGTCTAACCTTATTCAGCAAGACCTTTGAAAAACAGTAGTTACTGGGAGTTGAGTTTTGAATTTGGGTTCATAAAGAGCTGGGGAGGAAAGTGAAGAGGAGAAAACCTGTCATGTACATTATAGAAGTCAGGGAGAACATACTAACTAATTCTGATAAATATATTTTATCTTAGGAAAAAAAAGAATGGCAAGATTTTTCCTGTGGGTGGGCAGGTCTTGAAAAGGAAGGATGTAGTTTACCTGACTATTCACACCACAGTTGAGGACTTTGGGGAACAGGTTCCCTCTAGCAAGGGGGTGTTTTGTGCTGAGTGGTAGGGCTCTGCCTCAGCAAATGCCAATAAAACTCCTATGTCCCCAATGTGAATGAGCCCTTGCTGTGGGGGAAGGGAACACCACAGGAAAAACAAGGGCATAAGCAGCCAAAATCTCCCTAAATAGAATATTTGTCAGTTTTCCATGAGGCACTTGTGGGTTTTTATGCTCTTCCAAGCCTTGAACAAATTAAGACTGAGTGTAAAGTGTAGATATATTTATATTTGTTCCAGCTCTTTTGGGTGAGTTGAGGGGCTAGAGGAAGACTCATCAATTCAGTGCATGTTCCATTAGAAACTTCTTGGGATTAGATCAGGTTAATGAAAGGAATAAATAGGGCTTTGACATGTTGCTTGGTTTTACAGGACTGTATTGTTTTATGATGTTTTATGAGATGCACTTATACTACTCTTCAGGCAAGAGATTATTGTGCCTTTTATAAAAACTAAAAGAAACCCACTTCTCTTTCTTTTTCTCTCTCTTGCTAAGTAGATGCTATGTTTGTTTGCAGTTGTCATTTCCCAGTAAAAATGCTATGTTCTGGAGCACTGCCTAGACAGAAATGGCTTTAGAGAACAGATTTCAGAAGCAAAAGTGGTGGTAGGGTAGGAGGTACCCAAATCATGAACACCCAACAAAATCTTCGAGTAAATAAGTTGTCTTGGAGAGATGATGAATGAGCAGAGTCCCAGGGGAATACACTCAAAATCCAAAAAAGCCCCCTCAGGGCCTATTCTGATATGTTACTCTGATAATACTTTCTGCTTCTTTAGAACTCTAGTATGCCAACAAACAATTGAAAACATTATTCTAGCACCACACCTCCAGCCTCAAAGAAAACATCTATAGTGATGTCAGTGTGCATCTTGAGTAGGTTAAGATGAAACACTGGAGGGTTATAATACCCACCTTCAGAGATGGTCTTTTTTAGTATCCTGGCTAAAATGGGACGGTTGATCTTTTGATTTGTTTTAAGGTTCTGGAGATTGTTATCCCAAATCAACAGGGAGTACAGTTAAGCCGCTTTGCCTCTGACATCGTACTGTTCTGTTAGGGTTTTAATCTTTTCTGTTAGGGTTTTAAATGAAAACAGTTCAAAGTGTAAAACTGCATCCTGAGCTCCATCCTCTCATGCTACTTTATTCACCAGCTCAGCTGCTACATTTCAGTCTTCATAATCAGTGACATCAATATTTTAGATAGTGTCATTTCCACTTGCAGTATCCTCTCCCTTCTCCCATAATGACAATCACCAACCATTTGGTTTAACTTGGTAATCCTTCCAGCACTATGGAGATGCACAGGAGTTACTTCTTCCTTGCAGATGAGAAGCAGAGCTTTTACAGGATTGAACCGAGTCCTTCCACAACTTTGGCCTTATCTGAGTCTATAGATTGCACTTGCATACTCTCACTGTTTTTTGATATGGACAAATGTCTGTTAGGCCTGTGTGACCCGTTTATGCTTGTAACCTAATGTAGCTTTGAGTACAGACCTTTCCTCAGAGGCAAAAGGCCAATTCACTCGCCCATAAAGTCTCTTCTCATTCTCCCATTCACCTTTAATATTTTGTTGTTAATGGATCATGCTAAAAAGGATTAGTCATTTCAATTTACATTCTGCTGCTTTCTACATTTAACATTCTCACTGTAAGTGATGAATTATTGACTATTTAAATGTGACTACAAACAGCCTGAAAGAGAAGGTCTGCTTTACAGTTTGCAATGCTGAACTCATACATCATAGGTCAAGGTTTTCCTTTCTCTTTTTAGTTACCCATCGATGGGCTGACTTCACAGCTTTCATCTCCTATGCCAGTACACCGGGCTGGTGTACTGTCTGGTGTTCAGTGGCCCAAGAATAGGCCCCAGGGTTAAATATTGTTAAGTATGTGAAATTTAACCTATATTATTGATATTGGGTTCAGACCAAAGTGTCTGCAAAGTGGCTTAAAAGGAAGAGTTCATTATAGAATAAAGCACTTTGGCAGAAGACCAGATCCACATGCCCTTAAAATTGCTCTTGATTCCCTCTTCATATTTAAATATATGTAATTACAGAATCGGCCACTGTTCAGAAACCAAAATCTGTCTTTTCAAAACAAGTCAGACAGATCTAGGTGCAAGATGATGTATTATTTAGGATTTGACATACTGTCTCCTGTGCAGTTATAACAATGCAGCAGGGCTCAGAGATAGGTGTTCCTCTGTGGTTGTAGTAGTCTTGTAGGGGAATCAAGAGCAATTTCCCACGATAACAGTAAGAGGCAGGCATGTGTTGATGATGTAGGCAAGCTTTTACCCTCCAATGTATTCAGCCATTTAAAAATAAAACAACTTTCCCAGAACAAATCCCTGTGTCGCATTATGGCACTTGTGCATCTGCTGCTTTCAGAAGATTTGTGTAAGGGTTTGGGGGGAGCATAGAATGAAGGCACACATCAGTGTCTCAAATCAACTTATTTTTCTACTTCATGGCCTTGGAAAAATAGCAGTCCATAAACACATGCTTCAGATTTTAGACTGGTTTTTTTAAGACCCATTCTAAGTGAACTGGGCAGGTTGGAGATGTAAAAAATAAAGGGAGGGAAGGACAAAGAAGATATTTGTGTTGGCCAGAAAAGCATCAAATAGTTAGGTATCTGGTGAACTCACCCTTGTCACCTGTATAATTGAGAAAAAAAGCCTTCTGGTCAGAGAAGTGGTGGTGGACAGTGTGGACACAACCATAGCCATACCCATCAGGTGGCTGAGCAGGACCTAGTGGTTAGCAGGAAGCATGGGGCTTTTGGCTCCTGCTTGTGCTTGTGCTTGTGATATTTGTGCTCTGAGGCTTCCTTTATCTTTGGAGAGTTGTTTTTTGTTTTGTTTTGTTTCATTTTTAATAACTAAAAGTACTAGGTAAATTCTAACCATCAGTGGTTTAGTGCAATGTTGCATGTAGGTGTTTCATATGCCCAGAGTGTCATGCATTTAAATTCACAGGCATACAACATTACATCAAAACACTTAAAGTTTCTCTCAAGCACATAGAAACCTGACAGAGGATGTTAGAAAAGTTTTGACAGAGTTTGAAAAACTGGATTCCATCTCTGTCAAGTTTTCTTTTAAATTAAAGAAATTAAAATTAATAATGTTTCTTGGAATGGGTGCATGTTGGGAATGTTCTGAATACAACAAAATCATTCCTTCTGGGGAAGGATTTGAGAAAATGTGCATTTGTGTTTATATTTTTTTTAAAGTTTTAACATATCACCTGATGTAGTAATGCACCATTTGAAGTTGGTGGGCTCATTGTACTTGTTGCAGACCAAAATTAATTTTAAAATAGGTCTGTAAATGGAACAGACAGGGAAAGACTGGTCAAAGATGTGGTTCAGAATGTAAAATGGTATGGGAGTGCTTATTGTAATGAATTAACCACAGAAACTGCTCTTTTTGCTTCACAGGTGTGTTTAGTCCCAGTTGTAAAAAGAATAGTTAAAAATGAAGGTGAGATTTATTTATGTGGATACACTTATTTTCCAGAAGAGGAAGTGGATCTGCTGGAGGAGAGAGATCATTATTTTTGAGAAACATGCTGGCAGAAATTACTCAGTTATGCAAATTTCCCTTTAGTGCTTGCTTTTGAAGAACCTAAATTCTTTTGGTAATGGAAACTTATTTTAAGAATTTTTACAGTTGTGAGAAAGGAAAAATGACAGACCTTCAAATCATTTTGGGCCTTTCAGGCTATGAAGCGTGATTTCTTAGCATATGGCTACAGGAAGAGGGTCTGGATGTGCTCTGGAAAATAATTTTCCACAAGCTATTGCCAACTCTGCAGAAGGACTTCCTGAACGGAGACTGAAAAGATGCTTCTGATTCCACTCAGGGTGTTCTCTTTAATTGAAATGTCTAACTTGCTGCAGTAAACCTTGAAGTCCCCATGAAAAATTCATGGAGGAGAGAAAGAAAACCTAAAGACTTGCATAGTTCTGTAGGAAAGGACTGGCACTGAGGCTAGGTGACATAAGTCCTGCAGTTCTGCCAGGTGGTACCCTGGAAAGAGCAAGGAGTCCAACTCCTGTCATGCTCCTGAGCACTGCTGAGTTGAGAGAGAAGTATTGTAGATGATCCCAACCAGGCCTTGTAATTTAACTACCTTCCCTTTTTTCCAGCCTTCCTTTCTGTGATAAGTAGAGCTCTGACAGTAGATGTGAATAGTTTCTTCTCCCTTTGGACAGAAGATGGACCAAAGTAGTTCATATCTTCTAACCTGTGAACTGTCCCTGTGCCTTGGTAAGAAAATTATCTTCCCTTCCTTCTGGACAAAATCACAGTTCTGGATGGGCATTTCAGATGAATTTACAGATGGAAGTGAATGAGAGGGAGATATTTCTATTGGAGAATAAGGCAAGCACTACTTATGTTTAGCTTCTCTTTTCCTTGCATGGAGTGACTATGGAGTCTTTTTCTTAGAGCTAAAGTCTTGACAAGATAATCATGCTGTAAGGCTCACTGGTTAATGGTATGCAAATAGATGTAAATCAATAAAATTTCTGGAGGAGAAATTCGAGTAGTATGACCCATACATCATGGAATTTGCCTGTAAAATTTAACCTAAACAAAATAAATCTAATTGTCAGAGAGGAAGTAAAGTGATATTTGAAAGTAAGTGTAAAATAAAAAAAATATTTGTTTTGCATGTGAATTTATAGGCAGCTATGGGGGCTGTATGGGGCTTGCCCAGGAACAATACAGTTGGTGAGGACACTGACATGCACATGTCAGAGACGGGTTTTGTTTAGGGTGTTCTGGCATATGAGAAGTTAAGAATGTACCAGAGGTCCAGTGATTGACATCATCAAATGCACTTGCTGTTCCTAAGCTCTTGTCTGTCTTGGACCTGTTTGACAGCAGAGCCAAAGGTCAGAAAGAAATTAATCTGCTGTAAATTAAACTAAATGGATTGCAGGGTGTTGTTTGTGACAAGAGTAAGTGTTGGAAGACTTCAGCATGCAAAGGGCTGCAATTTAGACCTTGCAGCGGACTGGGTCATTCATCTTTCCTTTGTAAAATGAGATGAACCTAATGCTTCCAACCAAATAAGGATAGCAAGCAAGAAGGGTGTTTTTAGCAGTTTAACCCTGGGGCAGCTCCTATCTAAATAACTATTAGTGTGCCTCTCCTGCCCCCTACCAAAAGGAATAATAATAATAATATTCATGCGGGGAAAAAAAAAAAAAAAGTTTGTTGTTGTTGTTGTAGATATCTCAATTCTAACTCAAACCCTGATGATCTGTTCTTTATTCTACAAAAAGATTGATGCTTGACTGTCAATAATAGCTGAGGGCTACTTTGGATCAGAGCTGGGTGACAGAAAATCCAGGTGCTGTTCCTGATGGGTGACTTTGGATGAGGCATCCTGTTTCTCTCTCAGCGTGACAGAACCTTTTGCAGGGATCTCTCAACTATTTGTCCTGTCTGAGATCAAACTCTGATTGACTCAAGCCTTCTGCCGTTTGAAGTACTTCTTATTAGTTCTCTGCCTCCTCAATATTTTGTTTAATCCCCTGAAAACTGATTGAGACACACATAGGTGTAGGGAAAAGCTTTGTGTTCAGCTCATCTGAATGTGGTCCCAGGCATGCATATGCCTCTTAACATGAAGAAAGTACTGATTCTGGCTGGGATTTCATAGATTTCTAGGTATTAGATGGCACAAATAAGCTCCTATTGCAATGAAGTGAAATAAATGGGTGTACTTGTAGGGGAGCTAGCTTTCTGTTGAGAAAAATATAATGATCCCAGCTTCTGTGGCAGCTGAGCCAAAATGTGTACGTATATAAATGAATGTATATCTCAGTGCTTAGATACTTGTATGATGGATGCTCTGGGAGAAGGTAAACTAGCCAGAAAGGTATGAATAAATGTCTTGCCAGTGCCCATCAATAGACAGTGACTGCTGCTGACATGCTGTGTCTCAGTAGGCAAACTGTACGGGCTTTAAGTAAAAACAATAATTGAATGTATTATGTCTAAGTCTATTAGTTGTATACCATTATTGACTGACGTTAGATTAAAAAGCATGTCCTTATTACTCTCTCCTGTCATTAACTTGCCAGAAAAGGTCAGTCAAGAAGTATATTATTACTAAATTGTAGACTCACACATTTGTAGCTGTAGCAGGAATAAAGCCATGGAGGAGTAGAGCCAAACTTTGGGCAGGCCCAGAGCCTGGTTTGGTTCTCACTCCCCACATTTTGTAACAAGGCCAACTGCTTCACATCCAGATCCATTGTTGCTGTGTCTATATTTTGTGCTGGAAGCCAGAGGATTTGTCTTATTGCATATTTTCCTCAAAGGTACAATGTCTTATTTCCTCTTTTCCTCTGAGTGCATACTATCCCTGCACTGTGAAAGAAGCTGGATCTAAGCCTGCACTGGAGCCCCTATCTGCTGGCCATCAATACAAGACATCTGAAAACCTGTGGTGTGCTTGATCTTAGGGAGAGAGGGAAAGAGAGGGAATAAAGGCTATGCATTCAAAGTATGTACTTACTTGTAACATAGAAGGACTGAACTGCTGTGTCTGTCCTGTTTTTCTGCCACTGAACATCTGCATCCATATTGGTTGATTATTCCCAAACAATGGAGATGAAGATGCCGAATCCTTACTGATCCACTGCCAGTGGACATCAGGAGCCAAAACTCCAGGCAAGAATATAGAATTGCAGAGAGTGGGAAGGAAAGCAGTTGTTGATCAACCTCTTTACGGACTTAGACATCATAAAATCAATATCATAGTTTCATTGACAGAGGATCCCTGTCTCTTCACTGATTTTGATGAGAGTTATTCTGAAATACCCATATTTAACTGCATGAACTCCTTTCACAAAAACAGTACTGAACTACATACAATGCCACAGTGCTGTAAATTAAGCATTTTGGAAGACTTGATGTTTCATGTCACTGGTATATAAAATTATAAGACTGAAGATGGTTTGGACTACACTTATTCCTTTTCCAGAGCTTTCTTGAAATCATCTTTCAGCTGCTCTAAACTTAACAGATATCAGTGTAGAACAGTCTCAGAGGTAAAAACAGGAATTATCCTTTGACCCATCATTGTGGACTTACAGATGCAGGAGCAGGTTAGACACGGATGGAAGAACATCTAAAATATTTAGCTTTGCTAAAATGAAGATTTGTTTAGGGATTTTTTGTCCTCTGCCTCCTGTCTTGGACAGAAGAAAATCATCATAATCTCTTGATTCAGAACAAAGCTTCTTATGAACTTAGAATTTAGGACTTTTCTTTCAGGAACAATGTCATTTTGGCCTTGCATCTTCTTCTCTTTCCCCTCTCCCAAATAACCATCATGAAATTGTCTGGCTTAGCATATGGTTTTATTCTTTGACCCTTGCATACCTAAGGGAATTGAATCACAAATGGCTTGTGTTCACAAAATTGGTGGAATAAAGCCCAAGCTTTAAAGATGCAGCTTGGCAGCTTTTAAAAGGGCATAAGTAAAGGAATAAAACATTGGGTGAAGTTTCCAGAATGATTTGAGAAAGTGATTCCTAAGTGAGTTAGGGGAATTTAAAGAAGATTCTGACATTCATTGTCTCTTAAAGATACAGAATGATGAGCCATTACACATACATTTAAGCATCTTTCTAAGTGTTCTTCAGAATATATGTTATTCTGTTCCTGCAGTAATGGGATGTGTGTGCTTCCAGAACAGGCTTGCCTTTAAAGTAAATCTCTGCAGTATTGTGGCAGAAGTAAGGGAGCAAGGGAGCTAGGAAAAGACTTTGACATCACAGTGAGATGGAAGGTAGGAACTGTTTGCTCTTCATGAACTTGTTTAAATAACCAAGTAGCATTTATGTATTTGGAAGTATCAGCACTGTTCCGCATGTCAGAGACTTGGTTGATTGCCTGATGGGGGTTGGTTGTGCATCCTGAAAGTGAGCTATAGCACAGGTTTCACACATTAAGAAAGATGAATGAGTTCCTCTTTAAAATCAAAGCAGATGAGACAAGGTGTAAAGACATTAATGTCTACCACTAGGTCATTCTGGCTACTTTGCATCCTTTCTCCAGCACATCTGTATTCCTTTTGGTCTCAAAACTCCTCTTCCTAAGAAGAGGAAAAGTTAAGGTTTTTAAGCTACTCTTGATAGTTTTCATCTCTTTTAAATATCCTGTCTGTAGTCTACTGTGTTTCAGAAGTGTCACCCAAATCCTGAAGCGAAGAGTGAGAACACCAAGCTCTGTGTAATGCAGGTGCCCAGGAGAGCAGTAGAGAGGCTGGTTGCTATAACAGCTTGTAGCTGTAGAACATATTCAGTTCCAGAAAAGATCCCAAATCTCTTTATGGACTAAGTTGAGAGAAGGTAAAATGCACTATAGACAAGTTGGGAAAAGCTGAAAGAGGCCGAATACTGTTTTTAACTTGGTATCTAGGATAAACAGCCCTGACCTACTAAGAGCTGTATGTACATAGATGGGTTTCTCTGCTTTTTTTCAAACATTATTTTAATGTCTGTGAAACTGAGGTATCAATTTCTCCCTTTTGTGGCCTTAGTTCAGAAGGGGAATCAAAATTGTGAGAGACTCCTGCAACCTGGCTAGAAAACCCTATGTTTTACCAAGTTTAATATGTTGTATTTATCAGCTATTGTGTTTCTGTATAGAGGACAGTTACATTAGGTGAAGGCTGAGATGAGAACCGACACCCTGGACTGTGTCTGTGCAGTCTGATTTCCTTCTGGTAATAATAGAAACGGGAAGGTCTGTCCTTATGACTTCAATAGCCACAACTGCAGTGATCTAATTCGGGAAATGTTGAAATATTGGAGTGGTCAGACAAAAAAAGAGCCCTGTGAATTGTTTGGTGAATCTAAGACACCCTTAAGATCTCAAGAGTCCAGAGGTACTTGCTCTATAGTCTTATCAGAAAATAATTTCCCCTGCAGTGTGAGACTGCTTTGCATATCAAGACTGATCGTTCCTGGGCACTTTATAGTTATCTTAAGGAAAAAATAATGACTAATATCAAGACTACTGCTGGGGTAATCCTAGGACAGCTTTAGCTTCGCAGAAGTAGAGCATAAGATTTTTTATTGAAAAGGAAGAATAGTTATATGCTAAATCTCTTCCACCTGCCAAGTTAATGCTCCACAAGATTCAGACTGAGGCAATGTATATTGCATTATGATTCCAAAACATGGATTTATTTATTTTTTCTTTATTTCTGAAGATTCCTAGGAATGGATCTGACAAAAAATGTTAAATGTTTTACATATGTCATGTTTTGGTAGCTGTTTGGATGAGCTGGCCTCTCAAGCTCCATTTCATAGTAATTGGTGTGAAATGATGCTTCTGTGATTCACCTACTACTGCTATGCAGACAAACGTGGTGCTCTCACTTTATATAGTTTAACAGAAAATATGGTTTGCATGACTAGTAGGCTTATCTAGATATGCTGTCTTGTGCAACAAAAATTAAAAATATATGGACTGATTTTTATTAAATATAAAATTGGCTTTCTGCTTATATGATTATTTCTCAAAATGATAGAGCATTTGTCCAAGTTTCCAATAGAAATAATCTTTGCCTATGTAAATTTCAATGATAAATTTCTAAGTTTCTAATTTTGCATCTTCTATAAATCTTTCCAGGACTCTACTACTCCCCTCTTTCTTTTCCCCACCCTTGCATTTTCAGCATAGTAGGAACACTTCCTTTCAATGTAAATTGAAACCTAGGCTTTTTGAAAAACAGAAGGGAGTTTTGTTTTAGAAAAGGGTAGTGTCTGTGACACCTGATAAATCACTGCACTGCAGCTAAGAATTTAGGCTGATGGAGATATGGCCTAGAACATGGGAGTGGGGGAAAACCTGTTCCCCACCATTGCAGAAAACTGCATTGCATAATCCCTTTCATAAGTTTATTGAGCCTCATCTTTAAACTAATTAGGTCGTTTGCTCTTTGTATCCTTGTTGGAAAGCGGTTCCAGAGCATCACTCCTCTGATGGTTAGAAACCTTTTTCTAATTCCCAAATCAAATTTATTCATGGTCAATTTATACTTATTTGTCCTTGTGCAACATTGTCCTTTGTTTTAAATGCTTCTTCTTTTCTCCTTGATATTTGCTGTGGGGATGTGGCTAGCAGTCCTGTCTATGCTGAGCTTTATTCCATGCTGCTAGACAGGGCAAGCTCTTCATTCTCACAGAAAACACAAACTTGCATAAAATTACAAACTTGGTAATATCTCTCTGAGTCAAAGTTTTTATTCTGTCTCCTGGTGCACAGTTGTGGTACCCCCTGCTCATGCTAAGGCCACACAACATCATTGTTAATGGCAATGGTACTACTTTCCTTGATCTTGAGTATTCCTCTTGTCATGGGCTTTGTTTTAACTGCTGGAGGCAGCATTAGAGCAACCACTGTCCTTTCCTTTTTTGCACTTGTCCTGAATTTGAAGGAAGGAATGATAAGTGATCCCTAAATTACTAGCTGGGAATAGTGACACCCCTGAACACACATTTCAATATGGTGTAACATGTCCTGTCATGTAATGCTCACTGGATGGGCACTAACTTGTTACCTTTGCAGGCAGTCTCTGACCTCGCAGAGGCCTGTGTGGATCTTGAATGCTGACCAAAACCAGAAGAAAAAGTAGCAGAAAATTGCTCTGGCAATTTGTGAACCTCTTGTTCACAAAGCAGTGTACAATGCAAAATTGTGTGTGAAGGGAAAGACTGATGCCACATAGTTCATCTTGGTGTGGGATGTGAGTGACAAGAAAGCACTTTACAAGTGGAGTTCTTCTGGGGACACGAAGTTTCGTGAGTTCTGTGGGAACCATAGCCAACGGGGTTGTGGTATGGCTGCAGGGCATTCGTTCATGAACTGCAAAAGTCTTAGACATGGTAATACAGAGACTTTGTGGAATCTTGGCTGTATTCCATGGAGGGCAAAGACAAGAGGTAGAGTAACACAGATATCATCTACAAAGATCAACCCTCAGTCCAGTGCAACAGTGGGTTGTCACTGAAGAATTCTTTTCAGTTGAACAGACCTGAGCATGAATTTTCAAATACCATGTTATATCCTAATATAGACATATCAAAGTGATATACTGATATTTCTAGATTTTGTCCATTTAACTGTTAAGTTTGGTAAGATGTTTAAAATTGAAGCAAGCATCTGCAGAGTATGTTCTTTCATCTCTGGTTATGAAATTCTTCCAGGATACATCTTTAGTAATTTATTTCTGAAATGTCTTTGAAGAGACAGTAGAGGGAAAAAAATATATGGCATGTGGGGAGTCTGAGTAGTGTGAAAAAGGGGTGTAGTGTATGCATGTCAGCATTTGGGAGGAAGAGATGGGCCTTTTAGACACATCCAGTATGAGGTTGTTTAGTAATAGCTGTGACCAAATCTTTCTGTTTTTTACTCTTTTGGTCCTTTCCAAGGTAAGGGATCTTTCCTTCTTAGCTATAGCATTCTATGTACCCTGATTAAATGTAATCTGTTGCAATTATATTATATGATGATCATATGATGTGTTTCAATTCAGGCAGTGAATTACTTCAGTTGCACTAAAGAAAGTGACTGCATGTATTTATTTTGATGAGGATGCTGATCTGCTAAGATCTGTACAAGTGCAAAAAAAATACAGTCCAGTGACAAGCTAGAGTATAAAGAATGAGAAAGTAGTGTATAATCTTGTAACTGAAAACCCATAAAAAATATACATTCATTAATATAACATTTGCTATAGGGACAATTTAAAGTCTAATGTTTCCTTCCTTCTGATTTACATTTAAAAAAAAAAAAAAAACAACCCAATCTTCTATTTTCACTCCTAAAACTGTAAAGACCATGCAAAGACTTCATAGACTTAAGTGGGTATATTTTTTTTTCCTTGGAGTTGGGGGAAATATTATTTAGCATTCCCATGTGTATCAGAGGTATCATTATGAAAAATTGGGTTGATCAGCAGTGGTAGAATTAGAGAAGAAATTCTAACATAAATTTATTCCATGTTGAGCAATGTCAGTTTATTGGAATCAAAATATTTAACAAATGCTTCAACTCAGCAATATACTAACTGATCTGTTTGGATCTTTAAAGGTTCCCTGGCTGTCTGTAAATAGGGTGGTAAGCTTCTGGGAGCTCTGTGACTCACAGTTCTAAAGCTGTTAACTCCTGATCCCCCCTTTGGACTGCTCAGTGAGATCAGGTTATAGGTGGTCCTGGAAGCAGGTTCCTATGCATGTTTTTTTAAGACAGCAGTTTGCTAGGCAGGATTCAACTGCTTTTCCTGGAAAGCTTATCCACTATAAACCATAAAAATACCCCACAAAACAAACAAAACCCCTTAAATTTGTTTACAGAAAAAACCAACATCCAAAATGTTGCAATGTAATAAATGCTTGCAGAGAATGAGAGATTCAGTTTCATCAAGTGTTTACTGTATACAGAGATCATATTTGGCCTAGAAGTCCTTGAGCCACAAGCCTGCAGACAGAGAGCAATATCCAGATGGAGCATTATGCACATCCTCTCCTTGTACTCTTCTCAGTGCATTTGCTTCTGGCCACTGCAGGCGAGAGGATATTGTACAAGATGGACCTAGTCTGACCTCGTACCGTCATCCTTACATAATGTTCTAATCCACTCCTTTTGAAGACAACACTATTTGTTGTTTGTTTTTTTTTTTTTTTTAAACTCATTAAACTCCACTTTCCTACTTTCTGACATCAGCAGGGATCCTCCAGCGAGTTTCAGCCTCCCAGAGATGCTCAGCAGCTGGCTCACTATTTTTAGCTTCCCTGTTGGAAAAAATAATAAAGTGAATCCACATCATCAATGTGTATTTTCAAGCATCCACTAGCCAGTGGTTCATAGGCTGGTAACAGGGAAACTCTTGGTAGGCCAAAGGTAGGATGAAAGTTTCTTTCATCCATCTCTAATATCTTGAGCAAAATGGCTTCCACTAATCTCTTCTGAGGATACTGCTCTACAGTCTGAATACTTCCTCAGAGGGAACTGTTTGCTGGTACAGACATGCACCTATATTCATTCTTGGTTTAGAGGCTCTATCATCTATATTTAATCAGTTTAGAAATAAATATCAAGCAAGATGTCATATTAAACCTTTTTAAAAGACTTAGAAGAATTATAATTGCTTTTTTATAACTGACTTTCATTTTTTATCCCCCAGAAATGGATCTTTATAAAACAAACAAAAAAACTCAATACTTAGAAAACTTGGCAGGTGACTGGCTGCTCAGCTCTGTCCAAACCTTTAAAAACTTAAGGCAGTTACTCAGCTGACCATGGATTAATTATATTTTAATACCACTTTGCATTCTAGTCAGTTGACATTCTGAATTTTTTCACCAAGAATTGTTACTGAAATTGTATTTTTTTAAAGATTAGACTTTCTCTTGCGTTAGCAATGTGTTAAACTGCTCGGCAGAATTGCAGAAGTTGGGAATCAGGAGAAAGGGGGAAGTGGAAGCCCTTTGAATGCATTTGCTCTTGGAACAATATTAACTTTTGTTTATGGTTTCAAGTGACTTGAGTAATAAAAGTTCCATGAAGGACTGATTTGCTCTAATGGCTGTCAGAGACAGTTAGAAATGTTTACTTTTACCTTCTGTAGGGTCATAAACTTCCATCTTATAATTCACAATTACCTTAAATCACATAAAAATCTGGTCATGATTCTTTCTCCTTATGTCTCATAGCAGAATAGGGAGACAAAAAGCTTACAGAACTGTCATATGGAACAGTGACGTGAAAGTTGTTGGAAAACTGCTGAGCTAATATTGCACTCAGAGGTACTATCCCGTGTTGATTTAACTCTTCTTTCTTTCTTTCTACACCCCCACCTCCAACACACACATATAGACACCGCTCAGCCATGTTTTAGTGGATTATTTAGTTTTTGTCTCTAAACTTAAAATCTGAAAAACCTTAGGTGGTACACTCTTGTATGTAAACTTAAAGAAAGAAGAAATTAACCTTGAGGGCTTAGGGCGTAGGGTCTGAAGGGGTGGCGAAAAAAACCACCAATATTCCCAAGAGTCAGGAAGCATTCATGATGCTCAGTCTAAATGTTCTGTTGTTTAATTTTGTCTTATAACACGTGATCATTATTTGGTATCACCCTGAACAACCGTTTACCATGCTTAGTGTGTACACCTTAAAGGCTTGTGGTTCATTATCATCTATCCCCTTGAGTCATCATTTAACCAAGTTATATGCATTTAGTTCTCTTAAACATCTCTCAGAAGTCAGTCCTCACAGACCATTAAGAGTTTTTACTACTCAGCCCTGAATTCCATAATATTTTAATTTATTTGATTATTTTATTTTATTTTCATTCCATATATTTCTGAATACTTCCAGGTGATCATAGCTGACAGGATCACTTTAGATGTGACACCAACGGAAGGAGATGTCTTTGATCTGCAGGTGACATACACATTATTGTATGTAATATTGCCCACTATAATTTGAAAATGTCCTTTGAAATAACTGCTTTTCAGCTTCATGTGTCCTGTTGAACATTCAGACATTTGCCTCTGTGGCTGTTCACCACCAGTTTTTTAGGAGCTCAACCTAATCCTCACCAGAAAGGATTCAGGTGACTGGGCACATTATTAAGGGTCTCAGCACACCATAGGAATTTTTGTGATTTATTCTTCATTCCTCTTCATGTGTGAAATCTTCGTTGTTGCTCTGTTTTATATTTGAGATCACATTTTATGCTTTGCTAGATAGTTCTTCCATCTTGATGCAAGTGAATTTTATCATGCACATTCTTCCTGCCATTCCTCAGTGCTTTGAGAGTTACCCCGTTCATCCAATCAAATATGAATTCAATTCTCATAGCAAAAATTTATGTTAGAAGCTTTATCAGATCTTTAGCTGAAACAATCTATTACTCATTGTTCACAAATTTTTAAGTTGATCCAAGAAAAGGGAAAGAAATATTATATTTTTTTTTTTTAGAAAAGGTGATGAAAATATTCCTCCGGTAGTGATTACCACACTTTATCTTGTGTTCTCTATTCATCAGGAAATTGTACTTCCTTCACTTCACACTGACAAGAGCCCTTTTAAACCCAGTGCACTGAAGCTTTGTAAATTACACAGATCTTGTTGTAATTAATTTCACTGTTTCTTTTTCACTTCAAAGATTACTTCCTTACACCTTTTGTAAAAAATTGAAATTTTAGGCTAAAATTCACACACTGTTGTTTTTTAACCTTTTACACAGGAAGTCAGTCCCACAGTAGTGGATGAGAAAGTGCACCTGGATGCAGGGGACAGTAGTGATTCCCTTTTTTTAAATTTTTTAAAATTTTTTTTGTAAGAGACTCTACTTGGGTCTAATCAGGATTTTGTACATTTTTAAGAAAAACAAACTGATAGGTGTTCATCACTCTGCGTAGGGCCTTGGGAGGTTTTATTTCAAGGCTGATCTTTACTACAAACTATTCTTGTGACTTTGGACAGGTGGTTAAATCTTCTTCCTGCCTTTGTATGCCTTCTTCCTAAACATTTTATACTTGACCCAGGCTCTTAAAGAGAGATTGTGCAACTTAGAACTTTTTACCAGAGAAGCAGTGAAAGCTCTTATTCTTTCTTTCTTTGTTCTATAATAGACAGGACCTTTGAGAATGCTTTGTCATCTTTCTCCTACCCAGAGAACCACATTTCACCTTCTTTCCTCTCTCATACACAGGTGTATAGGATGTGTCTTTTGTTTCTTAGGCTTAAACAGGTAGAGCTTTTGTTACGATGATTAAAAAGATTCCTCCACCTCTGGCTGCTTGCAGAAGAACTTGATCCTACCTCATGCTATTACACTGTCTATAGTTAATGAACAAATGAAACTGATAAAGAAGTGAAAAAATAAAGAAACAGGAGATCAGAGATGATACTTGTTTGCTCCTAACATCACTTAGAGGATAGAAGAAACTATTCGAAGTCAAAACATATGGAAAACAGAATCTGGTTATGGGAGCATGGATGTTAATTTTCCTGACAACAGAAATTTATCTCCAGAAATCTCATGAAGCCAGCTGGTATTGTGGAGTTTTGTCTGGCTCATATTGTGACTCTTACAAGTTTCTGGAGACTTCCAGTCTCAGGATGGTCATCTTTCAGGAGCAGCTTCTAGTTAAAGATTTTCATTTTTATATCAGTTGGAATCAGGAAATACATTCTTTCTGGGTTTGGATTTGATGTGTAATGTAAATGTTCTAGGGTGGCTGCAGACACACCTGTACTTAAACTTCAACAAAACCCTGTGACACTTAACAAAGAGTTTGTAATGTTGTCCCATTTAAAGTTCTTGAAATTTCAATGAGGTTAAAATCTTGATTTTAAGTAACAGAAAGGTATTGAGCTGATCTTGAGAGGTGTCTTGAAGGTTCCACTCTGAATCTAACTTCTTGAATAGGAAAAACGTGGGCTGGGTAACTACTCAAAAGAAAATCACATTAGTCTGCTTCTGAATGGGCTAGAAGTTGTCTAAGAATGTCTCTTTTCTGAAGTTGTTCCAGAGCCTTTTGTTTTAAACTTTGAGCTGGAAATGTCAGAAATCTATATTGCCATGTGTGTCCTGCCTCAGAGAACAAGGAACATGAGGCTGTTAGGAAGAAGCAAGCTTGTATTTAGGGCAAGCTACTTGCATATTATTGAGCCAAGTGCATAAATACCAAATCATGTGATGGTTCTATCAACAAAATGTTCAGTGCATAGCCCTAGCATTCTTTTAGGGGTTAAAATATCAACTTTTCATATGTTTTAAGGTACAAATACATTTCTTGCATGCAGTGTTGATGTATGACATTGATGAAATAACTGTTCCTCACTGTGGTGAAGGATAATGTGCAGTAAAAAAACCCCAAACCACAACACCCCCCACAAAACCCCAAACTAACCAAACAAATAAAGAAATAGAAACAAATAACAGCAACAAAACTCAAGAACAACAAGAACAAAAAATAAACCAACCCAAAATAAACTTATGTGGATACAGAGTCAAAATTTGGAAAAAATTGTGTGTGGTGGAACAGTCTAATTTACTTTGAGATGGTTTTGCTTTAGATTTATTTTTAAAATTCAAGGCATTCAAAGTGAATGTTTTTTTAACAGTAGCAATATCTCTAGAGACTAGCTGAGAATTCTTGAAGAAGTCTCCCCATAAGAAGTGGATCCAAAAATCAAAATGTGATGAAGAAGAGGGGAAAAGTTTCTGAAACATCTAAGTGTTTTAGAAACTCTACTGAGTTATTCATATGCTGCTAACAATAGAAAGAACTCAAAGCCAGGACCCAGAACAGCAGGTACAGAACCTAATTAATACACATACTCTAAGGAGATTTAACCCATAACTTCCTGATTACAAACACCAGTATTTCAATACCAAAACCAGCCACATTCTATAATTCCTTTTTTTGTCACCACACTGGACTTTTTTTCTAAGACTCTAATATAAAAGAGAAAACACAAATAAGTTGGATTTTTCATTGAAGTAATAGGTAGGCTGAAGTGAGCCAATCTTAGAGATTATCAAGATGTTAAATTAACATTTCTTTACTGAGTAGACTTTGAAACCTACTTACTCTCATCTTCACTTTCCTAATCTCTAGAGTTTTTCCACTCCTTTATTTTCAGTGACTGAGTTTTGAAATACTGGGAACACTGCTGCTTGGGCAGAAAACTAGTTGTTCATGAATTTCACTTGATAGTCAGCCTTTTTATATTTAACAAAAGCATGTCCTAATTGTTTGGTGGATAGGGCCTGATGGCATGCATGTCACCCTAAAATACCTAATACCTAAAATACCTAAAATAAATGTCTACATTTATTACACAACAAATAAGAAACTGAAGTAAGGTTGGTCTGTTTAAAGTAAGTTGTCTACTGTAATTCAAAGCATCAAATATTTGCAGGCCCTAAAAAGTACTCCAGTGATCTTTTTGGTAGACAGCTACCTTTACCAATATTCTACATTCTTATTTCTCTAATGTGTTGTTTATTCCTTGACAGTTTGCCACGTGCATGAAAATTAGACACCTGTTCTGGGAAGTAAAATAGAAAGTTAATGGATGGCTAGACTTGCAGAAACCTGAGCAATGAATCTTAGGTTGACTTGAGCTCAGATGATCAAAAGTATCCGAGATAGAGATTTCAGGATGAAATTTGAAGCTAAAAACTTGACAGATATTGGAAGACAAGACCTGGTATATACTTGAGAGTTCAAAATCTTTCTAGTTCTGCAGTGGAGTGGAGGCATGATATCTGTGGAGTTAATTAAAAAGAACTTAGAAAGAAATTGAGGTGAGCCCGCAGAGGTCTGACAGTGACAACACACTCTGATCTGATGTGTAGAAGGACTGGGCTCAAGCCCATGCTTGCCTAATTCACATTAGAGCCTGGACTACTAAGTGTCCTGGAATAAATTTCTCTTGCAGTAGGCTTTGATGGGAAATTGTGTCACCAGTCTGCAAAACTCTTCTTGTTGAAACATTTCAGTGAAACTTCCTATGATAAATTTTGACTTTTTAAAATGGGTGTTTTCATTAAGAGTCTACTTGCTATCAAAAGTCAAGGTAAAACTCCTTGTATTTTGCTGAAATACATTTGAAATACATACACCAACATTTACTCAAGTCTCTTTGTTTTCTGCCTGGACACTGCTAAATGTAACTAAGCACTGCTTAGCCTAAGGAAGGACTTTGATTTGGTTGTGCATATCCACATGTCATTTTGAAATATCATAAACGCATTTTAAGTGAGTCAATGTCCTGCAAACATGGTTTATTTCTGCATTTCCACATTTGAAGTATGAATTTGTTTTTTTAATATTGGTTTATGGGTGGATATAAGTGTACCTTACATACAGGGACCTCACATACAGGTCCCTGTAAAGTTATCTATAGTAGGAAAATGACAGCATCATAATAGTTAATAGTTAATAATAGTTAAAAAGAAAATTAGCATTCCACACAGCAGGGCATTTAGGATGTTAATCTGCCTTGCAATATAATTGACAGGGAAGCTGATATCTGGGAAGATTTTTATTCCTATCTTTCTCTCTAAACAGTTAGTGTTCAGTAGTTGTGCAGCAGGGGAGATGGAGAAAAAGAAAGTTCTAGCCAAGCAAATGTTCTTTACCAGCAAAGATGTTAAGTGTCGTCAGAAGGTAGTTAATTACTGAGAAAGAAACAGATGAAGAAATTGGATAAAACATTTTCAGTTCCAAAAGTCTTTATTGATTCTGTCCCCCTCAAGAAAATTCAGGCCAGTCCCTGAAACCCTCAAGTGATTTAACTTCAGGGAGTCTGATGTAGACAGAGCAAATGAGAATTGTTTCAAAGCTGTAGAGCTGGGGTAGTTAAAGCAAAAAAAGGGTTTTTTTCCACTTTTAAATCCTACCTGGGAGATATAATCCAAGATGCTGATTTTAAGGAAAGAGTTTTCTTCGGTGTAACAACCTTTCTCTATGTAATATATTCCTCAAACTTCAGGCAAGGAACTGTTTTATTTTCAGAGGAAGTTCTCTCTTAAAACACAAACCTAGACCACAAACATGAGGGACATATCTCTGGCTCACTGCAGGTAACTTGTGCACCTTCATCTAAATATTTCAAAGGTAATAAGGGCACCAAGAGACAGAAGCATCACTAAAATAGATATTCAAACCTGTCTCAAGGTAAGATTTGCTATTTTTTCAGAGAAGTTTTTTTTGCATCTCCCTCAGCATCAAAGCATCTCCCCTGCAACACTACAGCCTTTCTTAATTTGGAGCATGACCACTGGCATTTGGTCTAAGGTATGCAGTATTATTGCTGCCCTCCATTTTCTGTATATAGCATGAAGGCCTTGGACTATTGTGTTGGACTACAGTTTTCTGCAACTGAGTTTTCTTGAAATCCATATTGTGCTGCTGAAGTAAGGCTTCTCTGTCTTCTCTGCCTCAAGGATTTTGGGAAGTTAGGTACAGTAAAGATGGTAGGGGAAAAGGTTCTACACCAGCAGACACTATGAACTGTTTCCTTTGTTCTTTCTTATGTAACAGTTAGCAGAAGGGTAACAGAAGGGTAAGTTCATGTGCTACACAGTAGTCTAACACAAAACAGCGTAGGAATTCCAATTCAGGGAACCTCTCTGCTAAAGTCAGTTAATATTATTGTAAATAAAAGCAGGAAGATAATTGATTCAAAGAAGAAAAAAAAAAATTGGTAACCTTATGATGGTTTTATCTTTCATTGAACAATTATTCTAATTTTAGTTACATGTACAGGCATCAGAAGGGCTGTAATTTCAGAAGTTATCACCTGTCAGCTGATCTGTGATAACTGGTTGAATTCATAACCTACAAACACAAATATTTGGAAACCAAAAACTGTCTTAGATCACTTTAGCCAGCCTTCTTAAAACCTCAGGTTATCCTAACTTATCTGGATTATCACCAGTTTAGCTGAAGTCAGTGTCTGAATCAAGGTCTCTTCTGAGAGAGGCTATAGATTATGCGTCAAATCATTAACCTAATTTTATGTTGGTGTAGTTGTGTAGTTCTGCTAAGTTACATGCAAGCTTTTTCCTTGACTGGATTTACACCCCTGACCTCAGAATCTGGTTTATCTCTTGGCTGTCATCCAACAATCTTGAAACATCAAGCAAACTTTTTTAATTTTCCCTCATAATGCCAGAGAGTAAACATAGACCCAGAAAGATTTCCCCAAAGCCTGTTAAAGCATGTAAGTATTTTTTCACTAGGTATAGTCTGCATTGTCCTCTAATGCATTGTTCGGACAGACAGCAAATGCCTGAAAATGATCATGCCCATAGCCTAGCTCTCAGTCAGTGTCTCTGTACTTAGATATATGGAAAAGCTAAAGGCATGTTTGAGGTTATGTAGTTCTAATAAAATCACAAGATAGCAGTGAAACACACCATGCAAAGGAAGGGTCAGAAGCCACTAAGTGCTTGTTCTCTGATCTAAACAATGGGGAAAGAGGAGAAACTGTGCCAGGATACCTGTGGCTGTCTGCCAGAATAAAACAAGAAAGGGGGTAAAGCTGCCCTTTAGTTACAGTTATTAATAGATCTCCAGCATGCATCATCTCCCTCTCTCACCATATGTAATAAGGATTAATTAAGGTACAACTAATGCATATACTTGAAGCAACTGGAAAGCTAGAGGTGGCAGGTAGAACCTGATGCTGTGAACATGCAACTTTGAAGATAAAAACCTTCATCTTAGATGCAGGCCTCCCTAGGGTTTTATTTGTCTCCTGTATGTGAAATCAAATAAATGCCTTTCATGGATGATAGACCCTAAAATAATTAATTTTAAATAGCTACATTTGAGTTAGGTGACCAGTGTTTTTTACTTTGTTAGAACTGCTTACCTGGTTTAAAGAGGCTGAGAGGCAACTGATTCACTGAAGTGATAAACACTGAGATCTCAATTGAAAAGACTGTTTTCATTTGTCCCACGATGAGCTGTGTACTGGTGGAGTGAAATAATTCTTGATTTTCAGAATTATTGTGTTGAGCTCAGAACAGTCCCCTGACTGTTTTGCCTCCCAGGCTTGTACAAAATCTTCAGGAGACTTACTGTGGGGTTGAAGTTGCTGTAAGTGCAATCATTATCCCTCTGTATTCCATGCAATTATTATTTATGTTATTGAATTCCCTGGAGGCAAAATTAAAATAGAGCTTTTACATTTATTTTTTTCCATCTCAAGCTCTTGTTTTTGTTTCCCCCTTGTCTTTAACAGCCTTGTTTCCCAGGGGACCACTTGATACATCCTTATGTTTCCAAGAGACTGCAGTTCAATAGGTTGGGAGTTAATTGCCAGCTGGGAGTTTCCAGATGTTTATGTGCTAGCCCAAAGAGCTGTCCACTGATAGCAAACAAACAGCTGGAAAGACACAAACCAAACAAAGCATCTTTTAGCTGATTGACATATGTCTGGAAAACTTGGCATGTTTGAGAGAAATGGAATTGAAATTAGGAACAACTAGGAGCAAGTCCTTCATTACCAATAATTGGTAAATTAGATTTTTTGTACAAATTCAGATATAATTCTCAAGCACTGTATTCACTCAGTCATGATCACCCATACAAGTAGACAGAAATAATGCACAGCCTTCACTCTGTCTTTCCTTAAGAGATGTGTTCAGAAATTTTCATTATACTATTGAGCAAAGGCTGTTCCAGGGGGCTGGGTGATGCAAATGATTTGTAATAGAGTATGAAACCTTTTAGTCAGAAGTCAAACTCCCATCTGGCCCAAAAAGCTGATGGCAAATGAGCTATAAGTTGAGCTATTTAAGAGTTGTCTATCAAAATGTTTTGGGTTTTTTTTTTCCAGTAAACTAAGAAATTCTGTACAAAGTCAAATTTTTTGATGGGAAAAATTGATTATTATAATTTTGTTTTCCATCTGGGAACTCAGAAATAAATAAATAAATTAATTTTCATCAGTTTGACTTTTCTCTGTAAAGCCGAGTATAGAATCACAGAATCATAGAACGGTTTGGGTTGGAAGGAACATTAAAGATCATCTAATTCTAACACCCTGCATGGGCAGGGACATGTCCCAGTAGATCAGTATGCTCAAGGACCCATCCAACCTTGCTTTGAGCACTTCTGGGGAGGGGACAACCACAGCTTCTTTGGACAACCTGTGCCAGTGTCTCATCCCCCTCACAGAAAAGATTTTTATCTTTATGTCCAACCTAAATCTCCCCTCTAAGTGATTTTAAACCATTTCCCCTTGTCCACTCACTACACACCTGTGTAAAAAGCCCAACCCAGGTTTTCTGTAGCCCCCTTTCAGATATTGGAAAAATAGCTAATTTATATGACATTATTTCAGAACTATGTTGTTTAGGGTGTCATATCTTGCAGTGTGAACCTGAGTGTTCAGTGTTTTGTTCTTTAAGCAACCTTCTCCAGGAAGGACACCTTTGGAGAGGTGATATAGATGCTCATTGAAAGAAAATAGCCTAGAAAAAGAACACCTTAAAGCCGTGTTACAGTTGTAATTCCATTAAGCATCACAATACAAAGGACAAATCAATATTTTGATGTTTCTAAAGGGAGGAGGGGGGGGCAAGAAATCCTATTACCTTTCATCCTAATTCACAAGGAGCTGAAATATGGAAATTTTTTCATGACAAGCTGCATGTCTATGTTTTTGAAAGATACTAGTCTAGGTGATGGCTAATGCTGGATTTGTGCCATGCAGAGCAATCTTGTGATAAGTAAAGGGAAGACAAAAAAACCCCAGCTGGTCATTGCTGGGATGGAACTCCTTACTGTCCCTAAGAAATTAAGATTTACTTACAGTACATTGCTTGTTATATTTCCTAAATACATTACTTTTTGCCTAACAAGAATGAGATAGAGTGTAATGAATGTGCATGACATTTTTAAGGAGCAAGGCAAAAAGAAATATCTTCACAAAATATTTTTTTTCTCTTGAAAAACAGTTTTATTTGTCTGACCGTATCAAAGATCAGCTTTCTTCTTTTTCATTTCGAAGTCTTTTCATCCTTAACACCTTGTTTGGGAAATCAGTGATGTTTGAATGTATTCCACTAAATGCCATTTCCAGAGGTTTGGTGCTTTTATCTCTTTCACAGATATGTTTGGAGAGATGATGGAGGTTTCCTCCTGATGAGAACTTGCCCACATATACAATTTATGTGGAGCTTGGAGGGAAACTTTGCTCTTTCAGGAAGAAGTAGTCTTCTGTCTCCACAGTCTGAATTAGTCATGATATGGTAGGAGTTGCAGGACATTGTTATCCTGAACTATCATCATGACCATCATAATCAGGAGAAAAATATAGCTATCATTATGGGAGCTTTACACTGCATAGTTTATCTCTATAACAGTGCACTATGATGTGCCTAATTAGACTGTATCAGCTGCTTCACGTCTGCTACTAAAGGGAGACTTTCTTATTGTGTCTAGTCAACAGAGAGCTCTCAGACTGTGATTTAACACTGAAATTAAATTTAAGCATACTTTCCCATTTGATTATCAAGCTGTGGGTGACTTTTAAGGATCCTTTTCAAACCATTACTCCTACTGGCTGTAAGCTCTCTGCCTCAAGTTCTTTCTCTTTTCTGGTAGATGCAGACTAACTGAAAAATCATCCATTTAAAGTTAGAAGGGAACAAAATCAAGTAATTCCAATTAGACTATGCAAACTTTTGATGTTGTTTAGTCTGCCTCCTTGAGACATAACAATTGTTATTGACTTGAATAAACTGAAAGGAACAAGACTTTCGTAAAGCAATATGGGTAACAGTGTCAAAAATATTTCTTCCCATGCTAAATTGGAACATTCATCTAGCCTGTAGCTTCCCTGTGAGTAGGGTGACTTCCACAAGACAATCTCTAGTAAAATATATATGTGTGTTTATAGAAAGCCAAATTTCTCCCTAGTCACTTGTGCATATTAATAAATTAAAAACATTGTAAAGAAGAAAAATGAGTGCATATTTCTTCAATAAGATTGTCTAAGGAAGCAGACTGGGAAAAGTGGTGAACACTGTATGGGCAAAAAGAATGCACTGGTGATCAGAGCTGGAAAAATTCACTGTCTACTGTTCAGTGAATACTTTTTCAGTGGGACACAGTTTGTTTCTCTGGCAGTCTCTATATTTGTACTGCTCTGGGAAAATGCCCACAGTCTGATGCTCATGCTCCCTGATCTTTGAAAGATATGATATCTCCATTTCAAGGAGCTGGTGAGGTTTTAGACATGTGGTAACTTCAGAGAAAATGTCCTCTGCATAATAAGCACTTCTTTTGCTGCAGAAACTGGCAGGTTTTCAGTATACTGCAGTAAAAAAAGAATAATCTGATCACATCAGACACACACACAACTGGTGGAAGACATTGCAACATTGACTAGTGCTACCAGAAGGCAAGCATAGAGGTGGGGAAAGAAGGCAGAACAGTGTTTTTACTCTGCCTTACCACAACTGGGCTTTAGCCTTTGTAGTTGATAAGACAGCCTTTTGGAAGAATCAAAGACATAATCCATTGGAGCAACTCTGAAGTTTTAATGATCTGTAAAGTAACATGGATGTTTCAATTGATTGTTTGGGCTTTGCTGTGATCGTATTTGTATGCATGGCTGGAAGCCAATGAGCCTTTGCAGCAGCAAGTGCAGGGTGGTGGCTTTCTGATGTGATGCAAATAGTGAGACTACTTGGGGATGCAAGTCAGGCTAAACAATAGATGTAGTTCTCTGCAATAAGAAGTCCCTCTACTTGGAGAATGCCCTTTACTTGAAGTGCTTGGTACAAAAGAAAGGCATGAGAACTTCAGAATGATATGGCAGTAAAAGCCATATTCTGCTGCTGGAGCAGGAATGGGCTCTCTTACCCCAGCTTGCCACCACGTGGGTTCTCTGAGACCCCTAATCCTGAATAACTCTCTGTATCTACATTTAAGCATGTATTATAATAAAAATATATTGTTCACTTTTCATCGGGGATCAGAGGACACGATGATACCTTCGTTTCTTGATTCTCTACTACTGAACTACTACGGAGATATTTTTATTATTGGTTTGTTTTGGACTCATGTGATGACAGGAAAGTGGTTTGCTCTGTGTCTCAATTTTATAAGCAGATTCTCACTGAAACACTGCTCTTAATGAGGTTTTGCTTTTTCTTTACAGGTTGTGCCTTCCTAACATACTGCGAAAGGGAGTCTGCTCTAAAGGCCCAGAGTGCACTGCATGAACAGAAGACACTGCCAGGGGTGAGTCCAGACTGACAACTATTTATTTTGTTGTTTTTTGAATCCAAAACTGACTATATGTGGAGCTCCCATCTTGGCTTTGTAAGCATAATGTCTCCAGTTGCTTGGATGATTCACTCTTTACATTGTGCTAATAAAATCAAGATACCACCAACCCACCCAAATGTTTTCCATGCACAAGACAAAAAGCTTTTTGCTTACAGTGGGAGCCAGGAAAACAGTAAGTAAATTATTATAGGCTGGTTTCTACCAGCCTTACTCAGCTGAAGTAAGGCTTTAGGTTTCTGACCACTGCAATGAAATATTAGAACTGGTCACCAGGTGTTACCTCTTACGTTTTTCTTCTTTGAAGTGTAGCAGCAAGAAATCAAGAAGCAGATCACATTATTGAGTTATCACAGAATGAAAACATATTCCTGATGACAAAATGGTTTGACTCTGTTACTTCCGTATTCAAGCAGCTGTAGCAGATTGGAAAGGCGGTGACACAAGGAAAAAAGTGAGAGAGGAGAGATGAACACAAGATAATGAGGAAAATTATTCACATGAGCAAGATCTAAGGTTCAGACAACAGAAGCAGAATTAAAAATAGAATCAGCATTGTCTGGGGAAGACCTGCCCTGGTGGAATGGAGTTCCAGTTTAGAAGGAGGGGGGGAGAGAGGGAGACAACTTAGATTCAGCCAAAGTACATGGATTGGAATGCAGTATTTCTGTGGCTAAAGCAGGGCTGGTTTCACAAAGACACAGAAGCCCATGATCAAGTAATTAAGAACGGGATCCTGAGGGTTTGAGGTTGTATCTAAACTGAGAAGATATTCATCCCAAAGTCTGCCTTAATTAGTTGGTATTGAATGACTGAGTCCTGCATACTCATAAACTTCTTTTCCACAAATCCAAAGACATATCAGTTGCTCTGTGTTGCTGAAGAAAGTGTTGATTCTGCTCGGCTTGTTTCCATCATCCTGGGTCTATTTACCTACCTCTATGCCACCTTGCCAGTATGGAGATGCCCACACACTTGCTCACCCACATCTATCTTTGCTTTAAAGGCCATACCTTATGTAAATATATACATACTTCATCCCCTAAAAATACACTTCTGTCAGCTGACAAGTCCTCCTGAATTAGTTTTTCCTAGAAACTCGTTAGCTGCAGACTGAAAGTAACTTGAGTCTTATTGAGGTTTAGGTTATTCTGTTTTTTGCCTCTCTGTCAGGTGATGTTTTCTGTTTACTTCTTGCTCCTCTCTATTATAGAATTGTATGTATGAAAAAAAGAAAATATTTTGAATAAGGATATTTCAGGTAACATTTTACCTGACATTTTTTGTAATATACTTGAAGTCAAATGTGCTTTTTACCAGAACTTGTGATGAATAGGGTGTTGTGTGTTTAAAATATACTAACTGGAATTCCAGTGGTTTTCACTGAGCTTCTTTGATCCCCTCATTAGGAGTAAAACCATTCACTTGCATACAAAGATCATATCTTCTTTACAAGGTTAAAATATCATCTTGCAGTTATATATGATAGGAATATCTTCAAGAATACAGTGGGTCACTGAGACTGAGGTCTCGTAGCTGCAGAAGGAGAGCAAGTGATTATTTAATGTCCACATTTCTAAATATCAGTCTTCATTTTAGAGATTTCAAATCACAAAACTCTTAAAGTCAAGCTGTTGTCTTGTACACTAGCAAAATCCATCCAGCTTTTGCATTAAGATCAGGATTTCCTTCAGAGGCTATTCTGACTGATTCTACATTACAGGAAAAACATTTCTTCCTTGGTTTATGTAATTTTTATCACTCATAGCCCATACTAACACTGATTTCAGAAGACTTTTTTTTGTTTAATTGTAGACTTTGAGGTGATACATCAGGATCTCA
Source organism: Calypte anna (assembly GCF_003957555.1). Taxonomy (NCBI): domain Eukaryota; kingdom Metazoa; phylum Chordata; class Aves; order Apodiformes; family Trochilidae; genus Calypte; species Calypte anna. The sequence continues at coordinate 8,468,025 of NC_044274.1, forward strand.
CTGAATTAGGAATGGTGAATCCTCTGCTTAAAATAGAAGCCAGGGTTTTGAAAGTTCTGAGCACTGCATTCTCTTATCCTTTTAATTTCTATTTCTGTTTGTCTCAGGATAAAGGTTTACTTTCCACCAGCAAACCCTCTGCTTACAGCATTCTGCCAAGTTTCTGAACTCATCTTCTGAATGATATCACTGTAGTTTATTTAAGGAAACCAGCCTTTTCTCTTGATAAACTATCATGCCTGGATACTGTTTTATGGTTCCTATGTGAGTAGCAGAAAAATATTTATTACTTACCTGACTGTTCTTGATAACATGCACCAATAATATCAAACATGGTTTAACCCCTTAAAATAAAAAGCACACATAAGGTCTGGGGGTCTAAGTCCTCATTCACATGAGTTCATAAATGACACATATATGACACCTTTTCTTGACCCTCTACTGTCTGTGACACAAACAGCATTACTGATACTAGGGTATCAAAAATAATTAACAAGCCTGTTATAGAAGAAAGAGAAAATTGTACTACAGTGAGCTGTTGAATCAAGACACTTCTTTCCCATACCCCAGTAAACTGTGTATCTGCCTGCTGTTGCAATATTTCTATATGTGTTCTTTGTATTATAAACCCCAGAATTCAGCCTTTTTTAATAATATGCATATGAATGCTAATGTATGGAAATGGTGAGGCATGAGGAGCTTGTGTCCAGATTCAGATGCCTTGCCTCTTAGCTATGTATCATTTTGTTTTTAGTGGAGGAGCTACATGCACATATTTTACAGTAATTACTTTCTGTATGTGCTTTGTAAGATGACAGAAATATGTTTCACATATTTCTATGTTATATGTGGGACATAAAGTCATCCTGTGGAATAATCAAAAGACTTCCAAGCAGGTATCTGTTGATTAATAAAGTCTTTACTGCACTTTGTTTTGGGGTGGGAAGGAATCATTATAGATATTTAGATATTTTGAAGCAAGTAGAATGAAATTTAAAACATTAAATTATTAGGTGAATACTCTTTGTCTGAAAGAATTTGGTTGGTTTAGACAGTTTGAAATACAATTTGCCTAAAATAGAAGGTTAACATAGAAGGGTGTGAATATGTGCATAAAGAGCACTTTGTGAGTGTCGGACAATTCAAATTCTACCGTTTACTTGTGATTGTTTATTTTACATATAATAGAGTAGCTGGATGATGAAGTATATTAGCCCTTTAATAATTTATAGAAATGCTTTGATGTTGCAGTAATTACATTAAAGGTCACATATCAAAGGTAATTTGGCTGAGCAGCTGCGATGATTTCTCAGCAGCAATCAATAGCACTGTCCGTGGGGCTGATTTCACTGAGGGGACCGCCAGATTAAAGAAGGCTTATTGCCCGCCAGACAGGCACAGGGGAAATCATGGACAGATTGGAGAGATGAGTTATTCTCTTTCCCCACCTATAATTAACACTGTTCACCATAATCTGTGCTAATCCTTCATAGTGGGAAACTACTTCTTTTTTTTTTTTTTTTTTTTTTTTTTTTTTTTTTTTTTTTTTTTTTTTTTTTTTTTTTTTCCCCTCCAACATTATAAAAAGCAAATTTAGGCAAGGACAAACAATTTTGGGGAGCAGAGGAGAGCAAGTAGAGGAAGTAAAAGTTGAATCACCCTTGAGATTTTCTGAATCTGTTGTAACTCTCAATGACAAATTTTATCAAAAACACAGCCCAGGGTCCTGAGGAATGCATGGGGAGCGAGGGGAGGAAGTGATCTAGACAGTGAGAGTGCTGGGGATGCAAGAATTATCTGCCCACAAAATTGGTACAATATTATCTATTTGCCCCACAAAGCTCCACAGGAAATGAAATCAAGAAAATAAAATTATGTTTTAAGTGTAGTCATTTTGATTACAAATTATAGTGAAGCCAACTTTTTCTCCTCTTTCTTTTTCTTTCTGAAGTGAATGTCAGAGGATAATGCTGAGAAATGTAATTACGCTATCAAGATCTACTTTTATTTATAGCACAAATAAACTGAGCTCTTGTATGATAAGCACAGCAGCATTTTTTTTTTCTTCTAGTTCATTGTGGCTCTCTCAGGCAATATGAGTGAATAGTAGATGTATGCTAGGTTGGAGGAAATGCCTCTTTGCATAATGTTAAAACCTCCCTGTAAGAACAGCTATGAAATTAAGTTGGAAAGAAACTGTTACTCTCAGCAATCTATGGGGCTTATTCAGGCTGGGAAATAGACTGAGTTTTCTTAGTGTGTCCATTCCTCTTGAAGGGGACAGTGGTACTACTGGTATGCTAAATTTCTCAGAATATAAAACATAACTAGTGTTGTCGCTAACTGTTATGGTATTCTTTGTCTCTTCTGCTATGTTATCTGATACCAGAAAAAACAGAAACAAAAACAAACCCATTCTTCTTTATTCATCATATGCAAAAATATGCATCTTTAATATTGGAAGACAGGTGAGCTCATAAAACCATATTAAATCCAGTTTTAAAGAAACTAAAAAACCCATATCTCTTTCTAATGAAACTACAGTTGTGCTTACCTAAAAAAATATTAAAGTTTTTCAATGTTATTTGGCTCAAGTTTTCATGTATCTGTGAGGCAGAATACCTGAGAATGGGGTAGGGGGGATGGGAGGAAGCAGAGAGGAGAGGGTGTCTTGCAAGATCTAACCCATCTTATATCTTTGTAATAAGGCTTAAATGACACACAAGTATTATGTGTATTTCAGAAATCCTGCACTTAGAGCATAGATTTCAGGGTTCAAGCAGACTTTGCTGTAATTTTACAGTCTGTCTTTTTTCAATGTTTCAAAGCTTTTTCCAAAAGCCTGTTAGGAAACGATTAAACAAAATATCACACCACACACTGCATTATGCCAAAAATGGTGGTATATTCCCACACCTTCCCATTTCTAAAGTTTTCTTTACCAATGTAAATTGCAATTTGGTCAGCAGTGGCAGGCTGGATGGGTTCCATTGATTAAAGTAGCCTGCTGAACACACAGACTGCTCACCATGCCCTTTAGATTTTGAAAGAAAACACATTTAATTGTTCCCTTGGGAGAAACATGTCTGTTTTCTGAAGTTAAAAATGAAGATGAAAAGGAATAAAACCATATTTGAGGTAAGATACTTGCAAAAATCAGTCCTGTGGAAATTCTTCAGTGCTTTAAAATCTTGGGATGTCAATGTCATGTTATAAAAGGTTTATATATATATATAATTTTTTTTTTCACCCTTGTTTTGTCCTTCTGAATGACCAGCCAGTAAATGAACTTTTGGATTTTGCTTTGTGGAAAGGAGGGTGCAAGAGAGGGAGAGGAAACCATATGCACTTTCCATTTGCTAAAAACCCATGTAGTTTGACAGTGCTGTGCTGTTCACCAGATGAGATGAAACACCTGGGTCCTATCTGCTTGGTAAACATTAAAGTTCCATTTCACTAGTTAAAGATTGGCTTCTGTATCCCTATACAGCAGCCTCCAGAATACAAAGTAAACTCATCTTCTTCCACCCAGTCCAAAGAGCACTGGAGAAAAAGGATACAGTGTGAGAATTCTGACAGAACCAGTGTGCTGGATGTGTGCTGTTGTCTTAGCTGAGACTGGTGTATTTGACACATTTGTGGTGGCTAACCAAGCTTTCCTTGTTATGCAATGTGGGAACAAGGCTTCTCAATTGTGGCAATTCAAAAATGGTGTGCAAAAAGTAAATTATAGAGGTAGCATTGTCTTGTCTTTCTAATTTGGCTCCTTTTGCCACTTAAAGGACAAAGTTATTCAACAAAAGCTTCTGCTGGACCTTCATTTGCTTTATGTGTTATTCAATGACAAGTTTTCTCTCTGACGTGTCTGCCATAGGAGGATCAATCTAATTTTATGCACAGCTGTAAAGATGAATGATAAGTAGAAAGGATTCAGGCAAGTACAAGCTGAATAAATTATAAAGGGCAAATGATGACAGGACTGGGTGTCCCAAGAGACAGTGATATGATAACAGAAAGTAAAGACGAATTTATGATGGATGTAGTTAGCATGTACTGAGGCTGTTAATTCTTCAGGGTAGTTTTACAACTTCTTGTGATTGGAGCAATCAAAGTATTTCATTTTAAAGAGATGCTGTATATTTTCGCTTGTCTGTTCTGCATATTTGTATGTATGGCCTCATTTTTATGCATAGTGGTAAACTCCCATAGGCTAGTTGAGCTTACCTCCCATCAAAGGGACCCTATTCTACAAACCATAATGCCACTGTTTATGCATAAATAAATAGATAATGTGTAAAGATTTGAGGGCAAATCTGGATCTCAGGGAAAAAAAAGTTAAAAAAAAAAAAGTTTCCTTTTCTGTAGAACACAGCAATCAAATCTTTTCAGATCCTGCAAGTAGCTGAGCACCTTTAGCTACCTTCAAAGCTAAGCCTAGGGGCTGAGTTAGCTCACAGATCCCTGATGAAAAATTATATATAACAAGTTTCAGGTAGGTCAAATTTTGGGCTTAGACTGCTTTAAGAGCAGCTGATGCAGCATCATAAAGTTAGAAGCAAATCTGATCTTAGAGCAGTTCTTGATTGCATTTCATTCATACTCTTATTTCTATCTCTTGTTCCTTATTATTAAGGATATTTGCATGAAAATGATCTTTTTTTCCTTCCTCTGAAGGGTTGTCTCTTGTCTGTGAGTAATGCTTACTCTGGCCTACATTTGTGAATGTCATGGGTTTGATTCTGACTTCATTTACACAAGTGTAAATCAGCACTGATCTGATTGAGGTCAAGGGATTTATATGGCGTAGGAAAGAGCGGACTCAGCTATATTTGTCACTGCTGAAATGATGTCATCGTGAACAGTACCATAGCTCTAAATGAGGAAACATATTTCTACCAAGAATTTTTGCATCCGAATATCTGATCTCACTAAATGCTGAGCATCCCTGACACCTGCTGGGCCATTCTGTAGCTCCCACAGGCTTTTTTACTAGAGAGGTCTCAGCTTCCAAATATAGAAATTAAAGTTGGTTGATGTCTTGCTTTTTCAACAGTATTAGCCATTAGATACTAAGGAACCTGAAACAGTGGGGTGTCTGGTTGCATAACCCTACTGATTCAAACAATGACAGGACACACCCAGGTAATCTTTAGCAGTCAATTTACTTACCTGTTCAGTCCTATGGATGATAGTGTGGGTCATTGTTCATAGGCTCAACTTTCCATAAACACCCACTTCCTGCATTTGCACTGTGTAGCAACCGGGAAGCATGTGCTGATAGTGATTTGTAGTGTAAAGCCTATGTAAGCTTTCAATAAAGCACTTGGATGAAGATACTGCATGATTATGTGATCTACTCTCACACCTGTGGTGATATGCCCACCTTTACTGTAGGTTTATTAGTGGTAGCTGCACTACTTATATCTTGCATTTGTTGTTAGCCTGTGTTTCTTCATGCAGTGCCTTTAAATCTTTCAGATGACTCAGAGACAAAGTTATTTATTTATTTATTAAGTACAAAGGCTGGAAACCGCACACAAGGATGACTGATCAAGTATGTATGTCCACCACCAAAATTCTTATCATGGAAACCCATAGATCTGTGCCTTCACCTAGTTTAATTTAAATAGGATGTGTGATAGCAAAGAAAACAAGAAACCACAGATGAATACTGTGGAGAAAATACATTGCATGAGAGTGATTATCCAATAAGGACCAGAATCTTACGTGAAACATTGTTACTGTTAGTGCTATTTATGCTACCCAGGCTAGGAACATCTGCGGAAAACAGACTTTCAGTTGCAACATAGACAGACAGCAAACCTTACCATGTGAAATCCAGCCACTGGTTTCAGATGTTTTTAAAAAGCATGTGTCCTGAATTCATTAGTCTAATAGCACAATTGGTGCATTAAGCTTAAAACTGTGTTTAAAGTCAAATTCACGTTTTCAAAGAACTAGCTGAACTGGAATGCTTTTGGGAGTGGCAAAAGCTGTCCCATCTCTCCACTTACGGATGTCTTTTGATAGGACTTGACATAATGTAACCCATTTAGCTTCTGTGCTTCACTTCTGCTGCGCGCTTGCTTTGGCAGGGAGAAAACAGTGGGAAATGACTGACCATGGTATTGCACTATCAGTTCAAGCAAGTAGGTATCTGAAGTGACTATGCTTTGTTGAGAAGCTGCAGTGAGAGACTTACTCTGTCACTGCATGTACGAGATGCTGCACTTGGCAGGTTTCCAGCAATGTCAAATCTCTCTGATTTGTCTCTGTAAGTACAAGGACAAAATTAAGCCTAACCTATTTTTTAAAAAAAGAAATGCACATTTCCCATTTTTTCTCTTTAATGGGAGCCTCTTTTAACTTGTTTCCCATACTTTTCGCTCCTTCCCACCACATAACCCCTTTTAAAAAAACATCTTTAAAAACATACATTTCCTCTTAAAAACATATTGCTTTGAATTTCTTTGAGTTCTGTGCAATGTTTCGACTGTGATATGCATACATTTTCAGCACCAAATGAATCTTATGGTGCTAGAATGAAGTTATTCCTTTGCTCTTAGGTATGGTAAACTACAATCCTTAAAGCCTCTGCTACTTTATAGTGCATAATTTCTTTTGCATCTTACAAAAAATTACTATATTGATCACTGTCTCTGTAGGTAGGTTTTGGCAAGTCTTGTCCAGCTATAACTAATTAATTCCAAGATCATGTTGCTCCTTCAAACAGATGGGGTGATTTTATTTTTCTCTTGTTCTGTGAATGATCCAGTCATTTCCCGGCTACAATAGTGACTTTAAATGTATGGTAAATATTTACCTTATAAGACATACTGGTATGAGCTTCAGATTTCATTTATATCTTCAATCAATGGAACAGCATTTCATTTCCAGGGTGGTAAAACTGGAATCAGATTTTTCTGGGTCTTCTTATTTATGGCTGACTTACTGTCAAGATCTTCATTGGTAAACATCTGAGACATTGCTTCTGTCTTTTGCATTACTTTGTGGTGTCCTTTCTCAATAAAGTCACACAAGTGCTTCATGTCTGCCCAAACAGTGTTTTCTCCTTCTTTTCTCCTCTATCCCATTTCACTCAGCACGTCTGTCCTTGCCATCTCTTATCTCCTTTGTAGATTTGCTGGAAACATTACCCTGTGTTCACATAATGCCTGCCTGGTGAAATGAGTTGAGATTACAGCTGCTGAGGAGGAGCACCATGATTTCCAACTCCTTCTGCCAGGGAGATGATATATTTTTTCCAGACAAAGGGCAAGTCTTAGGTTACCGATCCTTTTCATGTTGTGATGCTACATATACCCAGATAGCAGAGTTCACTTGTTGTAAATCTGATGTTTTCTTGAAATTATGAGGCTTAGGGTGTGTGAACTTTTCAGTATATGGTCAGGCTGCCCAAGAGAAACAAGGCAGCTAGGAAAGGGCTGCTCATTTAGTTTTCTCTTGCGTGTTCTTCCTTACAGAAAGTGAGCAGTGACTAGGGATTGTTTCCCATGCCCATGCATATCCTGTGCAGGGGAAGGGAGATGGGTTGTGAGTTGGGAGGTGGTGGTGAGCCTCACAGGCTAGCTGTTTTGTGGTAGCAGCCTTCTATTTTTTCTATCTCCTATTTTTCTACCCTGCATCTTCACATTGGTTGTTACTGTTTACATTTTCACCTGGGAGGAGACAGGCTAAGACATCCCTGGTGATGCTGGACACAACTTGTCACTAGCATCCAACAAGTAGACTGCAGCTGAGTGACAACGAAGAAAAGTATATATCTGTGGGCTCTGTGTGTTTTTTGAAAACTATAGTGAATGTTTTACAAATGTGGATACACTGTAAGTAGTAAAATACAGATGTGACACCCTTCAAAGACAATCTCATGAGACAGTGTCTCATGTCCCAGTGGATGTTCAATATTTATCTGTATTGCTCTGTGTTTCTCTTTTATTTTTATTCTATTAGTCTTAAATCTTTTCCATCAGCACTCTGAACCCAAGCTGCCATACTACAATACTAATGCCTCTAAAGTGAGCTTGTCCAAACTAATTTCATTGTCTTTGTTGAGTGAAGTGCAACAATTAAGCACACAGCACAAATGGGACCAGATAAATTGGGTATTTACAATTATTTCAGTTTGGATAATCTAATGTGATGTTCACTATGCATCTAAGACCAGACTACCCAGTGAAGAGGGGCTTCCATTTTGTACTGTGTACAGGGTGTACATTTCAGGGTCACTTCATTGGCTCTTGCAGATTTTAGGCTTCTTTACACCAATGTAGCTCAAATGAGAATCTTATCCTCTTTCTTTAGATGCTCTGTAAAACTGCCTTCCTTCAGCTATGCTAGCACTTCAGCAATAGAGTAGAACCAGGGGAGCTGGAAAGTAATTTTTTTTTTTTTTTTTTTTTTTTTTTTTGGAAGGGGAGAGGGGCAGGGCTGTGTTGTTGAACTCATTCACTTTGGGGAATCCAGCTTTCTTTGAGCACCTCTTGCTCTCCAATGTTGAAACTGTGACTGACAACTCAAGTTACTCTCCAGATCTGGCATTGCTGCTGACTTTCTGGATAGCATTGCAATCAGATTCCCTCATTACCAATGCTTCTCTTTCTTGGTATTAGCACCTTGGGGCTGTATTCTGGCTTTCCACCAATTCCAGCTGAAAACTCATAGCAATCCCAGTTGAAAGGCAAGGGATTTATACCAGCAGACTGACGCTAAAGGGCAGATCACTGCTACTTTCTGCTTCATTTCTTCCAGGATACGTTGGTTCTTCTTCCCTCCTCCCCATCCTCCCTCCCCTGCTCAAGAAATACTCTGTGTTGCTGGGCAGTCTTCACCAACTTAATCACATTTGGGCCCAGTGTTTTTCCTGCAGACCCTGGAGTGCACGGTGCTTAGGCCTCAGTTATTAGTTTACACAATAAATGAAGCCCATTAGAAGAGGATAATCAGGGCTTGGAGAAGGCCACCTCACTTGTTATCTGAGGAGGTTATGTTAAGCCTCTGTAGTTATTAATCATACTTTCCCATGCAGATAGCTGAAGATTAAGAGTCACATTTATCCTCTTCGCTCCTCATTCCTTCGCACTGATGTGCAAGTGTTCTTTATAATCTTTGTTATTATGGTTATTCATAGCCCATCCAGCCAGCTCCGAGATCTTGCTTGAAGTCTTGCACCCTTCCATGGTGCCTTGGTGATACAGATCAGAGCCACTGGAGGTCTCTCCATTTATATCTTGGAAGACATCCTTGAGAATCCCAGAAAGTTATTGAATTCCAGTCTCTTGTCCAGAGGCCAAGAGAGTTCTTAACAGAAGCTGACACTATTATAAGAGCCAAGTTTAACAGCAACCCTCTTGATTTCACTTGCTCTGACTTTTAATACCAGCTCTAACCTTGAACTTAGAATAAAAAGATATTCTACCCTGTGGCTTTCTGAAATATAGCCTAATGCCCTTTAACCAAAGTGAAGGTCCTTTTTTTCCTCACTTCTTCTCTAAATTACCTAAATCAATTGGGAAAAACTCAAAAGTGTATCAGGTGGACTCGACAGAATTAAAAAAAAAAAAAAAAAAAAAAGAAAGTTTTATAATGGAAGCATTTATTCCATCAGTGTATTTTAAATTTATTTTTTCGGTTAAAAAATCTGTTTTCTATCATTCTCATGGTCTGCACACACTCAAACACACACACACCAGCTACCCAGAAAGCTTTCATCAAAATCCAAGTACTTGAGGAAGACAGCTGAAGTCTTTTCTTCACAGCAAGATTTTAGTCATGGAACATTTGTTTCAACAAAATTACATTTAAAGCAACAGTTAGAAGTTAACTTCATACAGCACACAGTGACTGCACAACTATTCAATTTTGTCACATCTGTGTACCATTACTTCTATCTGCTTGCACACCTATTCCTTTTCTTTGTGTCCACAATCAGATTTTAGAAGCTGTGATCCAATTTTCTTCTTGTACCACTTAAAAAACCTGCTTTTCTGTCAGTGGGTTTAGCTTCTGAAGCTGGGGCCAGGTTAGTGATATAAAGAAATCCCAAATCAGTAAGTCCATAACATCAGACATTCAAACTTAGAATTACCTGGTTGGTCACCCAGTTCCTAAAACCTGGATTCACTCTTTTGAATTGGACATGTGAGCCATCATATATGTCAATTTGTTCTTCCTAAAATTGAATTGCAGCCTGTGAGGACGGGCACATTTCCAGAATGAACAGGTCATACCATTTCCCCTTTGACTGAAGAAAATAAAACTTCTAACCCTGATTTCTCCTTAAGATCTCTAAGTGCAAGTGAGTCTGTTTCCCTCACAGTTGCAATGATAACACTAGTCTGCAATGCTTATGTTTCCCAAATGCTGTGGTTAGATACTAATCATGCATATCTAGTGGAAGTTAGCACTTTTGTCTTAACTTGAAGGTCTACTATATTTATAATGAAAGAATTTTCTCTAGAAAATGTCAGTTCAAGAACTTCGCATTTGAGAGATCATGGTGGGTTTGGTTATGCATTCCTTTGAGCTGAGTCTTTGGATCTGTTAGAAAATTCATGTTCAAAAGAAAGGGATGGAAAATCAGAAATCAGCCCAAACAGTCAGACATGACATTTGTTTGACACATGGAATTTCCCTGATAAAAATCCCTGCCTTACCCCCCTCATTTAAACTAAGAAGCAAAGAGATACCAGCTTTCCTCTGTCCACCCCAATTAAGATTTCTACTCACTTGATCCTTCACTATTTGTAGAAAACCTTTGCACATGAGCTTCCTTTGTTTTTTTTTTTTTTTTTCTCCTCTATTTTACTGAAATTACAAAGTAATTTGCCTGAAATATTAAGGATTTTTTTGAGTGGAAGAAGATTTAACATGGATCATTGGGTCACGATACCAGATCTGGTTGATTTTAAGGAAAATATATAGTGTCTTAACATGCAACAAGAGGTAATTAGGCATACTGACTGGGAGGATACTGTAGCTGACCTCAGATTTCATTAAGATATTGGCAGATCCTTAGTTGTTTGTCTCAAAACTGGTGTTTTTTGTCTTTTTTATGTGGGCAAGGGAGATCATGAAACAGCATAGTGAGAAAATATCTATGATAAATGTGGTTTGGAGGACTGAAACAGAACCAGGATTTTGTAAATCTAGATTCAGTACTTGCCTACATGACAGAAGTCAATGAACTCGCTTTTGTCTTGATAACCTACCTACTAATTAACCTTCCTCCACTATTACCACTTTGCTTAGTAGATATTTACAGTTGTTCAAAATAGGACTTCTGCTTTCATATGCATTTCTGTTTGTGTACAGTGCTTAGCTGTGACAGCTCCTGCTTTTGACTACAGTGTCCTAGACATTCCTGTGATGCTGACAAAGGATGATAACTGTTGGGAGGGAAAAGCTTTCTTCCAATGTAAGATGATGGCTCAGGATGATTCTTGCCTTTCAGGAAGGGGCTGTCTCTTTCCTCTTTCTCATGATTGACCTGAAAATAAATAAGGGAAGAGTGACATTCTTACTATTGCTTTTTAAATTTTTTTTTTTTTAAGAAAGACTTTCTTGTAGACTCATGCTATACTTGTCCATACTGTATTTGACATGTGTAATAAAATTTGGGTCAGATATACTTTTCAATAAAAAGAAGCATCCTACAAACAGCTCCATGCTTGTATTAGAGTCATGTCAAGAATAATAGACGCTATTGTCACTTCACTGAACCTCTATATTGTATTAAGTGCTCCTCACTTCTTCCTTCTTTGCTTCTCTCCAAGACACAATACAAGATGCCAGTCATGTTGCACCACATCTCACCAAAAGAAAGGGAAGCTAGTTAGAGGGAAACAAGCCTGCTCAGTTACTCTAGTATCAGTCAGTGCAGGGAAAAAGTGAAGCATTCACATTGTCTTGAGAGACCGAATTTGTCCTCTCCCCCTATATAAATGAGAATTGAGGGAAAGAAGACCTTTTTAAAGGGAATGCTTTTTTCTTGCTATTACTTCATGGAGAGGCTGCATGGGGTGTGTGTGTCTGTATGTGTGTGTGTATGAATAAACTGTCCTGGGAAGAGATGAAGCAATGACACATTGGCATATGGAAGAAATGGTCCTAGTTAACTTTATTTCAGTGTTGTCTGCTCAAAGCCTTCCACACTGATCACAGATACACAAACTTTCAGTACTGCTTATTTGCAGAATAGGTGCTATCTGTCTTGTCTTAGAACTGAGATTTCCTGCCATAGCTGTACACTGTCCACTCACACCAGAAAAGTTCATGTGATCTCACAGATCTAAACCCACCTTTGAGCAGTCTGCATCTCGGGATGGCTCTTGGCCTCTGTTGCCTCATACATCTTCCCCAACCAGTTCTGGATAAGTGCCCTCAGAAACTTGGTGGCTCAGGAGTCCTGGTTTGCCTACTCTTTCTTATGTAGATCTGTTTCTAACCCTCAAGAAGAGTTTCAGCACTAAGCCCTAGTTAAGAGTCATTCACTCCTAGTAAGACTACTGAAACATGGAGGAGATACCAATAAATGTAATTTCGTTCATGTCTCACAAAAGGCTCTGAGGTCAGGTCATGTAGGTGAAGGAATTATTTCCTTTGAATTCCATGCCCAGAGCTGTGCTGAGATGCTTTCACTGAATCTTTTGTGTTTCTGAATGTTATTTTCTGGGGTAGATGGTGAAATCTAGTTCCAATCAGAGGTGTGACACCTGCTCTCCTCTCTCTGAAGCCCAGTTTCACTTGACCAATGCATCAAGAAGGGCACCACATCCATGAACTTCCCTTCCCTTTTCCCTTTCTTTCTCCCCTGTTCCTTCTTTTTCCAAAACCTAGTGACATCTTTTGCTGTATTTGAGGTGTTAGCATAGATCAAAGTCCTCCCAGGATCAAACAGTGTGCTGCATGCAATCCTTATGGTTACAAACAAGGTCTTTCACTGAGAGAACACATTTCTGTGCTGCATTTTCAACAGCCTATCAGACTTGATTCAGGGGTAGCTTTTGATTTTACAGGGAAACTCTCTTCTGCTCTTCCCCCAGTTTTTCAGAAGGAGTAGGAGGAGGGGAAAAAGAGGTTCAGTTTGGATGAAAGAAAAGGGAGAACAGCTTGTTTGAAACTTTGAAGAGAGTTTTAATATATCTATGCTGTACATTTTTTTGTTTTATCTCTATTCAAGATAGAGAACTTTAATGGAGGATAAATGCATCGAATTTAACTAGCAAGAAAAAGAGGACTGAGAAATTTGCCTATGTGTTTTTTACATCATCCTGATGGAATTTTTTAACATCTTGTGGTCCTCACTTTGCCATGAGATTCTTGTTGTTCAAATAGCCCTTCAATATAATCTTTGCTGTTTGAAGCAATAGCTCTGGTTCATCCTGATGCACAGCAATGGACAAAAACCATTCACTTATAAGTGGCATGCAGATGAAACATATTGCTTTCAAGGAGAAAATTAGAAATTCTCCCTTGATGCCCACTTAATCAAGATCTGTTTATTTTCCAGAAGAGTTTTAGTTTCATTCCTAGCTGGTATTCCTTCTATAATTTTGAGCATCCACTCTTCTGAAGGTTCAAGTAGTTGGCCCACAGGTCCTCAGAAGGCAGGAAAAATGCAGATGATATGCTCTGAAAAAATGTTTGTCAGGAAGTAGAAGACACAAACCCATTTCAGCGTGTGATTACTTGTTATGGGATCACACATGTGTTGGCTTGACTTAGTGGCCTCTCTTCTGGAGTGTATGCAGGGTAAATAACTGTTAATTTCCCTGCTGCATTAAGTGTATTTTCTATCTTGTCTGAAGTGAGGAGGTGCTAGTCCTCCTCTGATGAGTTGTTTTGTTTGCTGGTTTGAATGAGACATTCAGGAGACAAGGCTCTTCAATCAGCATATACTCGAAGTGAGAGGGCAAGCATCCCATAGTTAATTCCTTTAACATAGTTTTTTTTCATGTGCCTCACAAAGTAAACTACTTTAGAGTTTAAGTTTCTTTCACAAGAAAAATGCTAGCTTATCATTACAGATAGCTGATGTGGTAACTCATAAGTTCAGCAACACTGGATGAAAATTGTTAAATAATTGTGTATTCACATATTTAACTGAAAGTACAGACTTCCACAAGGCACTAACTGGTTGCACAATACAAAGAGCAATGTGTATATATGCATTTTAATATGAAGAAATGTGTGTAATGTTTGGAAAGCATAGAGAGATTTCATGTGAACTCCATTAATTTATTTATGGGTAATAATATCAGCTCCTTGCCTACCCTCAAAAAATACATTCAACAGGAAAGCTAGGAACACACTTTTATGGGAAATATGAAAGCTGGCACGGTTATATAGAGTTTAAATTTGACTGTTTTGGAAGGACTGCATTAATAGTTTTTCAGATTTTTTACAAAAATAAGTGCTACTTGTAATTCTGATTAAGTTTTCAAATTTATGAAAAATAAGTAAATGACTGATTTAAAAGTTACTTAAAAGAAAAAGAGAACCCTTACAAAATTGAAATACATCAGGAAGTGTTGAAATGTCTTTCACTGAGGAAGGGGAAAACTCTAACAGTAAGAGAATGGTAAAATCCTGCTACATTAAGCTTGCTAGATTATGACCCAAATTGCATGAACCAGCTCAGCATAGTCCTCAAAGGGCTGGCAGAGGAAGCACTGACAACTTTACACCACGTGCCTATTCATCACCACAGGCAAATCTTTCCACCAGTCAGACCTCAACCTGCTCTGCATAGCTGAGATTGCTGAGGCATCTTTCACACTAGCTGCCAAATTCCTTGCTGAAGCTTCAGGATGCTGGGCTGGGTGAGCTGTTTCATAATGTTTGGCACTGGTCCCTGGGCACTTGGTGCATCCTTCAGGTGATTCAGGCTGAGATCTCTCTGCTTGGTACAGGTGTGAAACCAGCCTTGAGTATGGTTGTAAAGATGTGAGGGACCACTTCTCTCTGGGGTAGGCTGGAAGCTCCATGAAATTGTTGGAGCCTGTGAGGACTACTACAGGAAGATGATACATTCAGTAGCATATGGACTGCGTGAACATGTAGTATATCTGCTTGCTGCTGACTCACTGATGTCTCTGCAGCCAATGCTCACGTGTCTAGGAGAGGTTGCTTCTCCATGTGGTGAGGTTCCATGCTGTCTCTCTGATGTCATCTCAAGAGTCTGCTGGATTAAGCAGTGGTGTAGAAATACCAGAGGCTTTCTGAAGTTGGAATTAAAGCACAGTTTTACTTTTCCAGAGAGAAGAGGAGGAAGATGATCTTCAGCCTTTGTTTGTTGCCAGTTTTGATATCTCTCTGTGGATTAGTCAATTACAAATGACTCACTTCTGTGCAGCAAACCCAACTTAGTACTGGGGGGAGGGATGAAGTAGATTGGATTTTCTGCCAATAGGTGGGTAGATTTTTTTAAAATATATGTTCAGTATCTCTTTTCTGTTCCTGTTGGAACAAGTGAAAAAGCTTTATCAGGCTTCCCTGGGAGTAGATCTAAGTAAATGGCATGAAAAATCCCTCTTTTTCTGTGAGCTGTTCATAATGTCCATTCCTTTTATGCGTGGGAGGATGTGGAACAGGGCTTAGTGAGCTTTCTCCAGTCCTCACTAATGACGGAGTTCTTTTATTTTCAAGGAGGGTGTTTTTCTTGCACTGAAATGCTAGTGGGAGTTGTGCAATGAGTAGGTGAATACAAGCCTTCTGAAGCTGGCTCAGTGGTGGCAGACATGCAAGATAAACTGGAAAATGCAGTCATGTGATTTGACTTTTATATTAAGCCAAAGCAGGTGTGATATTTTGGCATTGCAGTGCTTTTATAGGAGCTCACTGATCACAGTCTCTCTCTCCAGCTATTGCACTTCCCTCTCTTGAAACCTCCCTCCATAGGATTTAGTACTTTAACTCTAGGCTAGCTGTTTTTTCTGTCAAAGGCCAAAGAAGAGGGCAAAGAAAATTATAGGCATCCTTACAGACAATCAAGTCCATCCTACAGTTTTCTTGGTGTATTCAGCACCGGATTTTTCCTGTAGGTCACTGACTTTTATAATGCAGAGAGCCCTGATGTGTGATCCTCTGTCAGCTGGGTGGAAAGAGTGAATGAGATTATTGACCACTGCTTTTGCAGCCTCACCTGAATGTTCCCAAACTGGCTTTGTGCACAAGCAGCTGGCTGGTTGAAGTTATTTGAATTGCTGATCTGATCAAACCTGATTAATTTGAGCCTGAAAGCAAGAATACTGCTTCCCTATACTATATATAGTAGAGGGAGGGATAGTATATAGGGATGCACAAATGACACAGCATTGATTCTGTAAGTGGGGCAGTAGTTTAGGTGCTCACCTGTAGCTAGACTGGCTTGATGCTGCTCACCTCAAGTACTACATCATCTGAGTAGGCTTTTACTATCCTCTAAATCTTCAGAGAAGGTATTAACACTTTGAACTCTGTTCTCACACCTAATCATCCAGCCTGACAGATGACAATGTTTCTTTTGCCAATGTTTGTCTGTATTTCCCAGGTGGCCTTTGGCAAGAAGTGGAAGGCAGGGAGCAACATGGATGTAGTGTCCATTCAAAGCACCTGCACACAGGCTGCTTCATGTTATCTGGGAACAAACGATTCAAGCCAGATTTTCAGGCAAGGACTCCATGGGAGATGGAAATAAAGCATTAGGACTTCAGCATTTTTCCTCATGCTTAACAACATAATACTCTGTCCATTCCTGCTCTGAAGGAAATAAAAGTAGTAAATTCAGCCACTAATTATATTCCCAGTGATGCTGGGTGGAATTATAACTCTGTCCTGGGACACGAGGTTGCAAGCTTGTTCCTAGATTGGCTATCAAATACAAATAATATTGGGCAACTCACTTTTCCTATCTGAGGTTAGGGCTTCCTCTTGTAAAAGGAAGGCTGAGCTCTCAAACTCCATTGTAAAACAGCATAGAAAAATCAAGTATTTATTGTCAGGTCTACTGTCCTCCCTGTACAGGAGAAATAATGTGTTTTTTTTTTTTCTTAACTGTTTCACTGTTGTCAGATGCTGGCAAGAATTGCTAAAGCACCAACTGTTTTCCACCTCCTGGCTTTTAAAAACTGGAAGCCCTTAAAATAAATTTGAAAAACACCAACCAAGCAAAAACCTGAATTTATCATCACCTGGTAGGTCTGGATAGGGCTATTCATGAGAACAATCCAAAGGCCTTCACCTTGACTTCCCAACAGAGTTTGATGTAATTTTAATCTGATTATTAGACTCTGGGTACATCTTGCAAGCTTGTAAAAGATACATTGCTGGCAAAAACATTTTCGTTACTGGGGAAACTTCTTTTTGTTATTGTTGATGTATGTGTTGCTTGCCATAAATTCTCATCTGAGAGGCAAAGGTCATTTGGTAGCTGCTTAGTAGCTTTACTTTCTGAAATGAAACTTGAGTGTGTTGGATCTGCAGCAGGAAGTGGGGGGTGTAAAACAGATGAGGGAATATCTGCTCCTCAACATTGCAGTAGCAGGATTATTTTCTGGCTTTTTCAATTTAATCTTGCTGTTATGTTTTGTTGTTTTCCTGATTTTTTTCTTGCTTGTTTATTTGCATGGGTTTTTGTTTTTTGGAGGTTTTTTTTTAAAATTTTTTCTCTATTGATGTTCAAATTCTAGTAAGGGGTACAGAAGAAATAGTCTTGGTAACTAAGCCTCCTGTATTTTATTTACAAGGCTTCATAGTACAGCCTGTGGCATTAAGGGATGCACTCCCAATGCCATGACCTTCTCCTGTGCCAGCCCAAGGGATTTATCTGCAGAGCAGCAAATGCAAATTTGGTCTTGTTTGCTAGGCTAACCAGAGCAATTTGGTAACCAAGGGCAGTGGGTAATCAAGCCTTGACTCAGGAATTACCTTATGTGTACAGAAACAAGACTGAAGATCAAACTGAGACTCTGGCACATGCTTGATGTGCAACTTAAATGCAACATGAACAAAAAAAAAAATGTTCAGGCCTATCAGATTTTCAGTCCACTTCTCTGAATTCTACTTCTTGTAGGTACCAAATGGTTTGTAATATCTTGATAAACCTCAGTGTCCTGTGACCTATGAACCTCAGTGGTGTGACACAGTAAGTCAGATTCAGGTGATACAGCAACCAACACTCACTTTAAACTTCTTATTCATTTTAATAGGGGCACCATCTTATTTTTCCCTAGATCTCCTAATTACTCTCAGTATTTTACCATCTTGTTTCTGAATCCTCCACAAGCTTGTTTTGGGATCAGTATTGGCGAAAAAAGTTACCACTGTTGTAGTCAACAGACTTGTTTGTCCTGGGTGCTCGAATATCATTCACTTCAATTCTAGGGGGATCTATTCATATATATATATACACATATATATATACACACATATATATATTGATATATACACACACACACAATCAAATAAAGAACAACAAATGCAAACCAGAACTGCCATAGATCTGTAATATAGATCAGGTTTTCATGAAATGTTTTTGAGAAGTTAGCAATTTTTGTCATTAAAACAATGATAGCAGCAGTAGTGAACTGCCAGAGGAAGAGGAGCTCCTGGCTACAGGACCAGCCACCTCCCAGAATTGAACAGCAAGTGGCCTATGACAAGTGATTGTAGGAGCTACCTGTGTGCAGGATCTGCAGTGCAGTCCCCTTCCCTGCTAAAACTGTGACTATTTTTTTCACGTTTAAAACAGAGGGTGCTGCCAGGTCTTGAATGCATAGATAATGGAAAAACAAGGAAACAAAACTTTTTGTTCTCCTGGAAAGCACTAGAATGTTTTCTGAATCAATAATTGCTTTACACATATTTCTTCTCGTGATGTTGTCTCAGATTCAGAAGTATTTTGATCAAGATATTCTGTTTATCCTGTTTTGATCACATCCTGGTTTAAAAACCAATAAGTAAACCTGCTTTGAAACTGGTAGAAAACTCTTCTGAGATCATGTCTAAGGACTGGATAATATGCAGTGATATTTCATCTCTTAAAATGTCAGTCTTTTCACAGCAGAGAAATACACTTCAAAGGCTTGAAATATTTGTCAAATAGAATGGGTTTTTTTTCTGGCCAGTCGTGGTCATGGGTGGTCACACAGATGATCTCTATCAGGCTGACACAATTGTTGTGCAGATTGTGTGCTGCTTGCCTAAGCTGCTGACCACAAAGATGAGTTTTCTCTGTTTAGGGGACCTACCATGAACCAAGCTGGCACACTGGTCCTAATGGATAACTGGTGTCACTCAGATGCTAGAGCATCTCTCTGTCTTGACTTTTTTCATAGCATAACTAATGACTTGTGCCTATCTTTCTGGCTGGGTAAGGAAATTTACCCCAGCTGGAATTATTACTTATTTGTATAAAAAATTGATGCCTGAGTCATAAAATGAGTATGATTTGTCTGCCCCTGCTTCAGACTTATGTAACTCAAATGTTTGGCTTTCTTCTACAGACAATGGAGAGAAGCAGTTGAGTGAGTCCCATCATCCCACCTATTCTTTTCTATTGGGTAGAAAGTGACCCAGCCAGTGGTAATGTAGGTGAAACTGCTCGGAAAAAGTGGCTGGTGAATTAAACCTGATCCCCTGGTCCTGTGCAAGCCAGTAGCCAGTTCTCCAAAATGAAGCTAGTCAGAAAGTGGGTTTTCATCCTATTAGTGCACATGCTTGGAAGATTTGGCACTATGCCACTTATATAAGCTCTTCACTGTCTTTATTAAACTATTTATCTGAGGGAACTTCATATTTTCTTTTAGGATAAACTGGAGATAATGCAATGTGCTTGTTTTAATTTGCAAGGTTAACTGATCTAATTATCTGTGTGTGTTTATTTAAATCCTTTCGAACACTAGGCGATTGTAGGTGGCTGCTTTGTATTCCACCAACAGGAAATCTCTTAAAATGAGATGATATAGCTCAGTGGGTCTTCTTGTATAAAGGATTTTCTAATAATGTATGAATTTATTAAAGACAAAGATAAATAGAGGTTTTATTTACATTAAACAAATTCTCAAGGAACTATTTTTTCCTCAAACTGAGAATGCTAAATGACATCTACCTTTACTATGTTAAAGAATTATCCATATTCTACAAAGACACTAGACAACAGCATTTTGGATCGGAGCTTTTTACAGACATTTCCATTCTTGGGTCAGGCAAGTTTTTTAATGTTTGTGAGTTATATTTTGTAAAGCTTCTGAACTGTGAAGACATGGAAACTCCAGTGGTGCAAGACACATCATCACAGTGCTAAACTTCTGCTCCTGGTTGAATGAGTGCAACTTTTGTGCTGTTCTGTTGCTGTATGTCTAGTTATTTGAAGAAACATGCTCCTACAGATGTTTAGATAACATCTAAGCAAAATTGAAAGAAGGGGGATATTCTTTCTCCACCACTCCTTACTCATATAACGATGACAATACCTTCTAGCTTTTACATGGTCTAATGATATTGCAGGTTTTTTGGCTAAGTTCTCACCTTGTTTTCTTGATTCCCACACACCTGAGTTATTCAGTGTTGAAGAGTTCCCTACAACAGTTAACCTAGATGTTTTATTTACAAGAGCTGTTTTACTACCTGGTATTTTAAACAAGTCATTGCAAAACAGAATATGATACAGAGATCCAGCTATTCAGCTGACAGAGTAAGCTGTTATGTGGGGAGAAAGGGGACTTGTTAGCTCAGATGCTGTATGAATGGGGCCTGACTGCCTCCACTGATCAGAGTGGGATCACATCCATGCCTCTGCCTCAGGATCCCTTGACCTTCCATCTCTGAGACTGGCCTTAGCAGAGCTAGCTTGTGCCTGTCTGCTCCTGACACTGTCGAGTCACCCAGGTCCCTGGATTTTGCAGGGCCAGTAAATTTCTTTTGTTTGTGCAGCAGAAAGCTTTCTCCTTGTAACTGTACACTTACTCTTAATACTCACCATATTAATGAATTACCATGTTCCTCCTGTCAGCTCACAAGGCCACCTTTACTAAACAGAGACTCCTTTGTACCCTGAGTGAGCATTAGCTCAGTGGCCCAGCACATCCAGCTTATCTTTTAGGGGCTTTGTTCACTTTAGCAGAGCTGATATCTCGCTTCACTTAAGCACCTGCTAGTGATAAACAGAAGAGAGACAGGTGCTAATCTCCCTGGGTCTGCCCCTCCCCAGGGAAAGAGCCCATTTGATCACAGATATGAATTGCTGATGGATAACTCTATTGATTCCACATCTCACCATAAAAGGGAACTGGAAGAAGCCATTCCCCATTTTGAGATGTTTTTAAAACTTGGCTGGCTGGGACACTGCAGAAAATGCTTGAGTGAACAGTTGTCATTTGGCTAGCATGTAAAACAGTACTGGTTTCAGACAGAGTTATGTATATGGAAGGGCTCACTTGTGCTGATCCTGCTTACCCTCCAACTGGTCTTTTATAGGCTGTCAAAACACAGAGCCAAACACTGGAGTCTTTCCTTGGATTATATGTGGTCTTTACTTGAGCAGAGCCTGTACTAAGTGAGCAAAATCTAAATAAGGCTGTCAAGGCTTTGACCTAGAGTATTTACTCACACAAGTCCTGGTGAGAATTGCAGACTTAATACTACGTTCCAAATGTAGTGCATTCTCCTGTGCTCTGACAAAGTTAATTGTCTAATCTTGACACCAAATGCCCTGTACTTTTTTAAGAGGTTTATGCATGAGACTAATTATGTGCTTTTAATTTGGCTGCTAGCAGCTCTCTGCTATTAACATCCACTGGATTCAGGAACTGTACAGGGTGGCATTTCTATTTAACTAGTGCAAGGGCTGTGAACTGGATTCTAAAAGACAAAGGCAGCAAATACCAGTGGAATACTCTGAAAGAGAAGTGTTGATTCCCTCACCCTTTATCCTGGTGACCAGAAATATCAGGATAATGCATAGAGAATTTTTGCCAGCCTGCATATTCTCTCTTTGTGTAGGGAGAGTATACAAGTGAAGTTTACCATTTCTAGTAACAATGCTCAAGTGCAAGAAGAGAACACCTGGGTGTAATGGAAGGCCAGGGAGGCCTCGATTGGAACAGTCTAGTCCCATCAGCATACTTGAAGTTTCAGTTTTCTCTAATGCATTTGAGGCACCTTTAAAATTACTGATATTTTGACATTTACACTTTGATATGAGGTGGACCTGTGAATTATTTAAATTCTTGAGAATGTACTAGTCCATCATAGCTAAAGTGCCTCAAAATCTGGGCAAAGCTTTGCATAGCTTCAGGAGACACTCAGCAGTATTACTCCTCCTCCCAGTTTTCATCAGACCTTCTGGTGCCTGCAATTGGCAGGGACAAAGGTGGCTTTGCACAGACTGTGCTTTTGCTCTCCAGCTAGAAAGTGCTGTGGAAAGCTAAGCAGCTTTGTACCAGAGGACCCTGACTGTAGTGTTGCTCCAGAGTACCAATTTCTCAATAGTATAATGAAGAAATGACTGTACACTTACCTAAATTTCCTAAATTAAAAGGAAAAGAAAAAATGGTTTTATTTCAAAAGTGCTTAAGTAGATCAGAGCATCTGTAATTGTTTTCAATTAGTAGCTGCAAAATATACTCTCTGATTTGTAGTTTAAGAACTGGCAGACCATGAGCTGTCCCAGCACCTAACATTGGTGGGACATTTAATTGCAGGTGAACCCTGATCTTGGGTTTTCATCTGAAGTTCCTTGAGACTCAAAGTTGAGCTTTGAAACTAATTCTGATCTCAGCATGATGTAGCTCTTGAGGCAGTTGGTCTTTGTTGCCAACCTCAGACCTTCAGACAGCATGCCAAGACCTTTCTGAAACCCAAAGCAAACAGAAAGAAAGCAGACTCCTCTGTGAAGAAAAGTGTAAAACTAATTTCTGAGGACCTCCTCTGACACCATAAGCTTGATTGGTAAGAGGATCTGTGGCTGTCCGGTCTCTAAAATAACTACTCGTTATATTGCAGTTTCCCATCTGCATAGAAATCTGTTCTTATGATTATAATGGAAAAAAAGAAAAAAAAAGAAAACAAAAAGAAAACAAAACCAAATCAGATCCAGGTACCACTAGCAAGCCACTAAGACCCCAGATTTTTATTAAAAAGTAGGAGCTGAGTGGCAAAGAATATTTTTTCCCCTTTGAGACACTGTAATGTCTTAAGTCTGATGAGTTATCACCAAGCACCTGTGAGTTCCTTAGAGGCTGTAGGTGCATCTTTACCTGAGCAGGGAGGTAAAACAAACAAGTGTTGAAGGTTGCATTGCCAGTGAGTTGGTTTGTGGTGTTTGTTTGGGTTTTTTAAATTATTTTTTGGTTGTTTGTTTCTTATTTGTTTGTTTATTTTAAAACAGCAGATGCTGCATGAATTTGGAAAGCAATAAAATGAGGAAACCTGGTTTCTGAACCCGAGTAGGTGAGAAATGTAAGCATAGAGGTTGTGGGTACCCTGTGTTTAAAGGAAGAACAGAGAGAAGTCTGAGATGAGGACAGGGGAGTCAACAAGCCTGCTTGAGCTGAGCGGGGAGACAGCAGGAGGAGGAAAGTTCATTGCCTGCTTAATTGCAGGGGGTGCCACAGTCCCACTGTGTACACAAAACCCTGTCAATAGCACTAAGGCACCAGCGTGTTAATTAATGATTTACTTACACTGACCCTTGACCCTGAGACAAATAAGGGGGATTTGTTTTGCTTCTATTAACTTCTCGGCTTGCTGAGCAGAGGCTCTGAAGACCCCAGCATCATGTGGCCACACAGGAGTTACTTGTGCCCTTTATTGTGCTAGGGTCCAGCTTGTAAGGGAGGGGAACTGAATCTTTCCACTTGATTCTGCTGCATCTCCTTACCCCTTTTCCCATGGAGTTGCACATCCACCCATTTGGTAGGAATTGCTTCTGTTTACACCACAAGAAGGGAACCACTCTTGTTCGTAAGTTGCAGTGCAGATGGTTCCCTTGCTCCACTTGTCTCCTTGCATAATTGCATATTTTCTATTGTCTTCCATCAACTCATGTCTCTCCCTGGCTTCTTGTTCTGTGTTAGATCAAAGTCAGGCTCTTCATTTCTGTGCACCCACATTCATCTCCTGAACCTCTTATGCTTGCTGCATTAGACCTGCCCAGTACAGTCCAGAAAAGCAAGATTGAATCCATCAGTGTGGATAAATGTCCTGGTCCTTGCTTAGAAGTTGGCCTGATGAGCACAATGGCAGGGCTGAGGAGAGTGTGAGGTGAAGGAGAATGGGAGTTGGTCACCAAGGCTCCTCCCCAGGTGCCTTTTGGAGGTAGAGACTCCTAGATCTAAGCCTAAGCACTGGAAGAGGAGAATGACAGGGCAAGGGACTTATAGGGTCCAGAAGAAAAGCAGGGACTCCAGGCCCTCTTTTCCACACTTTTAACCTAAAAGTGCATGGTGACACGTCAGTGTGGGTGGATATAATAGAAATGTGTACGGCAGTGTTTGTAGAGACCTGGATGTCATTGCCCAGCAGAAGAAATGGAGATAGAAGTCCCAAAACAACCCCAGGGACACTTGCTGTAATTACCCCACTTGGGCAGACCAAATGGCTTCCAGCAGAACCTGGGGCCTGACCTGGGACTGGTGTCAATGTCAGCTCTCTGCCACAGTACTATTTTACCACATGACCATGACCAAGTGTCTTAGCCTCAAGCCCACACCAAGATTCAGGTCTTCAGCTCCCATGCAATAGAAAATTAAGATCTAAGTAGGCACTGGGAAAACAAAAGGAGTAGCACTGACCTCTCATTCCCCTGGGTACTAGTAGGATAAATACATTACAGAATGTAAAGAGCTTGATACTATGGAAATAGAAACTCTATAAGTTACTTAGTTCACACACATGCAACTCCCAGAGGGTGTAACTAGGGTTTTTCTGGTTTTTTAGTATTATTGCTTCAGGCATTACACCTGAAAATGCCAGATACACTTAAATCAAATGTGATGGTGTCACTGCATAGTAAAAGTGTTTTATCAGGGGGATGGACTGGTCTGCTTTCTCTCTCAAAAGCGTTTGGAAGAGTATGATGCAGAGTGGATTGGAAGGCAGATGGGTTCCTCTCTACTGGAGGATTACATTTTTATTAAAGTAGCTGGTTGTTGCTTCAGTGGATGGCCAGTGGCAGCTGCTGTGATCAATAGAACCGTGCTTTTTATGTAAGATTTACTCTTGCTTGTCCCAGTTTTGCCGAGAATGTTCAGCTTGCAATCGATAACGAGCTGTGATGACAAAGTAGCTCATTTCAATTGAATTTCGTATCATTAAAAATGTTAAAAAAAAACATTGTCTCTTCTACCTTTTTATAGAGAAAAGCTTTTTGATGAGAAAATTTGGTGCTGCCTTAGCAACTCAGCAGGGTGAGAACTACTGTATCTCCCTCCTGCCAATGCTCGTCTAGAGTAAAAATAGTTGAATTTAGCAGCTGGTATCATGGTGTTTAGAGTGGTCACCCAACTGTGATGCGGGTGTAATTTCCCAAGGCCTGGGACATCCCAAATGCTACACTGTGCAGCAGCCTCCCTGTATTGCTCAAATTTCCCTTCCATAAGAAGAAGGCAGTTTGTTTTCAAATTGAAAATATTTCAAGGGGAAAGGAGAGGGAACCTCAAAAATCTCTCTTGGCTTCAGGTGTTCTCCTTCTTTCAACACACATTTTGTAATGGAAATTATTTCCTACAAGTTTTAAATGTGAATAAAACACTTTATAGTTCAAAAAGGGAGGCTGATGGTAAAGGGAGCAGATTCCAATTGGTGGCCTAGGATGTGATATGAGGCAGCTCCCAATGTAAGCTCGCCTGATACACATTGCTCTTACCGCTGGAATCTGTCTCCTTTTGGCCCTTGCACTTAAGAGTCTAATCTGTAATTGGAAGAATGGCATTATGATAACTCTAGACTCTGGAAGGTAACTGCTGCCATATATCTTGTAATTTTCCATTTTCAAAGTCAGAACATTAAGTAAATATCCCTTTGGTGCCTGAAATGGGCGATTATCTTCCATTTTGATTTGAAGCAACCCTAATGTGGGGACTAACTTACTTCAGCTTCTGGAGACTGGCCAGCCCTTTCAAAGCTGACTGGAGCACAATTACGTTTACTGGGCTTGTCTTGTGCATTTCAGCTTGTTTAATTTCATAAGTTCTTTTCTTGGGCAAAGGGTTGAAATAACTTCTTACTGTTCCAGGAAATAGGATCATCCCTGTTCCACTGTGGTTCAGGTCAGGGTGACATGATGTGGCAAGATCTTGGCAGTGACTTTCAGCTTAAAAAAAAAAAAAAAAAAAAAAAAAGATGCACAACTTAATTTAACTGGGAAGTGTTCTGAGTTGTAGATTTGACTGTTCCCCTCCACTTGGCACAATTGTTCTACATTTACAGCTCCTGATACATACGGGAGAGAGAAGTCCTGGATATTAACCTCCAACTGTGGTTTTGTTTTGGTTTGTTTTTTTCCTTTGTCTCACTCCTTTAAAAACATCCCTGCACCCAGAAAGTGTTTGCATCAGCAGAAATGGACATTTTAACATTATAGCCAGGTAGAGAGGGATGTGTGCTTGCAGGAATGTCTGATGCTACCTCCTAGGTGAATCTGTTGGGCTAGATATCTTTTCAAAGCAGGTGGTGGTCCTTCCACTGAGAGCTTCACAATGAGGGGCTGCAAAAGCAGAATAAAATTAAGGGTGATAGGATGAACTACTCAAGGATGCAAACCATCGTGCTACCTGCAGTTTTTTATGGGAGCAGTGTGTTCTTTGGATGGATTTAGAGGTGGACAGAGCTGAAGTCTGACAAACGAGCTTGGAGACCCTGCACCACACACGAAGAAGGGGGGAAGGCAGGAAGAAGCAACTGTGGGCCAAGCTGACAGACGGACTTTGCACCGGTTGCTAGGCAAAGGCAACTCGTGCCTGAGCCAGCAATCCCTAGCCTCTCTCAAGGAGCACGAGGGCTGAAGATGAAGGTTGCTGCTATTCCAGTGTCAAGGAGTGACGTTTTCTTTTGTTAGGAACATGGTCCTGCTTTATTTGTTTCCTCTCCAGCTGTTGGGCATTGGTGGCAAGGTTAACTTTGCCATGCGTGGTGAGAATTCCTCACTGCACCTCGCTTCACATCTTTTGTTTTCTTCTGTTATAATTTCATAACCTCAGCAGCAAACTTCTCCCCCTCCTCCCTCCCTATTCCTCCTCTCTCCTCCTCCCCTTACTTCGGTGGTTTATGAGTTTTGTGCTCTGTGGCCTATTAAGGTTCAGTTGCCAGCCAGTAAAAATGAGGAATTGGTTCCTGCCATTCCACGCAAGGAGTTTTAATGCACTCAGTCGCATGGAAGCCTAAATGCAATAGTTTTGTATCGGTGATAGTTGTGTAACATAAAGCCTTAATAAAGGTTTATAAGGGAAGGGATATGAAATGGAGCATACTGAGTTCAGCATATCTCTGTTGGGGAGTTAAGTAAGGGAGAATGTGTTTGCAGGGGATCCTGGAGAGGTGTGATGGGAATACTCACCACTCTGATCCCCATCCCAGCTCTATTACCTCCTCCCTGTGAGTAAAAACTCCCTGTTCCCCAGACCCTTAGGGAACTGCAAAACATTGGCCTGAAGAGGGACAATTCTGGTGGTCAGGTGAATTTCCATAGAGATTGCCTGTTTGTCTCATCCTGAAGATGTAGAACAGTCTTCTCCTCTTCATGTCTCCACAATACCCAGTGCAGCACTTTCCTTTACAGGTTCTCCTCAGCTCTGCATGTGCAGGTAAGGTATGTATATAGGTAGAGTTAAGAGATAGAGAGGCACTTTCTCTGTGCCTTACTCAGAGGCTTCTTTGGGCTGAAAATTTGTTTTTTGCTTTCATTATATCTTTTGCTTGACCTTTTTTAATCCTTAAAAAACTGCTTGCTGCCACCTCCTTTTGCTGTCTTACCTCTTTGGGTAAGCATCAAGATGCTGCATGCTGATGCCAGGCTGTGCAGCACCTAGCACAATCTTTCTTCAGTGGTCAGTGAAGCATTTAACATATATTATAGAGATCAACATATATTTAATAGTCTTCTGGGACACAGGTGGCAAACACAGAGCCAGCCTTATGCCTCTACTTTGTTCTTTTACCCGTTTCAAGGATGGTGGCAGTAATATCCGGTCTGCCTCTATCATCTAATAGCATACAACCTTTTTATAAGTTTTTTTCCATTGAAAGTTCTGAAAGTAGGTGTGTGAGAATGCATATAATGTGGTTTGAGGGGTGCCGTTTATCTCCTTAATGGCATTTATACCTGAAAGCATTTTTTGTGGTTTTGCTCTTCAACAAAGCATAAAGTCTTTTCTTCTTTGATTTGCTGAAATACCTTGAAAATATGAGCTTTTAAAGGAGTAGAGATGATAAGTTGTTGATCTATGAGAGGTCTGGGGGTTTTCCTTCCAGATTTTTTTAAAAAATGAAACAAAACCATGAGAAAGTATAATTTCTTTCTTAGACAGACTTCTGTTCTTATAATTTTAAACTTAAGCCTTCCAGAAGGTGTTAGGGGAGGAGGAAGGAGGCACAGAAATTTATTTTGATGTTTCTGGTGTTTTCTATTTTCTGACCTCTGGACTCAGTCCCTGCCTCAGCTGCCCCCAAATTCAAATCTCAGTACTGTTTGTCATAGTTTTAATCACAGGTGCCAACTAAACCCCACACAGCTACTTGTTCGCTACCCACCTGGTGGGATAGAGGAGAGAATAGGAAGAGCAAAAGTGGGAAAACTTGAAGGTTGAGATAAAGCAAGTTTAATGAGTAAAACAAAAGCTTCACAGACAAGTAAACCAAACCAAAGAATTAATTCACTGCTTCCCATTAGCAGGCTGGTGCTCAACCATCTCCAGGAAAGCAGGGCTCTATCAAAAATAATGGTTACTTGGGAAGACAAATGCCATCACTCTGTATATCCCTTCTCTTCTTTTTTTTTCCTCCAGCTTCATGTGCTGACCACAATGTCATATGGTGTGGAATATCCCTTTGGTCAGTTGGGGTCAGCTGTCCCAACAGTGTCTCCTCCCAGCTTCTTCTTCATCCCCAGCCTACTCACTGGTGGGTTGGGGTAAGGATCAAAAACATCCTTTGCTCTGTGTAAGCACTGCTCAGTGATAACAAAACCACTCCTGTGCTATCAACTGGTTTTGACACAAATCAAAAACACAGCCACATGCTAGATACTATGGAGAAAATGAACTCCTTCCCAGTCAAAACCAGCTCGGGTTTTTTCCAGTAAAGGGGAAGACACAGGTAACTTACTTGAAAGACAAATAGAAAAGTTTTGAAGATTCTGGAGAAAATTTAATGTCTGATCTTAGACATGATTTCTCTTTTCCTTGATACTGTTTTTGTAAACACTTCACAAGTTCAGAAATTTAAATGTAGGTATAATTAATATGCTTTTATTTTCAATTTTTAATATGCACATTTTGGCACTTAGGTTGCAGAAACTGTAAAGCTTAGATATATGTATGGTGATTTTTATTTTTTTTAACAGGATGGACAAAATCAATATCTGAAAAGTGTTCACAGGGAATCTCCATTATCCCCAGTCAAGTTCTTAATATTCCAAGAAAAATATAGGAACAGTTTCACCAGGAAAGACAATGAACTGTCCTAAGTGAATAGAAATGGTGCTTCTGCAAGGTGTGAATTCCCCATAAATGTATTAAAGGATATTAACAATAAAGCCTAAAAATGATGGATGAATATTACAATGAACTTTTTCATTGCTGATGAAGTTAATACATGGGGTGAAGAGGAAGGCTAGTATGAGGCCTTCTAAAGGTCCTCAGGAGTTATTGTGGACAACAAGAAGAAGAGAGATGAAATAAAGAAAATATAGATAAACAATGCACTTCTGAACAGGTGCAATTTTCTCCTGTGCTACAGGGTTGACAGACTAATAGCAAGTGATAACTAAATCTGTGTTTCAGTAATTGCAAAGTCTTTGTCCATGCTGTAGTATCCCGCTGCTGTCCTTGGGTTACTCTGATGAGAGGATGAAGTAGTCTTAAATGAATATACTTGTCTAATAATCAAGCCCACTAATAGAGCCTTGGGTTTTATGAACATGAGTAGGTCACCTCACGTGCTGTCCACCTACAATCAGCACAGGAGAGTTTCAATTTACTTAGTTTCATTCCCAGCACAATCATAAATGGCACAAGTGTCTTATTTTGCTTCTTAGTATTGAGGTCAATGTCCAAAAAAGATTCAAACATTCACTAACCAATTGTCTGTAATGTACATGTGTCTTTGTCTTACTGTAAACAATGCCATGCCATAGATTGGGATGCATCTTGATAGAACGGATGGTGACCTTAAATATTGTGACCACGTTCACTTCAACTTCTTCAACAAACTTCCTGTTCAACCTTGAGTAAATCACTTAAGGTTACATTCAGAAGAGTATTTTAGATGCACAGCTCATATTGAAATCAATATGGATCAATTGTAGATATGAGGTCTAGTCTGCTCTTTGCTTCATTTCCGTGTATGTAAAATGGTGAGAATAGCAACTTCTACAGCATAGAGCAGGAGGATAAAATACATTAAATACTGAAAGGAGCTCAAATGCCATGGTGATGGGAAGACACATAAGTACCAAGCTGCAAATGGCTCAGACTGAAATGCCAGCAGGAGGAACAACTTCAGTACTGGAAGTAAGTCATCAGGGTATCTGCAAAGGGAATTAAAAAAGTGCTTGAAAGAATCCCCTGAACAAATTAAGTCTTGAGGCCTAAAGACAAAGGGAGAGAGAATTAATTTTTCTACAGATATGAAATGTTCTGAATCAGATAAGTCTTGTCATTAGAAAAGGCACTAAGCGGCAAACGTCTGGATAATACCGCCAGCTCCAAGCTTCTCTTGGAACCTCTAAATACATTAAATCCATAAAACTAAATGAAAGCAGCTGCAGTTTTATAGAAATAAAAGGCTCTCATATTAAAAAGCTGAGAGCTTATGAAATGAAAGGAAAAAAAAATAATAATAAAATTAAAGGCAGGGGGAGAGGGGGGAGAAAGGAGAGGAAGTTAGGAATGTAGGTTTCTAGGAAAGGGTGATGCAAGAACTTCTTAGTTAATATACAAGAAACTTTAAAAGACAAAATAACAAACACACAGTGTTCAGTAAAAACAGCATAATTTTTTTTCTCAAAAGAGCTGTGGTTTTAAAGAGAAGTTTTAATGTAAAAATGTCATCTTTTAATAAAACCTTTTAGAGCCATATGCCCTCTGAAATTTGGGGGGAAATGCAGAGGGATTATCCCTTTTCTGATTTTTACTTCAGTTTTCTGAAATGAAGCATTTTGAATTTCCACTTTGAAATATTATTCTTGCCCTTTTTAAAGTTAAAAACAAAATAAATCTTTTTTTTTTCTCCCTTTTCTTAAATGTATTAATGCATAGAAATAGCCAAGTAAGTTTTGTGAGAGATTTTGCTGTTCCTTCTTTTTGTGGGAAATGGAAACAAGATTTCTGTCCGGCAGTAATTCCTTGTGTCTTATGCATCCTTGAGGTTCTGAGAAGAGAATGGAACTGGAGGTGGGGGAATAGTACATACAAAAATAACTTTCATTTGTATGCAAATTTGCTTTCATTAGGATTTTCAGTACTTCTTTCTTAGATGTATTACAGTAGTGTTTGGAGGCCTGCTGTACAAACACATGAGTTCTGCATTGCTAACATCCTTTTGTTCAAGAGCAAAGTAGGTCTTTTGAGCCACATCTGAATGATTTAAGGAAAGCTGCCACTGCCACTTGCGTGTTCACTGCCATTTGTAGACCTATTGCAGATTAAGTTTGCCCAACCTCTAGTGTCTGAAAGTCAACTGGCCATGCCCAAGTGGTTTGTCCTGGGCCAATTTTGTAGCCAGGAGAGGGTCAAACACCTCCAGAGACATATTTCCCTGTGTCTGTTTATCTGCACTGCCTGGACAAAAAAGTCTAGGTTGAGTAACTAAAATCTGGAAGTCCCCTTGTCTTCAAAAGTCCAAGTTCAGATCATTGGCTCCCACTTTGTGCTTTCTGACTATGCTAAAATGACACTCACCAGCTGGACTTTTACTGATGAATTTGAGTGCCATGGTGCTGTTTTTTTGCCAGCTATTCAGGAAAATATACATGTTGTACAGCATTGATATGTGGTGCTTTAGATAGTATTTTCTCATGATTTTCATTTGGTGGATTTTTTGTTTAGTTGACTGGTTTTGGTTTGTTTTTTTCTTTTTTAATTTCTGCAAAAGGAAAAGAAATGGGAGCGGTAGAGAATTCTTGAACGTCTTATTCATAGGAATAATAACATTTCGAAACATCTGAAAGGAAAGCAAAGAATTATTTGATTCTGATAGAGGGAAAGACAAGAGTTTTCTATACCACTTCCTTTCCAGAGAAGGAAAGTACTCCAAAACTTTTTCGCTATTCCAAAGGATTTAGTCCTTTCTATTTAGCATTTTCTCAGCAATCTGCTACTAAAATAAACAGTCCAAGTGATTTCTTGTTCTCTCCTAAGTCAGTTCTATTGCTGGTTTGTTTTGCGGTTGGTTCTTTTTGGTTTTCTGGGGGTTTTAGTTTTTTTCTAATTTAGAATGCTTTCTATTCTTCTGAAGGCAGAATTTTTTTTCAGAAATGCTGAAAATTTTCAGAATTTTCAATGAATGCATATTAAACCTGTTGCCCTGAAGTAGAGTCTGGACATGTAGTTAGAACAGACATAAGTTCCTTTCCTGGCAGTGTGACTGGTTTGATAGAAGATGATGTGTGAAACAGGTAACAGCCTTCTCTCAGGAGTCATCTTAATCGAACAGCAATAAAAGCTCAGATGTTACCACTGGTGAATTAATGTATCAAACTTATTCACATTAATGATGCGTTGAAAAACAGTTATGATTATGCTTTGAGATCCTAGGCTGGATGCTAGTTCTCAGAAAAATCCGAAGTATTTTATGTGCCAACATAATTTAAATTCCTGTACAATTTTACTCTTAGAGTGTTCTGATATGTCATGCCTGTGGAGCAATACCATTTCCAAGCCCTTTTGCCTTGGCAGGAAGACACAAAGGCCAGGGAAAGTTGTATGATTTATTCTAATTTTCCTTAGATCCTCTCTCTTGGTACACTGAAACTCCAAGAGGGCAAACGTTCCCATCCAGGAAGGCAAAGCTTGTCAGACGTTACCATGGCAACCTGAGTGTAATTAAGGCCCGCTTCTGCTGCTAACAGCTGTGTGCATTTTATCTGTCTTGAAGATTTTATATGTACTTACATAGATAAATATATATCTATATGCATGCATACTGTGAGAATATCTGCATCTATCTAGCAGTACTTAAACCCACACCTAAATTGCTGCCCCTATGTATGTCTGTATTAATTGAGTTGGATATGGCAATTTGCAAAACTCTTGCTGTTCTGAAGGATGCTGGAGCACCAGCACTCCTCTACTGCCTTTCTTTTCACAACCACCCATTCTAATGAAATGTGGAAAAAAAACATTCTCAGCCAGGAAGGGAACCCCTGCTCCAGAGTGAGAGTTCCCAGAGTCTTTTCAGGTTACTGTTTGAGACTGTAATATTCCTTCCTATTAAGGAGGAAATAGGAGATGTTTCCTGGTCTTAAATGTCTCTTGCAAATGCAGCAGGTTCTGAAATAAGTCACTTAACCTTTAGGTAACTCTTCCTGCCCTCCAGCAGGCAGTCATCCTCCCATACATGAGGCTGCTGGATTCAGATTAGTCAGTGTGTACTGTGGTTGGTCTTGACACAGTGCTCCTTGAAATGTCACCTCTTCAAGTTGGACGTGATCCTTCTGCATCTCAGAGCAAAGTAAGTGTTGCTCTGCCTAAGAAAGAACCAGATTCCTTGGCGAAGTGGACAGAAACACTCATAAATTGCAGCAGCTGTCAGCTGGCTGGAGAGGCAATGGGTGATGGGTGAATGGATACTCAGACCACTCAAATAGAGATACTTGTCTGAGCCTGATGTCCCTTGCTAGTCAACAAGGACAAGACCCTTTTGAGAGCTATTTGGAGCAGAAGTGTTCACTGCCAACTTTGAAATCACTCATTTGAGAAAGATGTTTTTTCTCTGACTATGCAACAAGTTACACTTGGTCTACTTTGCTGGTGTGAAGACTTTTCGTGTCCACGTGGGTTACAGAACTGTCACTTAATAAACAACGCCTTGGTTTCATTGGTTATACTGAAAGTAAAGATGTTTGCTGCAAGTTTAACTCTTAGGTAGTGTGGTTTTTTCAAAGATACCATGAGTAACTTGTCTGATACTGTTAGCATACTAGACTCCCACACAAATTTAGCTACACATAATTTCTAGAAAAGGAGTTTAACTCTTCATGGATCCCATGGTAACGCCATGAAACATGGAAAAAATATTCCCTAATTTATTTTTTATTGGATCCATGTACAAAATGACATTGATTACACTTGTTTGGAGGTGAATGAGTGCTCAAGGGCTCAGCACTACCTGTCATGGAAAAATAAGAAAGATAAGGATGAAAAAATGAAGAGATGCTCTTGAGAAAGATCATTCACTAAGTAAATATGGTGTAATGAAGGTAACAATGTTACTCAAAAGAAACTAAGGTGTGGACATATTTTCTAAAAGTTAAATTTATTTTTTTTAATGGCCTCTAGGTTTGCACCTGCCATAAACTATACAAATGTGGATGTCCAGAGAGTGTTTAGATGGCCTTTCGGGTTTTTTATTTGGAATTATAATAATCTGTGCTGGTGAATACAGCTGCGTTCTCCTGTTCTTTCCCTTTGAGAATGTAAAATTATGAATGCCAGGGGACCCTGTGAACTTTCTGTTTTGGGAAGGAATCTCATTGTGATCTGCATTTTTGGGAATGCAAAATTTCCCCTGGGTAAGTGAATAGGTTTGGCTCTGAACACTTTTTTTTTTTTTTTTTTTTTTTTTTTTTTTTTTTTTTTTTTGTGCTTAGGGACAGGGCTAGATGAAGGCTGTAGGCAAAAAAAAAAATCAGTATGGGATTTTGTCCATAAGGCCCCATGTGTAAGGAATGGTTCTTAGAGGTCAGATAATTCTCTGCAGCTCTGATGGCTTGGCTGCTGAAAGGCATCACTTTGCCTGAAAATCTTTATTTCATCCCTGTGCTCCCTACTGGTCTCCTTGCTCATAGGGTTCCTGCTTCCACCATAAATGATTATGTCAGGCAATCCCATTAATTCTATAGCAAAGTATTTTGAAGTGATTATAATAATGCATAGAATAAGCTAGGGACTTTGATTAAAAGATGCTTAATTGTCTACTGAGGATGTGTTTTGAATGGCTATATAAATATGCATACACCCACAAACAGATATATATAATTTAGTATGTGTTCGGGCTTGTATATGATACAGAATGCATCCTGGGTGCAGGTATCCTGCATGGAGCACTGATAAGAGTGTAGTTAAAGCTAAAAGGCAAAAATTGGAAATTGTACGTGACACCTTAGCCCGAATCCAGAGACACTGAAACCACCTGAATGCCATGCTGTATCTGTAGCAATGGTCTAAAGGATTCCTCTGAGAAAAATATGCTCAGCACTTAGTGTCATTTGTGTGGGGTAAGTATGGTTCAGGAAGAGAGGTGAGATTAAGGTTTTCAAGAAAAATAAACGAAATTTAGAGGATTTATATAAGGAAAGAAAAGCACAAAGTTGAATAGATTGTTGTGACAAGGAGCAGAAATTCTTTTCAGAGGGCAGAGAAGGCTGTTAGAGGGACTTGTGTTTTAAGGATCTCTGAGAATGATCAAAACAAAATTTTCCCCTCAAAAAAAACACAAAAGAAACAAAGCAAACCAAAATCAAAACATAAAAAAACCCCGAACAAAATCTAAACAAACAAAAAATCCAACCCAAAATTGGTTATGAAAACTGTTCAGTTTTGTTGAAGTAATTCCAAATTCAAGATGTCAAAGAATAAATTTTTAGGTCCCGGTCTTACATCTGAGTAGCCCTAATTCCTAATTTCAGGCTGATATATGCTTTATCAGACTGGAAAATCTGTCTCTGAATGGAAGCAGAAGAAATAATAAACCAGTTATTGAGATGATATGATAACAAGATTGGCTTCCTACATAGATGCAATTCCTCAAGTTGTTTGCTTGGGACTGTGATATACCCGGTTATATCTAAGTTTATTTTGTCTTGAGATATATACATATATATATATATATATATATGATGCACTTAAATTCCTCACTGATGTTTTTATAGATAAGTAGACATTTTGTGAACTGCAAAGTGAATGCTCTCAGAGGAAAACATCAGCACTTTTACTTATTGTTTGCAGTTTTTGGTTTTGTGCTGCCCTTCTCCTACCCCACATCAGGATGGGTAGGATGACATCAGGAAGGTGTTTCACTGTCAGTCTCTGGGAGGGGAGGAAGGTGAGGATGGGATGTGCAATGGGTATGGAGGTCAAATATTTACAGAACTAGGTCACATTTTCCAAGTTCATCTTCTAGATAGCTATCACAAAGAAAAACTCATTCCTTCAGAAAGCAGAATGTGCCTTGAATAAGGAGGAGTTAGTAAGAAAATGAAAAAACATTCTCATCACAGAGTCAAAGGATCTACTTGGCAGTGGGAGATTCAGCAGTTTAAATGTGTCTTTGGACTGTCAATAGACCCAAAACCCTATCTACCAGTCAAACAGACTACAGATCTTTTTAACATAAGATTTGCTTTAATTACAAAACCATATTATCATTTATCATCTAACTCTAATCCCTAAATATACACCTCCTTAGCCCCTCTTATCTCACAACTTTACTTAGCCTATCTTAAATGATATATATCTACATATCAAACATATTCATGAACCTGTCAAAAAAGGAAAAAAAAAAAAAAAAAAAAGACAAACACCCTATCCCCCCACAAGTGGAGACTGAAGCCAGTAGCCCTGTGTCTCTGCTTTTAATGCTCGGCCTTCTGCTGCTGTAATTATTGCTCACCAAAGGTGTCTTCTTCCCACAATAAGTGGCAGTCTCCCCACCAGCCTTGCATGCTAGCCCCTAAATCTATTTTTTCAACATGTGTGTAGGTGTTTGGTGTCACAGTGCTTTACACGTCTCCTCTGTTGCTGCTGAAGCTGCCTGAGGTCTGCCATGACGGATCAGGGTTTTGATGTTGGTTTGCCTGTCTGTACACTTCACTAATTAGAATAACAAAACTGGTAGCAAATCTTCAGGCATCAGCCATGCATTGCATCAATTAAAAACATCAAAAACAAAGTCTCTCCTGGTTCCTCTCTTTCCACTTGATCTCTTACTCCATGGGATGGTGTAACTGTTTCCCTAAGTCCTTCTCCTAATTACTGTGTTCCTTCTTTTCTCTGTGAGCTTCCTTGCAGTCCCAATTCTCTCCTGACATTTTATTTGCTTGCCCTTTCTTTCACTGCTAGGGGACACTGCTACTCTAATAGGGGAACACAAGCATTTTCTGAGCTTACCTACACTGGCAGAAATCTAAGCATATGATTTTAGGAAAGCTTGCCTTGTATTTTCATTTGATGCTGACTTTTTACATTTTTTTCTCTAAATTACCAATTTTGGAAACACTTCTTCCAAATGATAGGAAGTATCTTTTGTTATCCTTGTCATCTTAGTTGCATATGGGGTAAAGGAGACACAAGATTTTGAGTTAGATGAGTTCTTATGTTCTATTAGATAAACCACTGAGCAAGTAGGCTTGTATCTTAGGTCACTGACATAACATGACTATATGGATCTTTCATCAAAACCCTGAAATATGAATATTGATAGAGCATGGGCTCAATTTTGAACTGTGTGCATCTAAATTCACTTCTCATGTTTAACTGATGCAGAAATATTAAATACTTGGAGGAAGACAGAGACACTGCCCTAAATCTCCTCTTAGGCAGTTCAGTATGTGCAAAACAGAAAGCAGAAGGAGACGTCTCACTCTGAAGACTATTTTATGTGCAGAGTCTGAAAAATGAGATCATGATATAAGGAGGCTACTTCCATACCAATGTAATTTCCTTATGCCCTTCTAATATAATTATTTATTTTGCATTAGTGCAAAAATAGAAAGAGTGTACTGAATATTTGAGATGGTCTGCAACACACACTGTGGCTATTTTGGTCTTGCCACCTCATTTTGTCCAGCTTGCATTACATTGTGACATGTGGTGAAAAAAATAAAACCCTCAGAGGGATTTAACACGCAGTGTACAGGCATGAGTATAATCCCACACACACTCCAACATGTGATAACAAAAAATTCAGACCATCAATATTTTGGGTTTTTTTCTTCCTCATTTAATCTCTCTTTTTTTTTTTTGTTTTTGTTTTGTTTTGTTTTGTTTTGTTTTTTAATTTTAATTTTATTTTACCTGTACCCAACCTTTGGTAGCTAGCTGTATTGTGGTAGATGATGCTCTTTCTTGTAGCCAATAATGAGGT
This sequence comes from Calypte anna, assembly GCF_003957555.1. Classification (NCBI taxonomy): domain Eukaryota; kingdom Metazoa; phylum Chordata; class Aves; order Apodiformes; family Trochilidae; genus Calypte; species Calypte anna. The sequence continues at coordinate 8,506,542 of NC_044274.1, forward strand.
AATTTTTTACGCTAATAAAAAAGTTACCTTGAGAAGAAGAAAAAACCATGGGGATTGCATGATGAGTTTTCCTTTTAGTATTTTATGTGTGTGTCAAATATTTAGTTTTCCTTCTCAGATGAAATGAAAGTGATCTTGTAGGGGAAGACCAGTCTTTCCTATCAAGAGACTTGAATTCCTACAAGCTTTGTAATTTTTAATTTAATTTTTGTAATTTCTTTGTGTTTGAATGACTTTAAAATCATTCTTGAGCTCTATTACTAAAGGAGGCAGTCTCTAAATGGGTTAACAGCATTGAGGGCACCTGAGGACTCTGGAAAAGATATGAAACTTCCCTGCAGGAAAGGGAGGAGAGGATGTGCAAGAAAAGAAATGAGAATCAGTCTTGTCCTTCTCATTGCCTCATTCTGCTTCTTTGACTTGCTGGACAAAAAAGAAAAGTTTCTACATTACCTGAGATTTAGCCCTCTTAGAGAATTTAAGAACCAAAAAAAAAAGGGTCTTTAATTAAAAAGTAGAAAGTGTCTCTATTCTTAACTTTTAAATCCTGATACTCACTATTTCTGGGCATTGCTGATTGCACTTCTCCATCACCAAGCCACTGTATGCACCGGTGCATCAGAGCCTTTGAGGAACTGGGATGTCACATGTGATGAGAGGTTTCTGCAAACTTCAGGTCTTATGCAACTCTCCTGTGTGAAAAAGCACTTCCCCACCATGGTGTAAGGGACCTAAGATGGTCCCAGAGTGAGTGAGACAAAAACATCTGTCTGAAAGATGAGCACATGTAGCATCTCTAAGCATCCTCATTGAGAAAAGTTATCACATTTTCTCCCATGAGATGACCAATACTTCTCACCAGTTAGGGGAGGCAGTGTATTTGCCTGCTGTGATGACCCTTCAAGATTTGTATGTTTGAACTTCAGGGTTTCTGCCCCAGCTGGAGCTGTGTGCACCTGTGGAGCATTGGGCCATCACTGGATTTAATAGATCTCAGTCATGCCTCTCTGCACTCCCCAGAAGGTAGAAGTCAAATACATGCCTCATGCTTCAGTGCTCCTCAAACACATGTTTAGCATCTTAACTTTATTTCTTGGTTTCCATTTTAATGGTACACAAAGGGGCTGATGTTTTCATTGTTATACACAGTAGCTTAATTTTTTCCCTTGTAGCCTCTGGGCTGTTGCACTGCTGTTACAAGATCCCTCCGAGGAGCAGCAGGGCAGAAATGTTCTTTATTATATGCTTGAATTTACCTTCTTTTTTTTTTTTCCTCTCCCTCCACAGTTTCTTTTGCCTCTCTGGTTTTAATTAGCCTTACTTTTCCAATTAGCATCCCGGCCTGCTGCAGTGAGGCCAAAGGAGGAAACCAGAAAGGCATGGCAAGAACCCCCTATTCTGAGAAAGACTCGTGGCTGAGGCTTGGAGACTGATTTTTCCCAAAGTGGACCTGTGTTGACTGATTCTTAATAAAAGCAGAATTTAGGGCCCAGCGGCACTGTGGGTTTGTAATGGGCATCATTCCTTGAAAATATTAAGCTCAATAGGAAGTACGTTCCCTTTTGGCCTCTCCTAGTCTCAGATAGTAATATGGAAACTATCATCACATATGGACACCTTGCAACCTGTCCCTAGGTGGTAATGCCTTATGAATAGCACTGAACAAACAAAAAGAAGGAGGGAGCCAGGAGGAGGGAGAAAGAAGAAAAAAAAAGCCTTTTGGCTTGTCCACCAGCAGAGTCATCTTGGCATTTTCCATAAACTAAACAAAATAATAATTTGGGTCTGAACAAAATCCTTAGCTGAGACATAGTGATTTATAAAAGCATTTGCTGAAATTTTAGATGCAGTTTAGTGCATCACATAAAGTGATACCTTTATTTTCCTTAGCCTGGCACTGGCTTTGGATGGAGGGAGTCTGGATTCGCCTACCTGGTGTCCCCTCTCTTAAATACATCCAGGAAATATGAGGCATGGGTGTTGCTGCAATATGATCCTGTGGCCCCCTTTCCTAGCAGGCTGTTCAAGTCCCTGGACTGATGATCACTTGCTGGAAGTCACCAACACCGTCTCTTCCCAGTGCAGGGAACCAGGCTGCTCTAGGTCCCCTTTCCCTTCGCAGTGACCTGCTGGATCATTACATCAGGATGCCAGACACCATAGCTTTCTCAGGTAGAGGGAGAACTGAAGTCAGATTTGTAGTCAAAAATCTTTGATTCCTAGCAGGAATCAAGGCTACTGCTGTTTGTTTCTCAGAAAAGAATTTTGGGCAGAAATTATATGCATGTGTGTTTGTATTCAGACTGGGTACATTTGACTGCGTGTATTACTCCTAGATCAATACCATCTTGAAAGAGTATCCCTTTCTAGAGAATATTTTCTGTGTGATACAACCAATATCTACTCATTGACACAACCAAAGTGGTGAAAAATGGATTTGTTCATGATAGAGAATCTACCTAAATAAGGACAAATTAACATTGCACAGAACATTTATCCACTGATGTTCCTGCAAAGTCTAAACTATCAGAGCTTTAATTTTTTTTCTCTCTGTCCTTCCTCCTGTCTCTGCTCATTTTTCTAGCTGTGACCATGCATCCTTGATTCCATTCAGGTTTTTTTTTCCTTTGAGAAGATGAGGCATTAAATGGCTTTACTGGAAATAAAAAATATATGTAGCCAATAGGTAAAATACCTGGACAATTAACACTTTACTGAAAATATTAATAACTACAGCAAAGTGATTCTCATTGGTTTGCTCAGTCTATCAAGAAATTAACAATCTCTTACCCTCTACAGATAAAAATCTTATTTTGATCTTCTAGGTCTATATTTCTGTTGCTCTTGCAGCATTTTCAGTGCAGGGGTGGGGGAAAGACACTACTTAGTGTAGCAGAGTTTGAATCTGAATCTTTGATCACATCATTCACTGCTGGGGTTTCTTTTTTTCTTTATGTTACTTCTTTCAGTTTATTTTTCCTTCTTCCCACTAGGATAGCATAGCTTTAGTCACACTTCCAGGACAGCTCTGCATTAGACCCTGTATTCAGCTCTGGAATGGTTATTATTAATAGCAATGTTTCTCAGCAAACTTGGCTCCCAAGGTTGCTCTAGCCAAGATTGTTTAGAAAACTCCACTGGGATACATGTAAGGGACACCTTGGGTCTAATGTACTAGCATTTAATGGACAAATCTATTTAGGTCCCTCTGTTAATATAAAACTGTTTTGTTAGTTGTGAAGCCGGCACAAAGCACTACTAATAGCAGCTGTGAAACAGAGCTAATTTGGGTATCAGTGGACACCTGTACACTGGAAATTAAGGGCACTCTTAGAGCTTCTTCGTTCTGAATGAGTAAAAATTGAATTGATGTACATTGCATTATTAAAGCAAAAAAATATTAACTTCCCAAAAAGTTTAATTTTCACTTATTTAAAAGCAAGAATTACTTTTTGCTTGAAAGAAGGCACAGTTTCACAGCTCTATAGTATATTCCCTGCTTTTCCATGACTTGTCTGAGAAGGCTGATCACAAGCTGGCCTTGTAATTCAAAAGGATTTAGAGCCTATGCTAATGTGATAATAACAATATTGGTGTTATTAATTTTATGTTTCCCTGTGCCTTGTTCTGCCATGTCCTCTTTGTAGAACATGTCCTGTATGTAGCAAAGTGTTGCAGTGACTGGAGCTGCAACAGAAGTGGGGAGGTAATGGAGATTTCTGAGTCGGCACAGGTATTTGTACCTTGCAGCTCCAAGTATGGGATGAAATCGACACAGAATCGACACAGGTCCCCAGTTTGCCTAGGTGTGACTGAGAGAAGGGAGGTTACTGAGAGCAGGGAAAAGGAGAAAAGAGACCCTGAACCATGACCCAGACACTTGATCCCCACCGTAAATCTCCTGACTTTCTTTCCACCTAACCTACCCATTTTAAATTCATCTTCCTTGCAATGGGCCATAGATTACGTTTTTGTGTCTGTATTTTTCTTCTCATGTTGAATGTAGCAGATCCAGATTTTCTGCTTGAAAGACTAAAACCTCAAATGCTATAGTTGGTTCTGGTTCAGGATCTGGCCCAAGAGTTGGTTTGTGTTCACTGAGGGAGGGTAAGTAATGACACTATTTGGAGAGAAAGTATGGGGGGAAACAAACCTTGTAGAAAAGTAGCAAGTTTTAGGAGGTTTAATATATTTCCCTGGGAAAATTGTATGGAAGAATTTTTTGTGTAACAGTGAGTTGGAGACTAATAGAATGTTGATAATATCCAGGTGTTGCTGGATAGCAACACAGCAAGGAATACCAACAGCAGCAAAAAGTCAGCTGATCAGTGAGCATCTCCTCTTTCTGCACCGCTGTGCTTTTAAATGACTGATTGCTTTGGTTTTTCTTTCTGGGGTTTGTGGTGGATAATCCCTGTGGCTCCATGCTGCCCTGGTAACCTGTGTGCATCAGCGTAGCTCACTCTCACCATGACCCTATGAATATCCCTTTCAGTGGCACAGATCCATCCTGTTGCTTTTGCTTCTGCAGTGCCATGTAGGCTCTCCTACAAGTGACAGGTGCATTTCTCCGGGGACCTATTTGTCAACCTGGAATTCCCCTTCCTCTGCTTTAGCAAAATCTGTTGATGCTATTAGCATGGGGACTGCTGATTCACCAAGTGGGAAACAAGAGGAGATTGTCTATTTGCTAATGTCAGACATCAGTTCAAGGTAATTGCTGACCCTTGGTCGGATCTCAGGAAATGAAGCTAAGTGATACCTCAGCCAGTTTACTTTGACAGAAGAAGCAAAAAAATATTATAAACTATATAGAGGTTTTAAAAACAATAAATATGGAAAATCCTCCCACCTAGAGACAATTGGTAGTGAGGAATCTCCAGTGTATTATCTCTTTGAAAGCATCTTCATCCATCTTTGTGATTTTTTGCTTAAAACAGTAACCTAATCCTAACCTAATCCCTTTCAATTTTCAAGGAGAATTGGAAGAGGATATAAAATAAAAACTACAACCAAAACAACAGAAAGCCTTAATGCTAACAGATGGGCAAAAAGCAAGTATGAATTACACTGCCAAAAGACTCTATTGATGGCAAGTTGGTATTTCCCTGACAAAATAATATGAAAGGTGTTTCATTTGTGAGAGAAATTAATTGCTGGCAGCATGAAAAATCCATAATATATAGACTATCCACCAACCCTTTCCTGTTAGATTTGATATCACAAATTAACAATGAACAAAAGTGTTGTGGGCTTTTAACAGTGGCTAATACTAAGCTTTTACTGAGCTGATTACATTTTTCATGATGTCTGCTCTTTACATAAACTGGATGAGATACATTCAAATGCCTGAGCCAGAAAATGACTGACATATCTCCTTAAAACCCTCTGAGTTTTGTGGATGCATTAATTTTTTTCCTAGCTTAGGCCCTTAGTAAGTCATTGGTGCAAACGCCTGGTGACCAGCTGCCATCCTGATCCAATCCTCACTGGATGTTAGCAGGAATCTGTCTATTACTCTCAGTGGATCTGGAACCAGATCCCTCATTTGTTTCTTTCTGAGATGCTTCTGGAAGATGTGAACAGCTCTCTTCATGGTTAGATGACACTTTCCCAGGGAAAAATCTATTTGGGCCTAACTGATTTTCTTCTTGATTTTTTTGAAATATTGCTGGTCTAATTTTGCTTGCCTCTTCCATTCTTATCTCCCTGCATACCTGGAACCCACAAAGGGTCAGAGCAGACTGGCAAGTAACTCTGAATTGCTCATGAAAGCAAACAGCATGACACTTTTCTTCCTTGACTGAAACCCACACAAGTGGATAGTGAAAAAGATCTGAGTTTCCAGTGGAGGACAGTGTTCCTCTTTCAGAGATTATAACTCACATCTCTTTTTTCATGAGTCTGTTCATCCATGTTGCCTCCTGTCCTGTTTCCTTCCTAGGCTACCCATGAATGTGCAGCCTCTAATGGGACCTTGGTCATGGTGTTTCAGAGCAGAATCTCCCACCATAGCAGATGGGAAAAGAGAAGGTCTTGGGCAGAAATAAAGTAACAGAATTTGAGATAAATGAATCCTTGTCTGATACAGTTCCTTCCTAAATTTCCTTACTAAGCGTCCTGGTGAGACGAGCTTCCATTTCTAGTCTGATGATAGAAACAGATGATCTTTTAATAGTTCCAGTGGTGGGAATGCTGTTCCCTTGCCTTCTGATGAGTTTAGAAACCGACAGGTAATTATCAGGAGCAGCTGTTCATATGAATAGGCCTATGTCCAGGTTTCCCCTCTTCAACTGTTATGCTCTGTGGAAACAGGGAAAAACGATATATTGGTGCAAGGGCAACTTAATTTCATGCTCTTTTTTTTCTATACCCCAACATTTATGGCAGTCCCAGTTCTGGCACTACTGCCATGGTAGCCCCATTGTTTAAAGCCAAACCTGCAGAAGAATGAAACTTTTGACATTTGTGTCAATAAATAAAGTATTTGTCTCTTTATTTCACTATATGGCACCTAAATGCATTTTGATCTATTACTTGAAATCAAGAATTATAATTTTTTTTGTTTGCAATGGTGTTTTAGTCTGGAAAGTGCAACTAAATGAGTTAAAACAATCTGTTACACAGACAGATCCAAAAAATAGGAGGATTAAAGCAAATTTTTACAGGTTTTGGGGGGGGATTTTCCACTTTGGTGTGTTCTATGCCAACATTTTGTGAGGCAAGTGGGAAAGTAAAGAAATACACTAGAGGCTGCAGTGTAAATTAAGACGTGCTTTCCAAATCATTAAGGGGAACTGTTAATATTCACAGACATTTCCAGGGGTCAGTTCAGCCTACCTAGGATCTGAATTGCCATCTGGCTATGCCAATCTCCATTCATTCAACATCTAGTGAGCTTGGGGACTAGGTTCCTATACTAAGGTGCTGTTTCCAATTCTACATTAATATTCTGCTCAGACAGAGAAGATTGTAATTCCATTAGAACCATCTAATTTGGAGGGTGGGTTTTTTTTTTAACATGTAGTGTTATCTTGTCAAAAGGAGTTCTGCTGGTGATGTAGTAATTCCAATTTTAAAGTTATGCATCAATAATTGCTGCAAGTCCCAGTGACATCCAGAACTGTACAATGTTTAGTGTCTGATGCATGTGTAGAGATATCCTGCACCTTCGGGAGCTTTCCAGTACAGGGAAAGAGCAGAAAGAGATGGAAGAGCAGTAGGGTGAAAGAGTGCTTGTTCAAAAATAGCCACTGAAGAGAACTGGTGATTCAGTGTTATGTCTTTGACTACTGGTCTCTGATTCAATCCAGCTGAGGTGTCAAGTTAGGAGCTAATCTCCTTCAGTTCTCTCTGCAGTCAATGAAATCTCTTGAAGCGTTTCTGAAGGACAGGTTACTTAAGAGCCTGAAGTTAATGAGATAAATTGAACACTTGGTGCACCTTTAAGTTGCTGTCAGTTCTGCCCATTGAAATCTCCAGCATGTATTTGATGTGCCTTCGTGACAAATCCTAAGCAACAGTGATGATGACTTTAGTCTCTCCAATACCAGTTAGACAATATAATAGGAACATGTTAGTAGTGTGGGTTGTATTTTGGGTTGGACATGCTAATTCTCTAGCTGGGTGAAATGCTCCATGCAGAGCCCCATCAATAGCTCTGGAAAACCTATTCAGTGCTGCTAATTGGATCCTCTGCATTTTCTAAATTGAGGGAGAAATGCTGCAGGTGAGGAGGAGGCTGGAGCACCTGTTTTTCCTGTTCATCCTGCAGCATTTCTGCAGCTGAACACCACTGTTTTTCCAACTAATTTCCAGGAGCCCAGGCAAATGAGATTATGTGAGCACTACAGTGGCCTCTCTGAAGAGACAGTGTGATTAAATGTGTTGATTAGAAATTTGCTGCTCACCTCTAATACCATGGACTGGGAAAAAAAAAAAAAAAAGGCAAAGGTGAAAAAAGCTACATTTTAAGGACTGTAAGCGCACTTCTGTCAAGTAAAGTATTGTTTTAACCAGTAAAATAATAAGTTGTCTGGAGAAGTTATTTAAAAAATAAAAAAACAAGTGTATGAATTTACAAGTTCTGTGTCTGTCCTGTGCCTGGATTGACACTGTGGTAGCCACTGCCTGTTTCACTGCTGGCTACAGATGCTTAAGCACATCAGCTGTCCTAGCCCTGAGCTAGGGCTAGGGCTAATTTTTGACCCTCATCTGTTCTGGCCCACCTAGCAATATGGTCATTCTGGCAAAGTGTAGTAGCTTAGAAGGTTAGTCCTCCTTAAAGAAAAATGCCTTGTTTTGCATTAAAGTGCATATTTCAGGTTGACAACAGTCTAGGGCAGGAAAATTGCTCAGGTGTTACAGAGAACCTAGATGAAAATCTTACGATACCTGAAGTATCTGCAGAACACATGAAACAGAGGCCCTACACAGAAGGGCTACTCTGTTTGCAGATGGTGGAGTAAGAAGACTGACGTGTTCAAAACTTTGCACCCTTGCTTTTAGGATGCACAGTACTTTTTTTATTTTCCAGAATTTGCAAAATCTAGAAACAGTTATATATTTTTTCAAAGGCCTCATTGAAAAGAGCTGAAATGATTTATATTGCTTAGATGTTGTCATCTCTTGTGCTTGTGACTCTGTAAGCATTCTGTAAGAGATAATCTCTGCACTGAACCTTTTTTTATTAATATATATATGTATGCAAAATCTACAGCAGCATGGGAAAGGAAATGTATTATATGTAATGTACTTTGCTGGCATAGTCTCATAGTTTTTCCTTCTTTTTTATCTTCCCCTGGTTTTGTATCTTGGCCTCAAATTGTAAATTGTTCAGGGATTGCAAATGTGTTTGCTTACTGAGGCTCCAATATGAGCTAGAGGCCTGGACAAGCCAACATACAATAAGCAATGAATTCCACATGACTATTTACAGAAAACTGGTAATAAATCCAAGATTTTTAACCTTAATTTTGGATATCCCAGTGATTTAGGGGTAGGATTAGACATTTGGTTTAAACTCAACAAGAAGTATGTGAGGGTTTAACTAAATTGGGTCAAAGTTGATGGCTATTTTGGATAATAACAAGATGTAAAATATGATGCACTTTGAAGATAACAAAATTATTAGTTTCATCCGTTTCTTAAAAGTGAAGTTTGTGATTTTCAGAAAAGGTGTTTTTTTTGTTTTGTTTGTTTGTTTGGGTATTTTTCTTTTTTAAGGGTTAAAATTATAATATTACCTGAAAATAAGTCAGTATTTTAGACTTCTGGCTGCATCAAAAGTACTGATTTTATTTCAACATAAATAAGTAAAAGTATTTTCTATTTTTTCTTTCTTTTTTCAATGTCAGCTGACCTACATCCCACACCACCTTGGAGACCTCAGCCTGGTACTAGGTTGTCCATCTTGCATAATATTATGGGGGTTTGGCACTAGGTGGCCTCTGTCTCAACTGAAAATGTTCAGCTACCTGTAAATAGAAGAGTCTCCTTTAGATCAGCAGCTCAGACCATAAGCTTTTGAACAAGACCAGACTAAGCTCAGTCCCTTGGGCCAATGAATAATTGAGCAGACAGAAGATGTCACAGAAAGCGACAAACACAACTTTTGAGGCAGCTGTCTTTTTTGCTACACTGCATAGGAAAGGAGTGTTTTACTTGAAATGTTTTACAGAAAAGAATTGTACAGAATTTTTTTATTTTTCTATGTTCTGCATTAGAAACTGTGTTTTTTTACTTCCAGTTTGGTGTGAAACATCTGCAGGCTCAATTCTTTCCCAGTGTGTCCCTTCTGAAACTGGAAATGAAGCTGCTAACAACTTATCCCTGGTTGGCATGGAAGTTCTGTTCACAGTTCTTTGGATTCTGCGTATGGCCAGAGGCTCTTTTGTCTTGACAGGACTTGGACCTTGTTGCTTTTCCCATTGTTCTGTCTCCACTTCACCAACATTTCACAGTAAAGGCCAGGAATAGCCATAGTTATCTATAATTCTGCCAGTGGCTGCAACCAAGGCTCAAGAGTCACAAAGGTATTCAGAAAGTATGAATAGCCTAGAAGATCAGTGTCTGCTATAACAAAAGAAGTGGACAAATATGCGAGAGAGGGTATAGGAGACAGAAGACTTAACTGTCAAGGTTCAGGGTGGGTAATGCATACAGTTTAATCAGTCAGTCAGTATAACTGGATTTCATGTTTAAACTTGTCATCCTTTTTTCCTTGCCCATGGCTTTTATCTATTTGCATTCTTTATTGTTTTGGGTTTTTTGTTTTGTTTCTTTTTTTTTTTTCTTTAATCAAGTGAATAAAATGAGAGCCAATATTATTATTAGTAAGTAGGTCAAGAGCTACATCTCTGAAATTACCAGATAAAATTGCTTCCTTCTCAAGCATGGATTTCAAAGAATGCAAGTTTAAAAAATTTGAAATGTAGCTCTATTATTCATTCTTGCCTTTGAACTGAGTGGCCAAATTTCCTTCTCCTTTTTTCTTCTGTTTGTATTTTGGTATGGTTGGTTGGTTGGTTTGTTTTGGGTTGGTTTTGTTTGGTCGTTTGGCTTGTTTATTGTTTTGTTTGGGGGGGGCCTTTTTTTGTCTGAAATACATCTCAGTGGTATTTAGTTCTTACATGGTTTATGAAAGCAAAACTAAGGATGAAGAAGGGAGAGCTTAATTCCCACTGAGAGAAAAGCCTCAGTTGAAATTGATCTTATTATTTTGACACCAGAGAATCCAAACTGGGAGGAAGACTGGGTAAGTTTGCTAGTTCCACCATTTGTACACCTACCTACCTAGAATTCCTAGCAATCTCCCTCTTCAGCAAGGTGATATTATTTAAATAAATCTTTTAAACAAAAAAAAAAGGAGTTAATCAGAGAGATGAGTAAAGGAGATAAATTATGATTATAGACAGAATCTCACACTTTCCACCTGGATGCCCAGGGTGGTTTAGCCAACATCACAAAGCACTTTTAAAGTAGGACTTTATGAAAGCATTTCTGCCAGGGCAGATCTCTGCACCTTTCTTCATAACATTTTGGGGCTCCATGAGATAGAAAGTGGGGACAAGCAATATAGGAAAATACTACTAGAGCTTCATATTAAAAGCTTTCCTTCTTTTTAAACAAACTGAGGCTCTGTTGCTGGCTTGAGAGTGGCTGCAAGACTGTTTCCCACAGGAAGTGAATGCAATCGAGTATAGCACCCTGGGAGACCAGCACCTACTAGCTCTCTACAGAGGTGCAAGGCAGGGGCCCAGGAGCCCATCCAAAACTGCGTAACTTGTGAAGACACAATGCACCTACACATAATGGGGACAAAATTGTATATATCTAATGTGAACTCATCTCAATGAGCTCTCATGCACTCTGTGCCCTTCTCAGCAATCCCAGTCCAAATGAAAAATGAGATTTTCTCTAGGAGTTGCTTGGCCCTCTTGAATCCCAGACTCACAGAGCAGATCTGCTGATCCAGCCTGAGTACAAGATACCTTTCACTGCTGATGCAGTGGGGCTGCCAGGATATAGCTGCCTTCAACAGAGCCATCTTTCCAATCCTTACTGGTAAATTGGAGCATGGATCACATGTCTTTTCAGACTAACGATGATATAAGGGAGTAAAATCCATGGGTTGCCACAGCAGCAGCTCCAGGCAAGCACATCCTCTGCTATTCAAATAAGAAGGAGAAGGGAATTTTCCAAAGCTCACCTAATCTTTGCCCATCACAAGTGATCTGTCTCCTCCAGTGGCTTCAGATGTAATATCAGAGCCAGGTAGTGTTGCTAAAGCTTTTGTTTAGTTACTGGAGACTCTTCCTGGTATAGCAAAAGGTGGGAAACTGTCCTAGGATAGTCTGGATACCTCTTTGTCCCTCAGCATTAATGCAGCATCAGCCTGTCCAGACAGGGAAAAGAGTGCATGATTTTGAATGAGAGGATAAATGGTGAATTAGAGCCCTTGTGCTTCTGCTGAAGCAGACAGGAGTTTTGCTTTAAATTTCATAGAAAGCAGAATCAAGGCCCTGGCTGATAGAAAATCAACTTTTTAAACAGAAATCTTTAAAATGTGAAAAAAGATTTATTTCTTTTTATCAATGTCCTCCCAACCTGAAGGAAAAGTGTCTGACTTATGAAACCGAAAGTCACCTTTTCAGAGTTCTCCAAATTGATTTGTGTTTTCCTTTCAAAAGACCATTGCTGAAAGTTAAGAAACCCTCAATAAACATTAAAATTTATTTACTAACTTATAGGTCTAAATGTGAAGCATAAAATGAATATTTAATGTAAAATATCCCTTGCTTAATATATGTGCAATTGATTCGTTCTTTTATTATTCTTGTAATACTGGTCATTGCTTATTTCACATTGAAATGTGTTTGTGATGATTAGTTCTAAACAGACACTTGCTGCAATTAGCATCATTGGACATCTCATTACAGGTAATCAAAGATTTTGATCTTAAACACTTTATGACAATTAATTTGATGTTTTATTGAGTGCTATTGGCAATGTGATAGATGCAGTAGACGAATTCTGCATTGTATGACACCAGGGAAAACTTGAACTAAATTACTTAGTGCAAAGAATATTTACCATTCAGAAAAAACCCCACAAAACCCAAACCAAAACAAACCCCCCCCCCCAAAAAAAAACCCAACAAAAAAATAACAAAACTCCAACACAGCTATTTTTAGAGAAAAAGACTCTCTAACTAAAAATTCTTTGGTAATGTGCAATTTAGGATTGATATGTCATCTAATCTATAACAGTGGATTACACCACCTTCCTAAGTGCTGCATTCAAGTACTGAACTTAGTTTGAAGTATTGATTCATTTGCCCTCAGTCCCTAGAAATATGATGGTTTACACCAGCTATCTGGTTAGTAATGTCTTCATAAAGTGATACATTTAAAAATACACACTCAAAAATAGTACTTTAATTTTTGCTTGTTGCTTATAAAGACCATCATAGTTGTCATTAAGTGAAAACAAAATGCTCTAGTTCTGAAGGACAATGTTTAGAATTTTTTCCTCTGCAGCCGATTGGGTCAGATGTAGAGTCCTTGTGCAGCTGATTCTCTTGCTACCACAAGCATTGTAGACATCTTCGTTTTATTTTGATTTTTAAACAATTTTGCTCAAGGAGGTTTTGCATAATTAGACCTATATCCAGTTGCTGTGCTAGTTCAGATCTCTCATCCAAGGGGCTGATCTGCTTAAAAGCTCCTGTGTGTCAAGGCAGAGGAGGGAAATAAAAACATTAGAAATTATTCATAGAGTGACAATGAGATTTCAAGAAAAAATAAATCCTATCTTAATGTTTGCACTGTGAGGAGGACGCCAAGCTGACCTTCTCATCAGCAGACATGCTTCATGCTCGTATTTTGTTTCTGCTGTAGTTCTTCTGGCAGCATGTCTTGCTTCAAGCTTTGCTCAGTCCGACCCCACAGAAGATAACTAAGAGGATATTCCATCAGTGAAGGAAAATATCCTGGGGGTGACACTATGCTAATAATATAATAAATAGCAGAATCTAACCCAAACCTGTTAGTGGGTAGGTCACCCAGCCAGCCCTTTTAAGATGACTTCTTGATGCTAGGGGGAAAAGAATATGAATCAACAGGCAGGACAGAGACCTTGCTGCTGCTGAATGACTCATTCTGGGAGTGAATTCTCTTCATTAGCATAGTGTCACCCATTTATTTTCCTCTGTGGAGGGAAAGATCTCCAGTTTCCTTTTGTCTTCCAAGGTACTGGTTGCTTCTTTTTTTTTGTTTTCTTTTTTTTTCCCCCACTACTTTTATTTTAGAGTGACAATAAATGTTATTTGAAAGCAAAAGCTTTGTAAGCTGCTTACTATAGTCTCCTTAGTTTCCTATATCAGCTCTACATTATGACATTGTAATCATGTTCCCACATCACACCCATTGCTGCTGAATCCAAGTAATTTTTATTTATTGGTTTTTTTCTCTTCTCTCTTGTGTCCTCCTTCTTGAGAAGGACATAGCAGCTATCTGGTTAATGAAATGACTCACTTGGAGAGAAATCCATTTGTATTGTACAGGAAGGGCAAAATAGATTTGCTCAGTTCCTCACAAAACGTGAGGGCACACCTTCTTCATGGTTTTCCACTATCTCCTCTTGCCTGGGGAAAAATAAATTCAGAAACTGCCTTTTCTAACTCTGCTTGGGCATTTTCTCTCACAGCTGTTTCTAGGAAGTTACTTGCTAAAGAGGGAGAAGAGCGAGAGGGAGGAAGGCGGGGGAGACAATAGAAGATTAGGATGTAGCCTTGGACAGAAGCTGGTGAAGGTATCAAATCCATCTTCCTTATGCCAGAAAGGCATCAATTGTTCTTTTCTGACTGAAAAACTTGAATAGGTGGTTTTGTTGAATCCTGTGGACTTGAATTCCTGGTCTGATTGTTATCTAATCCTGACATGAGATTAAAATTGATAGTTCTACAGATGAGAAATTCATATGTGAGGAATGAAGCTTTTAACTGTATTGATCAAACTACCAGCTTTTTATGAGAATTAGTTGGTATTTAATCTTTCTAGAAGCATATATCAAAATTACAACCTAAGGTTTGTGATACTTACAAAAAATTGGGAGGGGAGTCTTGGGGAGAAATAAATCAATGGTATAAACTGTAATTAGCTCTTTTTTTTTTTTTTTTTTTTTTTTTTTACCCGATAGATTACAGTTCCTTTCCTGAATGAGAAGTCAGTACAGTCACTATATATATACATTTAAATTGCATTAACTATCCTAAAAACTGTAAAATACCTGAAGCATGAGAGATATCTAATAACGTAAATAGCAAGTAACAATATATGGCTGAAAGCTAGTGTTGAATTTTTATGTGTAAGGCTGTTTATAGGCTTGAAAGACTGGCATTTGGTTAGAGTACTAAGGAATACTTAACTATCAAGAAAAATAATCTCTCAGAAGGATAGACCACTATGCATATATTAATATGATACATAATTACATGACCTGATCATCAAATTTCAGGTTAAAAAAATAGAAAAAAAAGGTTTATCAAAAATACAAATATATTTTATTTTTGCTTAATAACTTTCATTACCAAATTATGCAAAGATTTGAGACAATAGCTTCAATAACAGAAAAACCAAAAAAACCTCATGAAAACAAATGAACAAAAACCAGCAACAAACAACAGCAAGACAAAAAACAAAGCAAGAGAAAACATGTTAGACATTCCAAAAATTTTGAATTTTAAATTTTCATGAATATTCTGCAGAACATGCAAGTGCTTATGGCTGAATTTTGTTGCAACAAAAGCTGTGACCAAAGATAATGCAAACACACAACTGGACTATCAGGTTTTGAGGAAATTTTTGGCATTACTCAAGCTGACATCTTCAGGATCTTTTTTCATACTCCTTCACTACTAACATTCTCAAGGCTGTGCTGGAGACTCAGGGTAGGTCAGTAAACTGGTCGATAGCAATCACCTACAGACTACACTGCACTGTGCTGGGTGGTTTTATGACTGGTGGTTGACTTACTGGTTTGTCCTTCATCTTCATTGCCTAGATTATTTGGCTTCAGTTCCTGAAATCCTTGTTCCCCAGTTGAAAGGGACTCTGTCAGAGTACTTATATTTGACTTGGTCTCACACCTGGACCTATCTGAACTGCATTTAGTAACACCTCTTTAAATCCTGATACAGTCATAAAATCCTTGAAGAAGATTGCAGATAGATCATCATCATCTAATGGATGTCTTATCCTGTCCCTGAAGAAAAGAAACTGAACAAGCTATTCTGAAATACACCTTGGCTTTGCTGTGCTTCTAGTCATCAAACATTAACACCAAATGTTTGCAATTAGACTGCCTATTGTAGAAACTCAGAAGTTCTTTGAATATAGAGCATCAAGTTGCTCTAAGATGATGGTAGGCATCATCTTTCATAGATGAGATGCTATTTCCAGTGACATGATAACTTAATTCTATTTTATAGCTGTTATGCAGTAAAAAAAATTATTCTGGGTTTCAGAGGAAGTCTGGGCATTTCTCTTTTGGTCTGTATCATAGTAAAACTTTTTCTCCATTGCTGACTTCTTTTCTTATATAGATACATCCAAGTTAATTCTTTAGCTAATTTAGGGATCTGTCTACTTACATCATTGTTATGAATCTCAGTCAAGCCATTATATCTGAATCAACTGTAGAGAAATCCAGGAACTATTTAGTATGTAAAGAAAATATGCACCTTTGTGACCACAGAGGAGAACAAAACTTGTGGTTGGAAGTAAAATATAGACAGAGGAAGCTAACATCCTTCTGCTTTCCTTGATGTCCAAAGGACAGAACTTTAATTCCACAAAAACTTGTGTTAACTCTGTTGAATTCCGTGGCTTCAGTAGACATCTTACATTGGTTTGGAAGTTACTTAGCATCTCTGTGCTTCAATTCCTCTTCCTTCTTACTTGCTTTTAGGCAGAAAACTGCTGATAGTAATATACTCATCACTACTTCCATAATGATAGAAATAGATGAGTTAAACAGAGGATCTGAGTGTGTCCCCAGGGCCATATGACAAACCCCAGCCACTGCAAGAATGGAATCAAAGCGTTGTGCAGGTTGGTGTCTCTCTCAGTGAGACTTTCTGATGACGACTGGCAAGAGAAAAGTGTCGTATTGTTTTATGTACTTCTGCAACTCAGTTCAGAATTGCATATGGTAACCGCCCACCCAATAAATTAATTTTGAATATATTCTGTTATTTTTATCACTTGGGTCTTGACCCAGAAGTGGGTTAAGGAATTGATTAAAATATTGGATGAAGAGTACTGGACCAGAATTTCTTGTCTGAAAAATGAGCTTGGTCTTGGAGGCTGATCCTGTTTGGTGCTGAATGTGTTCATTTCCCCATTAACTTCACCAGAATGTGAGCACCTTGAGTTCCTGTTAGTTCATGTTTTGGCCTTTGACAATGCATTAATTAAGGGAGAATAATATTTACTTTTTCCCTTGAAGATATTGTGAGACTTGATGTAGAGAGGCATTTTGAGCATATATCATGATAGATGCTGTACAGAGTAAATGTCAAGTGCTATAAAACCTTTGAGAACTGAAAGGTCACCAACCGAGGACCAGGCTAAATTCCCATTGATTTTGTTGGGAATATAGGAAGTATTCCAGAAAAGAAATCCTAGGGGCATGATGTGATCCTTCTGGACTAGTTGATTTTGGGCCCATGTAAGCCTTTCTGGAAGCCTTTTCTCATATAAGTACTTTCTGGTGTGAAATAATTCACTTTTTTCCTAAGTTTCTTTGTCATCAATTAAGCTTATCTTGAAGAGAAACAATAGGTCAGCTGGATGGAGATGAGAAAGACACATGGAACAGGCGAGGAAGAATTAATTAGGTATGCTGCTAGCAATACACTGCAACCCTCAGTGGAAACCACAATGCTTAGAGCTATGGAACGATCAGGCAATGAAAAATAAAATAAAATAAAAGGCTTTAGATTTACGATTCCTGCTCTTATGTGTTCTTATGGTCGTTCATATGGATTAGGACTAGAGTTCAAACATTCCCTGTGGAAACTAGGGCTTGCTGACTTAGAACAAACAGCATTAGAAATGCAGGCAAGGCAAACCCAAAAATATTCAAGTTCAACCTAAGGTTTAGTAGGAGCTGGGCTGAGGTTCTGTATTTAATTTTTGACTCTGGTGCAATCATATTTGTAGGATAAACAGAAAATGTGTTATCTACAACTGTCAGTGTTTTTCCATGCTGTTCTGGGGCAGAAAATTAAACTGTGTGTAAGACTTTGAATATTTTTATAATCCTTCTTCCTTTCCTGGTTGTGTCTGTAGTTTACTCCAAGATCTTTCCTTTCTGCATTCTCTTTTAGGTGTTCATCATCTCCAAATTACTTAATGATCCCTCATTGGTCAGTATTAACACTGAGAAATCCATGTGTACCAGAGTGACAAACTTCTTGAGCACCCATCTGAATCAGATGATAAAACTGTTATCTTGGTATCCAGCACTGAGGCAGGGAACAGAGGTCAAGAATCAGGGCATTGCCATCCAAATTAGATTTTATATGAACAAAGAAATCGACATTGCAAATTGTAATAGTTACATTAATCAGATGAGGGAAAACAAAATTATTAAATATACGGGTAGAGTTAAGAAATAGAAAGACAGAGAAACAGACTGTTGACGTCTGTAGCATAGTAGGTGGGTAGTTGGGAATGCTAAAAAGTTGATTAATTTTTGTATTTTAGCAGTTTACAGCTACTGGTGGGAACAGTTTCAATATTCAGAAGAGCTGCAGAAAGCTATCATGACATGGAACTTGTAATCACAAGTGTGGTTTTTCATGTTGTGCTGCCTTGGACAGCAGAGGCTGTGAAGATGTTATTAGATGTTATTAGACAAACAATTATTGCAAGATAATGTCTCTTTTTGCATCAGATGATCTTCCAGTGAATCTACATCTGTTTTTATAGATTGTCTCTTACTGAGCAACTTCCATTGTTCACATGGATATTCTATCTTCAAGACTTCAACACCTTGCCACTTAGTTAATATAGTAAACTAGGAACTAAACACTTAAAACCTTTGCTCTTTTACTGTATGGACTGGGCACTTCAGGAAGCTAAGGACCATTTGTAAGTGTGGCACATGCTATTTTTTTTACAGAACAAATAAAAATCTCTTGTTTCATCGGACTTTTCCAGATTTCACCCTACATTTTCTTTACTTGATGATTCTTGTGCTGTGACACACTAGGGGAAGGCTGCCTGGGGTCAACAGAACCAGACAGGAGTAAGTAAAACTATGGGGAGACTACGCCCCATAAAAAAGTGTATTAGTCATCTGTGACCACTGGGCTATTCTCTTCTAAGCTGCCAATTGTCTTCCTCACAATCAGCTTGTATAGATTTTTTTTTTTAAAAGCAATAATAACTCTTCGTGCAGTTCTATCGTGAATAATTTTGTTTTTAGATGAAATTCCTATTGACGAACAAGAAAAATTGTCTGGGTAAAATCCAGTAAACTGTGAATACTACACTAGAGATATCTCAGTGCAGAGGCCAAAGCCAGGTGGGAAAGAAAGAGGAAGGTGAGACTGAAGAACAGAGCTAGAAAAAGCAGGTACTTCAATTTGATGAGAAGGATCTGAGTTTCTCTTGATCTTGTAGTTCTTCCTTCCACAGATGTCTTTCATCTATGAAGCTCCAAGTTGTGCCTCTCATGCACTCCTTGAGTTGCCGGCAGGCACCAAAGTTTTTAGAGTAGGGACAGTCCTGGTATGTGGTAGTTGTCCCAACTAAAATATCCATATTCAGGCACATATATAAGCAGAACACTATTTGGCTTATCAAATCCATTGTTTTACTACATGAAGCTTGTGTGTAGATTGAAGAAAGATGGAGAAAAGAAAACATCTTTTCTTTCTTTCTTTCTTTCTTTTTTTTTTTTTTTTTTTTTTTTTTATGGAAGGTTGTGAACGGCAAGGTATTTATTCAAGAGAAGAAGGCTGTTCACAAGAGCTAATCCAGCTGCTTTTAGAGCTCCGTCTATCTTTTTTTTTTTTGCTATTTGTCCCCCTTTTTTTTCTTATGAGTATCAAGTAAGTCAATACATAGACAGTTTGAACTCTTTGCTTACATTTTCCTTGACTGAAAGGGTTAAAGGAAGGTAAAACAAAATCCAGAGTTATGGGTCATGGTTTTGATAAGCACACTTCAAGAACTGCTGCTTACAGGAGTGCCATCAGTTGCCGTTGAGATTTCCTCAGCTAGTAAAATTTCAGTTCAGAAGTTTTTGCTTTCTTTGGCCAGTATGAAATTAATCAAATCTGGGTGAAACCTAAATTGAGAAAAACAAACAAAACAACATAAGATATGATTGTCAGAATAGGGTACATGATGGGTTCCCCTCCTTAGAGGGAGGTAATGTCTTCAACATGACACCAGGTCTGGCATCTCAGTTACCCACTTCTCTCCCCTCCAAGTGCTGCTACCCCTTCCCAGCTCCTGGTAAAGATGTGTATTAATTTGCTCTGGCTCTTCAAGAATTTTATTCCTCTGCAATTCACAAACCTTTAGGTCTAAAGATGTTTGCAACACATTTGCCCCTATTAGTTGTTTGGCTTTTTTTTCCTTTTTTTCTTTCTTTTCTGAAGGTATTATTCAGGACCAGCCCATGAACAGCAGCAAGAACCCGCTTTACTGTGGCCATTTAAACAGCCAGTGTCTCTCCTGATGAAGCTATTTGTGTCTGTGGGTAACTACTCCAGCCACAGAGGTTTCACTGCCATCAAGGTTGCAAAATGCACACTTATGGTGGGGAGTAATGCTCTAATGGCCGGGAGTAGTAGCCAAGACTTAAGCCACAGGGTGGTTTATTACACAGGATGTGAGCTTGGACCTCTGATTCTTTGCTCTGGCACTGACTTCTCTGAAACTATAAGCAATTTGTTTTACCTCTCTATCCTTCTTCCTCTGAATCACCGTGCTTACCTGCTTTGAGGTTTAATCAAGGAAGCTGTGCGAGTGCCAGATACTGTATAAAAGCAAGTGGCAATTATTAAAAGTGGGCTATGACTTTTTAAAAGTAGGATAACAGATGCTGGGTAATAAATCTCATTAATGATGATAAGGAAATTATCTTATTTTTGAACTCTAATGGCATTTTTTTCCTTGCTTTTGTTGCTGTTTAGTAGATATTCTGGTTTCAGTATTTGTTTCCCAAAAATGCTAGAAACAATTAGATGACACAATGAGCTATTTTTTCCCTTAGAGTGTCCCACCACTTTCAAAACAGTATTTATCTTTAGAAATTACTAAAGCACATTGTTTTGATATGGCCTTAAACAAAATATTTGGCTTTCAGATTTTAAACAGAGAACAGATCTACACATCTGATGAGATTTGAAACCTGTTAAATGAGTAAAGTTGAAGGGTTTTTGACAGTATTGTACATTTTTAAATTTGTATGAAAAATTTAATTGAGCTAACATGCTTGTTGTTATATGTATGTATGTGTGCATGCCTAGTAATACACAAATTACTGACTTAGTAGATTCTGGTTTCTATCTCTCAGTTTTGGAAGGGGAAAAAATGTCTCCTGTCTGCTCACAATAGGAAATCTGCTTCCTGTCCACTTACATCAACAGCTCTGAACACAAAGCTGCAAATCCAGTCTGAACGTGATTGCTGTCAGAAGTGTTTTCTGAGGTTAGGAAGCTGCAGTGTAGCACTCGGTTCCACATGAGGAGACTCAGATATGCTTTAGGATTTACTTTGCTGTTGAATGTGCCTCAGTTCTGAAAGTTCAAAATGATGATACATTTAAAACTAGCTGCTGCATTTTACTCACCTGCTGTTCTTCTTGGATGAAATCTGTCTTGCAACAAGCAAAGGCACAGAAAATAAAGATCTAAGTTTGGGTCATTATTTGTCTTGGGATGATGGGTAAAGTGTTCACATTGTGGTTTTCAGAAAAGCAGAGCACAAAACTCGTGTGAACAAGAGGAGCCAGAAGTTTCACTGATATATTAGGTTTTTAGTTTAGTTTACTTTTTCTACACAAAAGAAGAGCTTCATAGAAATGCCTTCATGAGATGCTTGAAAGGAATAAAACCTCTCGATAGGAAAGGGAAGGATCCTGACTAAGGACTATGATCTAATAATGAGAAATACCAAAACTTCATTTAAA
This sequence comes from Calypte anna, assembly GCF_003957555.1. NCBI lineage: Eukaryota > Metazoa > Chordata > Aves > Apodiformes > Trochilidae > Calypte > Calypte anna. The sequence continues at coordinate 8,528,256 of NC_044274.1, forward strand.
AAAAGATGCCCCCATTGTTTGGGTTGTGTTTTGGTTTGTTTGGTTTTTTTGCAAGCAGATGTTGTCATTTCTTGTAGAGGGAAATCTGTGATAAATGTACACACAATTGGTGTATTTATGTAATCCTGGACTTGCTGGAGATGCTGACCCACCCAGACATGGGCACATCTATCAGGCAGCTCCTCTTTGAAAAGCGCCTTGCGCTGATTCCCTGACTCATATTGTAAAGAGAGGGAGACCAGCTTCGTGCTTAGGATTTTATGATGGAGTGTAAATCAGATCTGCCTGTACTTGACCAAGGTTGAAACCCACAGTGCTGCATGGTAATTAGATTTTTAAAAGATTTTTTTTTCCTCTGGTTTATTTATGTAGCAGTAATTACCTCCAGCACACAGTCGGAGTGACTGCTTGTCTTTCATGACCATACTTTTACCCTTTCATTTGACTGTCCTGTGCTTCTGTGGCTAATATAGAGCTTCATTCATTATCCCTGAGCCCCTTCCCCTGCCAGCCCTTGCACAGTGGCACAGCAGGGAGCACAAGGTTATTCTGTGGCAGGTTATTCTGTGAGAGTGGACATCAAGAGCTAAGCAGAAGATGTGTCCCTCATCACTAAGCTGGCAAGACTGCTCCCACACCTTCCTCAGAGTCACCGTGTATACAGGGGGAACGGGGCTCACCTGGGACCTGTGGCAACCTGTTTCCTCTTTTCACTGAGATTTTCATCTTCCAGTGATTATTCCAGCCACAGCACTTTCTGGGATGACTTAACAGTTGCACACAAATTCTCCTTAATAAACACTTCATTTTCCAGCTCTCTTCATCTTTCTCTTTGCCTCTCTTTTCCTTCCATCTCTTTCCTGATGCAATGGCTTTTGAAGTTGTTGCTGGATAGGAAATGAATTTGACAGCACCAGCTTTACTAGTTTAAAAGATGTTTAATTCCTACACATTTTAGCTGGGTGTTACAAAAGGATCATCAGCCAGTTGCCTGATGAAAAACCAAGCCCCAGCTTGACCTCACTGTTTCAGATATGTAGGAAAGCAACTTTCTACATTGTTGAACTCCTAGAGTTTTGGTTACTGCTTTTTCTTTGTTAGACATCAGGAAACCAAGTGATTAATACACAGGTACTAGAAATCAGGATTTAGTAGTTAACAATTTATGGAGATTTTTTTGTACCTTGAGGCCATCACACTAATCTTAAATCTTTCAGTCTCGCTCTTAGGTTTGGAGAGTCCAAGCTGTGCTGCATGGTCAGAACCATGCCCAGGGGGCCAAAATAGCTCTGGATGATCAGATAAGTTAGCTGCCCATTGAAAATGAGTGCAGGATTTGAGTCTGGATAGACAGAGAGTGAATAGTCAGAGCCCATTGGTCAGACAAAGTTATGAGAGTAAGTGTATACGTTGAATACTGTATACCTGAAGTACTGTGTCCAGTTCTGGAGTCCCCAGAATAAGGACATAGATCTCCTGGAACATGTCCAGAGGAGAACCCCTATAATGACCAGAGACCTGAAGGACCTCCCCTATGAAGACAGGCTAAAGAAGTTGGGGTTGTTCAGACTGAAGAAAAGGAGGCTCTAAGGTAACCTTATAGCACTGTCTAATATCGGAAGGGGGCTACAAGAATTCTGGGGTAGGGCTTTTTACATGAGTGTGTAGTGAGTTGGCAAGGGGAAAGTGTTTAAAACTTGAAGAGGAGAGACGTAGGTTATACATTAGGGAGAAATTCTTTAATATGAGGGTGGTGAGACACTGGCACAGGTTGCCCAAGGAATCTGTAGCTTCTGACTCCCTGAAAGTGTTCAAGCCCAGGTTGGATGGGACCTTGTGCAACCTGGTCTAGTGGGAGGTGTCACTGCTCATTACAGGGGGGTTGGAACTAGGTGATCTCCAAGGCCCCTTCCAACCCCAGCCATTCTATGATTCTATTTCATGTAATGAAGACAAAACCAAGATCTTTGCCCAGTTCTCGCTCTGCCTCACGTGTGCCTCAGGTGTTGGACAACTGGGTGTGGTGGCGGAGGCTCTGCATTACATCACCCTTCACAGTACTCCTGTTTGTCCACAGACAGCTTATCAAGGTGTTTGAAAATGTTGTCATCATATTCTTTCCTTTAGATTCATCAGTAACTTCTCATATCTGCCATAGACACCTACCCACCTTTCTTGCCTAAACACTGAGGATTCTCAGTTTCAGGGCTACATTTTCACTGTGTTAGCTGAACTGAAGCAAAAGTGTAGACATAGGAGTTTTCTGAATGGAAAAGGGAGGCACAGCAACTAGAACTGCAGGATTCACCTCACTGAGTTCTAACCTTCCAAAACCTAGCATGTTATCTAGTCTAAGTTGCTCTGATGTCTATAGGGAGAAACACTTGGACTGCAGTCCATCCTGCCCAGAAGTGGATAAGACATCTCTTGAGGTGGCTGTCTGTCTTCATCAGCTTCAGAAAACATCTAGAAGCTGTCTTTAGAGCAGAGCCTAACTTCTAGCTGGTTGCGGTTGGGGAAGGTGATTCTCATATGAATCAGTTTGCCTGAGGTTATAGAAGGACCTTAAAACCACTTCTAGACTGGTTTTTGAAGTAGGAAGAGCTTAAGTGGATACCTGCTGTAGTCTCTGTGGCCATTGTCAGCAGGACAGGATACAGAAGAACAGTGCCTGCTCTCTGGAGGCTCCCAAGAGAGCTGTGTGTTCCCAGTTAGCATTCGTCAATGTATAACAGGCTGCTCCTGGACCAGTAGAAGCATGAGGTTTCCAGAGGTGGCTTTAGAGGGGATGTCAGAAGGCTTCAAGTAAAACAGCTGTGAAAGAGAACTCAGTACCCAGAAAAGGGAGAATGAGAATGCTTAGCCACAGGAAGTGGTGATGCTGGCTACATCAGACCAGTGCAACCAGCTGAACAAAAGTGATTCCCTCTACAGTGTGAAGAAAATAGGTTTTAAAAGCATCACCAGCCTCCCCAAAAGCAAACAATGTTGGTGAGTCAATAAATGATGGAGTTCATAAAGTGCCATTTACTTTCCCCTCCGTCTGCAGCAGTAAATCCAGATCAGACTTTCAGTAGATGTCTGGTCTCACAGGGGTCCTGATCTCTTTTTCAAAACCATGGGTGACAGTCTCTTCTCTTCCCAAAATTGTGAAGGAAGTCTCTATGTAACTGTCAGAGGCCCAGTGTTCCTGATGTAAGCAGTAATTCTGTTCCCACATCGCAACTGTAGACATAGTTGCTAACGTTTTAATTTAACTAATTTACAAGTACAGTAACACTGAGCTGGGTTTTTCTTTTTATGGCAATGATGCTTCTATTTCATCACTTATAGAGTTTTCTGTCAGTATTTTGAGTGGACAGGATCTTCCTGTAGATCTTATCAAGTCCAAGTTTCTGGTAGATAAGACCAATGAGAAGGAGGAAAGATGCCGGTAGGAAGTAGAGAAAGCACAGCTATGGGGTGCTGGTGTCAGTGTCTAGGCCTGTGGACTTCAAACATAATGCCCAGATTCTAAATCTTGATGTCACTCTTTTCACCCATGATCTTGGCTGCTTCAAAACCAGTGAAGTTACCCACCCAGTCCTTTCAAGGCCTGTGGCTCTCGTGTCTCTTCTGACTGAGCTAGAGCACCTGGATCTCAGGAGGATCCAAGTTCCTTCTCTTTCTTATTCAAATTTATTCCTCTCACAACCTTGCTGTGGGCATGACCACCATGCTGCTTGTGCACAGTGCAGGGTAGAGATCAAACTGTGTCTGAGCAGAGATATAAAACTTATAACCATGGTATTGCTGCCAGATTTTCTGAGGGGTAGGCTTATGGCAGTGAACACACCATAGAACCTGTGCCAATACAACTGACAGTGATTACAGGCTGTGCTGGCTTTTTGTTTGTTTGGTTGGTTGGTTTTTCTCTCTTTTTTTTTTTTTTTTCCCCAAGGTGCTAAAAGTATGCGCAATTTCAGTTCCCAGTGTTACTTTTTTTTTTACCCACTGTAAGATAACGCTTCACATTACCATTCATCTGCAAAAAGCCATTTTTAACAACTGCAGGTCAGGAGTCTGTTTTTCCTTCCCAGCTTCAGCCCACAGGGATTTTCATGATAACATTTTGTTTCAGAGATGCATGCTCTATGGAGAAATGTGATTCAACAGCTGCTCTTCCTGAACTGTGTCCTTAAAGCAGATGCAAACGTTTTTTATACAGTCAGAGGTGGAGGGGAGGGGATTTGTATGTACATGGGTGGGTTTGAGTATATGTACAGGTGTCACACACCCAAAGTTTTGCTCTGTTTCCTCATCCTGCTTCTGATTTCCAAGTACCGTGTAAATCTTGGTCTCTGCTCATTTTCCTGCAGAACACAAATGTAAACAACAAGGGGAAGTGATGACACCTGGGTAGCTGAAGACAGGGTGTAGGTGAGGAGGAGGTAAAGCACATACTGTTCTGCAGGACACCAGAGGTGATTTCACATCACTACATCCCAGTGGATCTCTGCCTATTTCAGTGTCAGGGTACAACCCTGTCCCACCCTGGCAAGGCTACCTAAGTGTGAAGGTGATAAGGATGGACAAGCAGATGGTTCCTGTGTGTATTGGGGTACTACACGAGTCATGGAACCTGAGCTGTTATTCAGGTAGTTTTCTTTGTCTCTTAGCTCTCTCAGTACAAGTGTATGCTATACCGCTTAGTTTTGTGGCTTTTTTATTCTCCCTAGTCTTCTTTTTTCCATATATTTTCCCTGTATTTGTAGTGTTTTTTTTAAAAAAAGAGCTAATTTGTTTCCCGAGAATCCTCCATCAGCCTTCCTAGAAAGGAGTTGGACCTATTCACTTACAGCCTCCAGTTCCCCTCCTCATTTGGTGCATGAGTGTGTTTTAGGGGTTCTATTTAATTATCATTATTGTCCTGAAATGACCTACACACAAAAGCTGCTCTGAATTCCTGAAGGCTGGCATGTGTTAATGCCTGGTCTGCTCTTCTTGGGCTGGATGGGAGCTCCGTGACTGATCACAACTCAGCTCCTTGTCTTCCTCTCTGCCCTCCACCTACATGCCTGCAGCCTAAGAATCTGGCACATAGCTGCCTTCCCCTGTCCCCCCACAGCTGTTTGAAAATCCTGCTTTATGGATTAAGACACAAAGGTCCTAAATGAATTAAATTGTTTTTCCTTCGATGAGGCCAAAGCCCCAGTCAGTTTGTTTCATGTGCTTCAACACAACCGGGGCATCTTGAGCAGAACAAAAGAGATGTGAGGCTGAAGGGAAGTTACAGCATTGCTTATTGAATCCTGTCCTCCACACTCCCCTCCCTGCTACCCCAAAAGTACAAATTGCTGAGAAGATGCTCCAGTATCAGAAACGGGGAAGATCTGTGCAGGAGTCTTTTTTCTTGCACCTTGACCTAAATGTACAGAGGGGGCAGAACTGCCCTGGTCCCACGTGTGTATTCCTTGTCCCTGCTGTCACTTACATTAAAGACAGATGATTTTCACATTATTCCTGCCCTAGCAATGTTAATCTGATGTGGCTTTCAAAGCTTTAGTTGCAAATCCAATCACTTGATGGATGGGAATGTTTACCCACCCCAAATCTCAACTTTCCTGCCTTCCCTGCCTCCTAGCTATTATCAGCCAAGTCAGCAAGATCTCTGTCTATAAAATATACCAAGCAAGCTGCAACTTTGCAGTCTTACTGAGATTTATGGGCAGGCTTAAATGATAGAGGATTTTTTTTTCATTTTTGTCCTTTTAGGCTTTTATAAACAAAGGTTTTCCATGAGTAGCTTTGTTTTCCTGAGGTCCATGTCAAGCCAGCTCAGCTGGTGCACAGACCTTGCCTGTCTTTCATAGCCACTTTAATTATAATGAGAATTGTGGAAAACTGAAAGGTGAATTTCAGCTTTTGAAGCATGGAATAAAACTCCAGCAAATGTCTTTCAAGAATTCTATGTCCTTTTCCTTATAAAAATGAAAAACAAATGGAATGTTGGAGAGCATTGAGGTACGTGTGGGGAGACGAAGTGTGAGACAAGATTTTGACAAGAAATTGACAAATAAATAGATCCTAATGAGTTTTGATTGGAATAGGCCTGTAGAGTTTTGAGCATTATTTATTTTACTGTTGATTTCTCTATGTGAGTGTAGCAAATCCTCTTTCTGTCAGCAAAACAGGCCATGCAATATGTACTTGTGTTTCCAGGGGAATGTCAACCTCTGTACCACCTTGTCTGGCTGCAGGACGGGTGAGGCAGAAGTGGAGTGCACTGGTTGTGGCAGCATAAGAAGGCTGATGACATGCAGAGTAATTAATCAAGGCCCTTTATAACCCCTCTTAGTGGACAGTGTATGTCATGACTGGTCCTTTCCTCAGACAGCTACACTTGGAGGCATCTCCAGATGTGACTTGGTGGTGTCTGCCTTACGTTACCTAATACTTAACCATAAACCATTTGCTTTTCAATGCATTAGAATCCACTTTGTAATCTCTGTCTGTTCTCCTCTCTGACTTTCCTTGAAAGGACAATGTCAAGATAAAAATCAAATATTTACTCTTGTGCATGTAGACAAATCCTATCTGTGTTACTTATAGTGCTTCAGATTATGAAATCGGACATGATTTCAGTCCTCTAATTGACCTGTCATCATTTATGCTATTTACTTTAGTTATTGTGGTGCTTCCAGATTGAGCAGTGAAGTTGGAAGAAGGTTTCTATAAGATGTGAAACCACCTCTCTAAAAAAAGCTTTCTTGTTTCTCTGGTCTCTTGTTAAAGAACTAAAGAGCATAACATGAAGAAATTTTTCATTTAAGTACCATTTTTGCAAATCTCTCCAGTTTGGTTTCATCTTGGCACTTGATGTGAACTGTATTGTGAGGAACACACTGACTGGTAGTGTGGATGTGAATCATATACCCTGAAAACTTAATCTGTGATAACAGTAAAGTCAGTTGAAAAATCTCTTGATTTCAGAATTACCTTTCCAGCTTTATACTTACTTTATACTGGGTGATTCTGCTAATCTGGTGCCAGGTTCATACTAATCACTAAGTCCCTCTTTGATAGATACTGCAAGGGCCTCCGTTTTCAGTCATCAGTGACAGAGGATATCCTTATGTTGATGTGTTTCCAATGTGTGATATAGAAACTACTATCGTTCTGCCTTCTGAATGCCAAGTTCTAGTAAACATACTCAAGTCCCTTTGAGAGATCTTGTCTTAGGTTTTACACCTAACTGAAACATTTCTGGGAGACTGAAAAGGCCAGAGTAAAGAAAAAAATAAAGTTCTTCATAATTTCCAAAGGTTTAGAAGGTGAAAATCACTTTCCTATCAAACAAAACCAGGAAGTTTTCAGCAGTCATGTTTTATGGGACCCAGGGGGCTTGATGACTGTGCACATCACTTATAGTACAATACACATTGTGCTGTTGAATGAGGAGCACAACATTCATTGGGACAGACCCAAGCCTTCTGGGAGATCAAAAAACAACAGTCTTGGAGTGCATCAACCTCTTCCTTTCCTTAGGGCTGGACATTGCTCCTTATTATAATGCTTAGGTGGCTATATTTTCATCATGCACACATATGACAGCCATTGCTTTGGTCAACACTAGGGACTGGCTAATTGCCTCCCTTAGCTGACAGTCTGATTTGAAATATCAGGAGTGTAGCCAGGGGTGCAAATCACCTGCACCGAAAAAGAGATGAACTACTCCGGTGGGCTATAGAAGAAATTCAGAGAACAACTAGATTTGGCCTGGAGCTATGTAGCTTGCATTCTTCTGTCATTGTACAAATACGGTTTAAGCACATCGTAGAGCATAATCATAATATATTTAATTGACAGTAGTTATTGCTAAAATTATTGTTTTTACCTTCTGCCTAATGATCACTGATAGGTAGGCTGAGCTTTTCAGATGATAAGGAGTAAGTAATGACTGTCATTTCAATTGTTGGTAATGGATATTGTGAAGATTTTAGTATGTTTCCTTCTCTTTCTAGTATTTCTTTTTCAAAGGCAGTGGGTTGACAAAATTCAGATGTGACCATCATCGCCCATGGCAGTAATTCAGTGATGGAGCCTTGATTACAGTCCAGCTCTTAAAATGTATTCAGTGGTTCTCTAAGCAGCTGACAGACAGTGTTATAGCAGCTCCCAGAATGATACTGTATTGTGTGGGTACTACTTGTATCTTTGCTTCTTCTTTGGTTGATGGCCTTGATTGAGTCCATGAGCCCATCTGTTTTGTGTATCTCACTATTGGAGGATAAAACATGCTTTCCTCTTTTTTTGCTGTAGCCTGCTTTGTATCCTAGTGATCAAATACCTCAAATCATTTATAAGTCTTGCTCTTGCAGCTTCAGTGGTGAGAACCTAAGGAACTTTTCAGGGAAGTTGTCTTAATTTGTCTGATCTTTTTAACCCCTTTCTTTCACAGATCAAGTCTTACCCAACAAGTTTTTGAGACTGCTTCCTTTGACATTTGGGTGCAAAGTTATTGCGTCAACAGAGGAGCTTGGCAGGGGAGAAGCTCACAATTAAAAGAAAAACAAGTGAATTTTTAAAAATGGATTTCTGGAATGGAAAGAATTATTTTGTTTCACTATAAATGTGTCGGGAGGGCAAACATAAAGAGAATGATTGAAGGGGAGAGAAAACAGTTAAAAATTACAGCAGTACAAAACAGGCATGGCCAGCTGAAGAGTTAAGTGACAAAGCCTTATTCACTCATATGAATTAATAATTGATTCAGTAACAAATCACTAATGTTGCAGTAGTCATGGTGAATAAGATAATAAATGTGTCCTGTCCAGGGAATGCAATGTTGTTAGAATTCAGCTGAAATTATTCATAAATGTGCTACTTTTCCCCATCTGCAACTACTGCTAGTTTAGCTTTTCTTTTTAATCTTCCTAAGCTGTCACATTAGATGGTGGAGCTAGTCACATTCTATATACAGTGGAATATTAAGGGGAACTGTGGAGACATTATGTCAAATTTCAATAGATAATAGACACAAATTGAGAAACAAAGTACCTCCATCTTTTTTTTTTGTACTTCTCATCTAGCTTAATAAATAAATAAAATAGAAGCCTAAAGGCTATTTAATAGCATCTACATGTGACCCCTGAATATTTTCTGCCCCTGCCCCCCATCATTTCCTGCTCACACTCAGAGTTGGGTGGGAGAGGGAAGAAGCACCATGGGCTTCGGTAGCCTTTTGGTAAGATGTGTAGTATCCTGTCTGAAGGGCCTCCAAGGTATTTGGTTTCTGGGCAGTGCAGAGAGTTTGCAGCTCCTGAACACCAGTCTGGAAGGCCACCAGAGGTACTTACATATGTAGAACACACTTCACTGGGGCACTTGGGTGATGTGGAACAGCAAGTGATGGTTTGAAGTGGTGCCTGGGACATCTGGAAAGACATGTTTAGGTATGGAAAATCAGCCACCCATAAAAAAGGTGAGTCAAAAAGAATAGGCCTGCAGAAAAGTGCTTAAGACTGTCATAACTTAGCCAAATGTGAACAACAAAATTTCTCTAGCTTATCAGGAAAAGTGACACCAAGACACCTATGAAAGAAAGCCTGACAAAAATGGTAAGTAAGGTGTGTGGGGGGGCAGGGAGGCTGTCTGTTTTTTTGTTTGTTTTGTAATCAGTGACTGTAACTGACCTTTGTTACAACTTCAGCTTGGTGACTTTTTTGTTTCTTGAAGTTTTCAAATCAAGATTTGGATACTCCGCTAGAGAAGACGCTTAAGCCAAGAGCAAGGTGTTCAGTGAGTGGAAACTGTGGTGTGTGACACTTAGGAGGTGAGAGAGAGAAATCTGGCCTTAAAATCTTGGAACTCAGTCACTGAATACATCGGGAAAATGGCAACAGTAAGGAACAAAAGCCACCAGTGTCAGAATGAAAAATGCTGTGGAAATTATCAACGTAGTAGAAGACTGCAAAGAAGGAAGATAGGAAAGACCATGCAGAACTGTGAACTAACGTCAAGCAGTCTAGAAAAAAAGATAGGGGGATCATTTGCCAAACAACAGAGGGCAAAACTGTTGAGCATGAGAGATCATGTAAAAGTGAGGAAAACATTCATACACCTATGATGTTTAGAGCTTATTTTGAATTTCAGCAGACATCTTTGAACAGGAATGTAGGTCAGGAGCTCTTCAGTCCTGTTTTGTTCCGGTTCTTGGTACACAGACAAGCATGTCCCCTGAGCTAGACAGATGACTAGGGCTGAGCTACAGCCTAGAGACATCACCAGAGGATTGCTCACTGCTCACAGGACGAATACTGTGCTTAGAAATTGAAGGGAGAGACAACTGGGCTTTTTGGAAGCTGACATCACTTCTTTTTAGTTAGGCAGGAATATTTTGCTCATTTAAACTGTTCCATCCACAGATCCTAAAGATTGTTGCAAATTTGTCTTTCCATGCTCCCACTAGAAATTAGCAGTCTTGATTTTCACCTCCTGCTGAGATATAGTTTGTCTCAGAAGCCTCTTGCTACTGTGCAGCAGTGCAGTGACCCATCTCCGTATGGAGACCAAGCAGCTAGGGCGGGTTTATCCATGCAGTGTGTGATTTCCCAAGCTGGATGCCAGCCAAGATGACGTTGTCAGATTGCTTGCTTTCAAAAAAAAAAAAGAAAGATTGCCATGGGGTCCACAGTGATCACACAGTAAGAGGACCTCCCACCTTCGCCTCCCCTTCCCCCAGCTCCCAGGGTGCTAGCAGAGAGCACCGAAGCCCAACAGAACAAGCATCACTTCTCTTGTCATCAGAAGAGAAGACATGCTGTCTCTCTGCCTCCCCCTCGGGTTACCTACCTAGTGTGGTGGAAGGAGCAAGGGAGCTGTAGGTGCCCCCTTTGACTGGGAATGATGTCATGGTGATGTGTAGGGGGCTGGGGTTGGTGCCACATGGCAAGTCACATGCAGCATGTCTGTCTTCTCCTCCTCCTCCTCCTAAGGTCTCTGTGCTTACTCGTTCTCTTCAGCATGCTGCTTCACTGTTAGGATAAAGCATGTCTCACTGGGATGCCCAGGGCTTGGGGACCAGGGCTCACACGTGTTATGTGCACGTGCCTCTGGATGGATACGCGTGTCTGTGTGTGTGTACTGGCTGCTTTTCTCCCTCCCTCTCTCCCTCATTGTTTTAGCATCAGATTATGGACATGTTGTACTGCTGTGACTATGAGGTCCCCTTAAGTGAAGCCTGAGCTCTTTTCCACACAACGAGAGGGACAAATAAAGTAAGAATGGAGCTGGAGGGAAGCAGAGAGGACCAGAGTCCTTGGCCAGCTATTTGCCCTATCTACTTATCCTCTTTCTACGCTCCTTCTTTCTCATGCTGCCCAGCCCTCCCCCTTCCTCCATGCACATACACTCCTTTTATTCTCAGTAAGTTATTAAAAATGTAGACATCACTGGCTCCCAGGGTCAATATGTTGTTTTTAAATTTAAACATGAATTTCCATTTCATTGAGCCTTCAGGCCTAATGAGATGTGCTTTGACAGGAGCAGCTAGCTGGAAAAGGCATGATTGAGGGGCGAGCCAATAATATTAACTCACAGCAGAGTGTGCACACACAGCATTGGAGCCATGAGCCTTGATTCGCTACTATCCAGGGCTCCGACTACAGCAGGCAAGGATTTCTGCTGCAGGCCCTGCAGTGAAATGTCAAACGCATTTAACCATCTGTGAGCTCTGTTTGCTCGGGCTGGCCCAAGTTGGACAGCCTGAAAGGAGTTTCTTTCAGCTGGGATGACAGACAGGGCCAGGAGGGCTCTAGAAGTTGGGCTTATCGGTTTAGAGGGCATCAGATAAAACAAAGGGAAAAGCACAAAGCTGCAGATGGGACCTGGGATGAGACTCGGGAAATGTAAGATTCCATAGACCTACTGAATGACCCAGGTGGATCTCTTCACCTTTTAGAGGAGGATCAGGAAGGAGGGTTTGCATAGCCTGGTGTGAGAGGTCCCTCCTTTCCCTGTATGGTCAGTGGAGAGTGAGAAACTTTCTTGACTGAAAGCTTTCAGTGCAGAAACCGGGTGATCTTTCCCATGAAGAACACTATTTATCCAGTCAAGTTTTTTATACAGAGTGTGTGGGAGTACTTGTCCATACTGCACCCTGGAAAAGGCACTAACCCCAGCTGCTTACCCAGAGGGAGGAAACACTCCTTGACAACTTAGTTGAGTGCTGACCAAGGAGTTCGGGATCCTCTGCCTGGCAGCATTACTGGGCAGGTTTGTTGCTCCAAATTGCATTTTCCCATATTTCTGAAGTGAGGTTTATATAAGAATATCCATTACAGGCAGTACTCACTACTCTAAAAGAACTGTGTACTACTCTTCCTATGCTATGTAGACCATGGAACAGCTGTTGCAAAGCAGCAGAGCAGGCTTGAGAAAATGGTGACTACCTATGCAACATAAATGAAGTAGGTCTGATTTTTCCAGCTTCCTACCCGAAAAAGCATCAGTTGGAAAGGGTGGGAAGAGGACCTCAAAAAGGAAACAAAGGATCTTTTGAAAGTTGTGCCCACATGAGAATTAGTAAAAACATTCTATCAAAGCTTTATTTGGGAGTATTATGAACTACATAAGTTACTATGAAAAGACTTTTTTTCTTTTTTTTTTCCTTTTTCTCTGAAAACAGTGATACAGCACTGAAATTACAAGAGGAAAGTAGAGAAGAAAATCAAGTTTTGGCCAAAACACTATTTTGACTTGCAATGAAAAATTGATGTTTTCCCCAGACTTAATCTAATTAAAATGCTATTTTTCTATTTTTTTTCCCTTTTTTTCCGAGTATATTGGAAAATCCATCTTCCATCCAGACCCAGTCCAGACCCTTGGTGACTAAAAGTCACTTAGAAGGTCTCTCTTGGTATAATTTGTAGGATTTCCTGAGTTTTGTTTATTTTGAATTAAAATTGAGACTATTCTTTCTCATAATAGTTTGTTGGGCTTGCTCCTGCTGAAAACCAGAATGGCAGATTCTGATCTCTGTGTGCATATTTATAAAATCTGAAGAAGCATAATATTAAATGAAAAGTAAATCAGAGTGATAATTAATAATAAAGGCTGCTGAATGTTCTGAATCTTTGAAAAGGGTTGCCTTTTTCCCCCCTGGATCCAGTGAGCACTCACTCGTATGAATAACATTACATGCATGAGTAATCCCTTTGAACTCGATGAAACCCAAGTTAAGGATGTGCAGGAGGCCCATGCAGGACTGGGACCAGGAGCTTTAGCAATGAGTTAAGGGAAGCTGTAGCATTATGTTTGTACTGTTGCTTAATTGTAAAGTAGAAGTAAATAGTAAGTCTTCCCTGGTCTAGTCTGCCTTGGCTTGGCTGGAAGTTACCCCTGTGGTGAAAAAACCCTTCTGGACTCATGAATTTCTGGCCTTTAGAGCGTGATATTTAGCTTTCAGAAAGCAAATAACAACCATTGTACAGTTTTCTACACCTTTCTCCTGAGGTTCTTCCAAAGCACTTTTGACAACATCAGCTGCTGAGACCTAACAACCCTTGCCTTGGGGACAGGCTTTCAGATTTGCCATTTCTCCTTCTCCCCCTGATTCTGTATATATTTTACATCTGCACAATGATGTTTGCACCTTCCATAAAACTTCACCTGGTAGAAACGTGACTGCATAAGAAGCTGACTTTCTATTTCGTATCTTTTCTAGAAATGGACTTCTAACCTTTACAGTCTTAAAATCAAGAAAAAATATAATTTACAAAAACTTCATATTTTTTGAGGGAAGCAATTCGGTATGTCTTAATGTTTGCTTTTGGGAGTACTGGGCACTCAATTCTCATTTTATAGACAACTGAGTAGATAAAGGAGAAGTCTAATTTAGAGTATTGTGACCACTATCATATAAATCATCACTGTTAGGAGCAAGAATAAGAAACCAGGAGTGCCAAAACCTTTCCTTTATGTTCTGGCTGACACTTGTAGTAAGAGAGACACAAACAGCAGAAGCAGAGATGTGAGGATTTGCTGCCTTAACATATAGAATGTTTTCCATAAGCTGAATTCCATGAGTCAGCATTTCAGAGGGCAATAACTTACAGTAATAAACAGGGAAAGAACACCAAGTTTGTGTGGGTAAATTTGGTTCTAAAGTGAGTGATGTACTTTGTGGTATTCAGGTACAGTTGTGATTTGAACACTTTAAAGCCTGTGAAATATGTTCCCTGTTGGATGATTGCAGCTTCTTTCCTATCTTTTATTTTCAGGGTTGTTTTTTTTTCTTCTTCTTCTTTTTTTTTTTTTTTTTTTTTTTCTTTATCCTTCCCCTTCTCTCTAGCTTTAACTGTCTTTAAGTACACATACCTCAGTGGGGCATTTTGTGTTGCTATTACAGAAAAAGAGAATAGGGAGTGCTGCATGGAGAGGAAGAATACAAATTTTCACTGTAGATTTCAGTGAGATGCAGAGGAGAGCTGCTGTGGCCTCTGTATGGAGGCTGTAGGTGGGGAAGAGGGGGTAAATGATAAAGCAGATTCAGCAACAGCAGTTCCATGTAAATTTTTTCCCATCCCTGTGTCTTTTTACTCAGTGGAGTCTTGGAGCCGATTCAGGCTTTTCATGTTCACAGAGAATTGGAAGCTTAGATCTCTGACCTTTTTAAAATCCATTTTGAGTCTCATCTTTCAGAGATTTAAACAAAAGATTTTGACCTAAAGGGCCATTTTTTTACACTTTCTGATAGAGGGGATAAGAAAGACTGAAAAGAAAGAGGGCAGAAACAGAGATTATCTGAAATGGGACCCGCTGGTTCAGGTGATAATTTTTCAATCGGGATAGGGAGGGAGAGACTTGTAAAGGATGCAAGCTGCTTCTTTAAACCTGTAGCAGAAAATGAGGCAAGAAGATTTTGGGTAAAGAAAGAACCACTGGTGGGATAATACAGATTTCCTTACTATAGTCAAGATCAGTGTTAGAGGAAAAGGATCCTCCTGATTCATCATTGCAACCACAATCCATTGCTTTTATTGCTTTCACATTTAGGCCCTTAAGAAACATTTTAAATAGCAGAACCTCAGAGAAGGACAAGTCATGATCCTACCACTGAGGACGGTGGAAGCTGAGGTCTTTCAATATCTTAGCTCTAAATCTTCATTCTTGATGGTGATTTTTCTTTCTTGCAGTGCTTTCAACTTGACCATTAGTAGTAGCTATGAAAAAGAGTCCCACTTCATGCCTTCTTCACTTTCCTCCTCTCTCATTTTCCTCCCAAATATGTCTGTTTCTGTTTGGAACAGATTTTGTGTTGCTTTTTTGACAAACAGATGGAATTAAATTCTTCATACCCTTTCTTCTCCCTACTGACCCACCCAAATATCAACCCACTCAAAGAATTAAAAATGGAAATATACTGATAAGGAATCCTCTGTAGCTGGAACAGTTGAGAGGGGATATGTCCTTTCCCTACCCACTCTAGAAGGATCTTCGTGATAAGGAAATGTGCTATCTCTGGAGTTTCATCCCTGCTCTTCCTCTTCAGTAGGAAACTTCAGTGGGTGTAGGGAGAGGAGACGTCTGATACACCAGACACATAAGGGTTGGGGATGAAGGAAGGATTTGCTCCTCAGCAAAGCTGTGTGTGAGGGTTTCACTCCAGGCTGTCGAGGAGGCTACAGCACTGCCCCTGCTTACTCTGGCTTTCTCAGCTGTAGTCTCCTGTAACATATATGAGTGTGTCCAGTAAACACTTAGACTGGTTCCAATTGGAGTGGTCTGGTGGTAGGAATGGAGTGAGGCAAACCTTCATTTTGCTTGGATTGAAGGAGTGTTTTTTGTCTTGTTTCCAAAGAAAACACAGCTTGTTCAATCGCATAGTCCACCCACATCTGTTTGTTCACCTGCTTCCATGCTACCCCCTTTTCCGTATGCATTTCTCCATGATATTTTTTGAGCTCTATCAATTGGTTTCAACCATAAAAAAAAACAAAAACAAAACCAAAAACCCCCTTAAAGTTACTATGGTAATTATAAACTCCTAGTTATCAAAAAAATTGGCAGAGGAAGGGGTACAAATGCATTTCCCTGTTGAGGAGATGGTGGGCAGGGTTCAGCCAGGATAGCAGCTGCCCAATCTGCAGCCAAGTACCAGCCAATGCAACTGGCATGCACAGCACCCTGTGTTAGCTACAGAGCTCACGGTCATTTGGGCATGGTGGAACTTAGGAAAGTGGCTGGATTATTGAGCTGGGAGAGGATGGGAGGCCTAAAAGAAAAATATGTAACAAGCCAAGCTTCATAACTTCCTAATTTGGGAAAGAGATTATTATTTCCTAAGCTTTGATGATAGTATGGAGGGTGTGTCACTTAGCTTAAAAAATACCGTATCTGATGAAAAATACTGCTGTCATAGCAAGACCTAGGATATGTAGAGTCAGTCCTGAGTGTATAGAGACAAACAAAGGAAAAATTAGATGGCCTCCATAAAATCAGCAATTTTAGGGTAGTACCTAGTAGAGACATTAAGAACTAAATATAAGGCAGAAGTTGCTCTATGGAAAATAAATCTTCCCCAGAAATTATAAAAATATGGAACTAGTTGTTGCAGGACATTATGAAGATCCAGAAGTATCCCTGGAGTGGGAGGTTTGAAAAACTAAATGACTAACTAAATAAATAAGAGTACTAGGCAGATTGTACTAGGCAAATTTCCAGAGAAGGAATCTATGGTGACTCTTGGATATGACTATTCACATAACCTATTTTTGAGAAATTTCCATAATTGCTGATATACAGAGGATAAGAGGCTCCGGCTAGAGGGGATTGACTTGTGCTCTTTCTTATCCTTCATCCATAAACATCTCCTGATTACTGTCTAAAATAGGTCCTGGGCTTGAGAAATCATTAGTTGGGTCTAACACTTCTGTTTTCATTATTGGGCATTCTGAGTGCTACTAAGGCAAGGAGTGAAGATTGAACAAAGATTCATTGCAAAGGATCCATGGACAGATTGACAAAGCTGCTGCAGGACGAGAAATTGATATTTGTAGCAGATATATGATGACCTTTATAAATGGACTTTGGAACCTTGAAATCAAGGAGGAAGCCATTAACCCTGTAGCAGAGATTAAAAATAATGCCATAGGGTATTTTGAAGTATGCAAAAAATTTTCCTCCTGGTGACATACTTTCCTTTGGGTCTGATCTGAAAAGCTGTGCATTCTCCCAGGGGCTAAGCTTCAAATAATAGAGAAGCGTGCAGGGAAAGGAGATGCTTTCACACTTAATAAAAGCAAGACCACTTCCCACCAGGGACCCAGACAGAAGGGTCCCTGCAGGACCTGCAAAGGTGTGTTTAAAACAAAAGCACGGCAGCTTAAGAGAAAAGTGCAATGATTAGATCCAAGGGGGCAAATGTTCCCTGTGTATAATAATCTGATTATAGCAACAGTGACATTAGTAGTGTTTTGCTGATTTATTGTCTATAGTTTTACCCAGTCTTTTCTTTGTGAAAGCAAGAAAAAACTTGGTAATGAGGTATTCTCACAGGATACAATATTTCAGTACTGTAAAGTTATCAGAAAATCTCAAAGTATTTGGAAAATGTGGCAAAAATATGCAACATGATGAGAACAGCAGCAAATTTCCATAGGGCTTGACAGCAACTGTATTCTTCAGTGTACTGAGGCTATCAAGATCTTGAGCAGAGAGAGGAAATTGATATTTCTTAGTGTGTGAGTGGGGAAACTGAGTCAAGGAAGGCTGAATGGACCTCCAAGGAGAAGACGATGGCAAACTTTTGACTCACTTTTTAAAAAGAAGTGAAAAAATGTTCTTTAACTGTGTTTAGAGTCTCCTATTTTCACCACTGTGGCTGAATATATTTTTCTTTCCAAATTCAAAATGGAATTCGTTTGATAAGAACTCAGTGGGAGTGACCTACCCCTTGCTGCACAAGTAACTGATCAGTGCAGTTACCAGTTACTGATGCAGGCTGGAGCAGGAGAGGTGATTTTCCACATTAAGATTCTGGTGTCAAGGTAACTTCTTTACCCCAGGGTGGACAAGCAGTAAGGAGGAAAGTTTCTCTTCCACAGCCAGCAGGTGGTAGGAGGAGAGAACAATAGAGGAAAAACCCCTTTCAGCTCCCTGTCTTTTTCTTGCCTTCCCCAGATATCACCTAAGTATCTGTTCAGAGAGACAGCAAGGGGTCTAGGCACAGAGAGGGTTACCCAGAGCTCCCCCAGAGAATGTTAGTGGACTCCTATTTTTTCTTGTCCCAATCCTAGGTTCAAACACAGCTCATCCATGGTGAGCAGAATGTTCCAGTAAGGCTGAGGCAGAAGTTGGCAGAAGTTCTTTTTCTGGGGTTAAAAAAACAACCGGGTAGTGTGGGATACTTGAGTCTGAAACAGGAGCTTATCATGAAATTAAAGTGGTTGACAGTTACTTTTATCTATTTGTCTTCATTTCAGTGGTTTCCCTCTTCACCCACTCCCACCCTCCTCCCATCCCTTTCTTTTGGGTGGATAGCAGTTTTTGAACAATCTGTTAGTAGTTGCCAGCTCAGCTCCTTTGCTTTTGAGCCATATTTATCACTCATTTCCTCATTTCTTACAAAAGAGTTCTGCTGCCTCTGAATTTACAGAGGGGCCTCTTTTTTTCTGCAAGAAAAAGAGAAAGAAACACAGCAAATCTGTTTGCTCAAAAGCTAGAAAGGGAGAGATCTTCCCCTCAGCTCTCTGCTCTCACTGACCTTATTCCCATCTCTCACTGAAATTAAAATAATTTTTGTTTGTCTGTCCATCCTCTCTTGCTCTCAAAAGATCAGCTTTACATCACAGAAAGTCATTACTAAGAAAATCTTAGTACAGTGCACTAGTTGGAAGGGATCTTGAAAGAGTGTCTGTTCAGCTGCAAAATAGGACCAGTTGTATCTGATTAACAGATAATTAGAATCCAGCAGTCTATGAGTGGCTCCATGAGAAGATTTGGATTTCCAAACTGATGATGATGATGCTGAGCTATCATTAAGAAGAACTGGCTTCAAATGCCACAGCTGCAACCCCAGGAATGCCTTGCCCAGACCCAAAGCATCTCTGGTTCAGGCTAATAGATGTTAACTCGGTTGCTTTGTGTTTTATTTCCAAGTCATGCCATTTTTGTTTATAATATTTGGCCTGCTTCGAGAGTATTGGGCAGTGTGTGGTGGTGGAGCAAGCCCTGGGACTCAAGAGAGCACAGAGGTCTTCTGGGCTGTCTGTTGTAGTGTGGAGGATTTTATCCATCCTGACATACATATTGCATCAGTAGTTCCCAAAAGGACAGTTTTTAGAACCATATTTAAGGAGGGCATCAGTGGAAATGTTTGGGGTCTTCTGATCTAAAGAGGAGTGTGAACTGTGAGCGTAAGCCCAAGATGACACCCTGGGAGAGGGCAGAAACTTGCAGACTCCAAAAGGGATGTGATTCCCTATCTGCAGGAAATTTAATCCAGCTGCAGAAATAAGCCCTCACCTTGTGCTGTGGCATGTATTTCTGAATGCAGCTGAACACCTATAAGACCAAGGAGGAAGAGAGAGAGTCAGAGAAACACAGATCTTTCCTTTTCCTTTCACACGATGCTCTCTCATACATGTGATTTACTTCCCAACATGTCTATGGAGGGAAGATCTGGTTCTTCAGGTGAAGATATGCTGAGCCTGAAAAATGGTATATGACTTACAAAGTGACTGAGACCTGAAAAAAAATCTGGTCCTCTTGCTTTCCCCAACTTTTCATGCTTTTCACCTTTTTCTCTCTATTTCAGCAAAGTGGTTGTGTATTAAAGCACATGGGAGCTGTCATGCTTTATACAAACTGAATTCAGTTTTTAAATTTGGGCCTGGCTGGCAGACCTTCCCATTGAGTTCCTGCAATTTACAGTCCCTCCTCTCCACATTTAATTGTGTTTGTAAATAACCAGTATGTTTTTTGGTGGAAAAATAAAAGTGCAAGGATCTGTTACAGATAGATTTGTAAACTAAATCTTTCTGCTGTGAATAAGGGATAGACGGGAGAAGTCCTTTGTTGTTTTATTTGCTGCACAATTAAAAAACTTTCACACTGATGTAAATAAAACTCCGGTGACTGAATTCAGCTGCCACTGTGCAGGAATCACTGATATTCAGGCTCAACAAAACTGTCCTTTTGACACCTCTGCCATTTACTGGCTCTGAGATGAAAGGGAGTTTGAGTGCGCATGGGGTGGCAGATGCCTCTTTGCTCTGTGCCTTCTCTGTAAAGAACCTAGCACAGCAATGTTCTCACTCAAAAGGAAGATTTTGAGGATGTTGCAATGGTATAAATACAATTATGTGTAGGGTGGTAGGTCATTACTGTGCTGACTGCATTTGTGCTTTAAGCAGCCGGAGAAAAGCCATTATATCCCAATAGCTAAGAAAGGATTTGCACGCCTGGCTGGGAATCTCAGTGCTTTATCTGCTCTAGTGAACCAAGCCTCCAGTTTCCTAAAATGCAGAGAAATGCAGTCACTCAGGACCTTTCCCTTTGTCACTGACTTGCACAGTCCTGGACCAACACTGAATTTGAAGGGAGAAAGGAGGAAAAGATCTCAGGTCTGGTTGTTCCCTAAGACTAAATGATGATGAGTTTCTATTCCTAACACTAGAACATCTTTTTTTCATTAAGCCAGATATTGATGAAAATACTACATTCTCTGTTAAATCACAGTTTTCAGATTTTAAATATAAAGATAGAAAACCTTTATCCACTTTTTGTGGATAAAGCAGAAAGTAATGGAGGAAATAAAAATATTAAAAAAAATATTTGGAACTGGTGTGAGCCCAGGATATCTTTAATTCCACATGAATTTTCAGTGCTCTTTCTTGTCAGCCAAGTATCATGATAGAAAACCAGGCTCCAGGTTTCCTATCTCATAGACTATGGAGAGATCCTTGCACAGAGTCAGTAGTAAGCCTGCAATGTATATAGTGCAAAGTAGCTTATTGCATTTTTTTCCATTTTGGCATCTTCTCACCAGTATGATGTGAGCAAATTGGAGGGAGTTCAGACATGAGCCACAAAAATGATGAAGGGCCTGTGGAGAGTTGACTTACGAGGAGAGATTAAAAGAACCAGATATGTATAGCTTGGCTAAAGGATGACTGAGAGGAGGGGGAAGAAGGGAAAGTGATATTTATCTCCATATATTTGCAAGGATGTAAATCCCAAGGCAGGAGATGAACTGCTTATGATGGTACAAAGGGAGATTTACTAGAAGTTGTACTAGGAAATTAAGCAAAGAAAATTTTCCGCTGAATGTCAGGAGAATTTTCTTAAGGGTAAGATAACAGTGATAAATATTTATATAGTGTTTTGATAGTGAGAAGGGGCAAATGGTGGCAAGCTGATTCCTGCTTCCAGTGTTTCTAGGTAATAGGGAATAACTGCTTTCTACCATGTCTTTGTATTTGAGAAAAGCTTTGTGCAAAGAAGAGAGAGATCTGCTTTCAATATATGAAGCAGAGATGGGTAAAAAGTCTTATCTAAATGTAATTGGATTTGGTACTTGACAAGCCCTTGACCATATTTCTTGGTCAAGTGCTGCACAGGTTGTTGGCCATGTATTGCTGACATTTTTAAAGATAAAATTAGTAGAACTTTTCCCAGGCAGCACAAGCACAATATGTGGCTGTATTCTTGTGTCAGGGGTTTATGTTCAGAATAACATCTGTATTTCTGCAGAAGCCTGGTATAAATTCACCACAAAGCTCTGTATTAGTGCTTGCTGAACTTGAGGTATTTTCCAACACCAGCCAAAGAAAAGATGTCTTCTTAGTAGGGTGGGGAAAAGCCAGTAGTTGATAAACTGAATGCCACTGTTTTGGTGAGAACACCAGAATGTGCTTTGCAAGGAACATTCCCATAAAAGTCTGCTAGGAGTATGTAGGATGGGAGGCACTGGTTTCTTCTGTCTTTCATATCAGTTACAGTGAACCTCATCTGATGCCCACCAAAGCTACATTAGAGTCTTTCAAGTAATGGGAAATCCCGAAGGTCTTCTGAGCTTTATGAACTCTGACAGAGAGATATTTCACATGACTCAAGACGAAAGCATGTTGGGTTTCTCTTCATCTTTTCTTTTTTTAATGTTTTTTTTCCTTTTTTTTTCTTTTTTTTTTTTTTTTTTTTTTTCTTTTTCTTTTTTTTTTTTTTTTTTTTTGTGTGTGTTAATGCAGTGTTCAGTGTCTGGGACAAAAAAAAAGTATTGTCAGATGTGTAAATGCAAATTTAATGAGCACTTAAAAAAAATCCCTTCAAATCAATGCAAAAATATTCTACGGTGGAGTCATTTTGATTAAAAAAAAAAGGGGGGGGGGACCGTTGCCTGAAATAAGCAAAATTTCAAGCTAATGGGAATCTCATTCATTATTTAATCCACTCCTTATCTGAAATGTACAAAAAATGGAATCTAATATGGCGTATGTATGTTGTTGCCTTAGCAAAAAGAAAGGGGCAAAGGCCTGCAATTTCACTTAATATATTAAATCCTACTGCAGGCTTTGAGCCAGATTAATAACTCTAGTGAGCTAGAAAATCCCAATATATATTTTTTCTAGCTCCATGAATGATGCAGCTTGATTCATAAGCAGCTCTACCGCTGGGTTTTATTAAATACAAATAAAATATCTTTTCTATTGCAAAAGCCCACAAGGTGACAGAAAGAGGAGAAGTGATTGTCCTTGCTAGTTAAAATGTATTTCTTTGGCTTCCTCTTCCTTACCTCATCTCTGAAGCCCCAGGTCCCTAGAATATTTATCCAGACATAACCCTGTGAGCAGAAACCAGGGGGATAGACTGAAAGGAAAGAATTTGTTCCCAGTCACTGGGGCATGCTTGTGAAGAAGACCCTGCAGTCTTCCTACCCTCAAATGGACACAACTTAATTTTATGCCTGCTAAGGAGAAGAGCTTCAGCAGCCCAGTGTGCACCCTCACAGTCTGGGACAGCTGGTTTGTGGCTGATTTAAGTGTGCTACTGAAAGGTTTGCTGGCAGCTCTGACACAAAACCTGGACTGGTGCTTCGTTTGCCAGGCAGCATGTTTGCACCCCAGGCTTGGAAAGAAAGGATAGTGTCAGGGAACTCAAAATCACCAGGCTAGCTTAAAAAAATCATGAAAAATCTGGAAAGTCCAGGAGAGACTGTATATATTTCAAGGTTGTTTTGCAAACCTTTCCTTGTACACACAGTGACAGTAAAACAAAAGATTTGGGAGAAAGAAAGAAAATCAAAATTACGATGGCAGCATAGGTCCCACCTGGAAACTGCAGCACTAGTTTGGGAAATCAATCCTGCTTCAGACAACACTGGAACATGTCCTGTATGTTTACATGAGAGTATGATTAAACGCTGTCCTGAAGAAGAACGGATTTTCTTGTGAACTTGCCACCTTTTCCTAAATCTGGAATTCTGTGTGTGCACATTATTCTAGGCCAGGTTCCTGGGGTCCCTAAAGAAGCAACAAGCTAGAGCTTCCCAGAGGGTCAAATTAGATCTATTGCAACCCGTTGCTTCAGCATCTTACAGTGCCATAAAAAAACCCCATGAATATACTTTAATAGGGGTAAATACCTGCATGGGACACCAGGGAAAAATCTGGGAACACCAAGTTGTTTCACACAGGTAGATCTGCTGAGGAAGATATAATACAAAGATGTAAAAGAGAGATTTAGCTCTGGAGAGCTAAAGTCAAAGAGCTGGAGAGTGAAAGTAGGCAAGTGCAGTAGTGGAGACAAGTATTATCTGTCTGCAGTGGGCAAACAGAATTGACCTCATGTAGAGCTGGGGGGAGAATAAGTTAAAGTACTTTGTGGGGAGATGGTGCTCTCATAGGGTCTGATTCATGCCACCACTTGATCTTCCTAAAGCAAACAGAAGAATTATATCTTATTTAATTCATTTCTCTGGAGAAGACGAAGTTTTAAGTGTACTGCAACAGGATAAAATAACCTCCTGCATGTTATTTTATTTATTTGTTTATTGTGGTTTGTAGGGTCTTATTTATTTTAGTTTGCTGCTTTGATTTTGTTGTTTTTAATTTGTTTGTTTGTTTTTAAATCATGGATGACTAAAGATGGTTGTTTTGTTTAAATTAAAGGAAGACAACAAATAGCAACTTTAGCTAGTTCTGCAAGTTACCAGATATCTGTCAGTGAAAAAAGAAAGTAGTAGGTTTTACTGCTGCTGTTGTTTTGTTTGGGGAGGGAAATGCAGAAATATATGCAAAGTTGTCTTTAAATCCACATTAGTAATGTGATGGATTTTTCCTCTCAGCCACACTGAGCTGACAGAAGCTGCATCCAAAGAAACCAAGGATGAGGGCAGGGTGCACAAGGGATGGCTTTTTCTCTGTCTCTGCAAGGTGTGTGTCATGCTTCTGGTTTGGATCTGCCCATGATTTCCTAGCTGGGTCACTGCAGCACCTCTGATGTGCTCTGAGCAACAAATGAGGACTGAAGGTGTTTGAGGCTGACATGGGCTACTCCAGTCCTTACCCACAGCTGGGCCAGTCCTCAGGACTGTTGTTGGTAATGCATTACAGCATGCATTGCCTCAAGAGGTTCTATCTGAAGGTAAAAAACCTGGAGTGTTTAGTGCTTACTACACACAAAATGGAAAGATGGTCCTTGACCTGAACTCTTCCATGAATTCCTGAAAGAGGCCACAGCAAACAGATGGAGGGCTTATGATTTGGTTGGGAAGTTGCAGTGATAGCACACCAGCTGCCTCGTGGGTGTTGAGTGGTTTGGAAGTGTCACTGCAAAGGTGAGTTTCAAGGAGGGATGGAGAGGCAGGCTCTGTGTGCCGCTGATGTTGGCACGACTTTCAGATCACCGGTACACAAAGGCCTCTGGACAGTAGAAACAGCTGACATAGCTTTGGGGTTAAGCCAACACTATCATGCTGTTAGGATGTTTATCTGAACCAACCATCGCAAAAGGCTCTCCCATGCCCACCTCCTATATATTAAGGACTCAGAGGCTTTTGAGAACAGAAGGCATCATTTCTCCTGACCTTCTCTATATAATAGAGGCCATGGGATTACAGTGATTCCTTCACCAGGCATCACTTGGGCTGAATCACAACATCTCTCTCGTAAAGGCATGCAAGCCTAATAAAGAGCCTTCAAGGGACCTGGTGTATCACTTTTATAAGGCCTCTGTATGTGGTTGCACAGCTTGTGAAATATAGTAAATATATATATTCTTGTATTGTTTTTTTGATTGTAAAAGCAGTATAAGGGTCTTTCTGAAAAGCTCAGGGGTTTTGAGCACAATCATGTGTACTGCAGAGGCAGCAACCGAAGGCTAATTTGAAAAATTCACGCTGGACACTGGGTTTAGATGTGCCCTTTAAATGATGGTCAGTGACCCAGGAAGAATTTCCTGAGTACAGGAGGACCTCAGTGGAATTGTTTCATGTCTGCAAGTGTGTGGCTAAGCAGTTTCAATGGAAATAGTACTGAGAGTATATTGCTTTCCTTTGGATTGCATTTAAAGTGCTTATCCTGGACTTCAAATGCTCATGATTTTACAGAAACTTAAGTTCAGCAGAATCGCTTCCAAACTTTTTATTTCTAAAGTCAGTAAAATTTCAAATCCTTATTTTCTGTCCTCTTTGTGCCCTAAATGCCATGTTACCTCTTCCTTTTCATTTCTCTTGTATAGTCCACTATATTCAAAAGGCCCATAGATGTCTAGGCTGACAGTGAGCATAAGCAACAAAATTTTAGCAAAAGTAGTTGGATTCAGGAGCCAAATTTTGTCTGTGCCACAGAGCTGCGGTAAGAGCCCTGACTGAGAACTTAATGAAAAGGAGAAATTAGGGAGAGGGGTGGTGTTTGGATTCACAGATTCATTAGCTATCTTGTCTAGCTGCATGTTAGTGAATGGGAGGGAGTACATTTTTCTCCAGTTGCAGTGTCTAAAACACGAGAGTTATTTTTAAAGATTCTTAAGTGGATCTTGAAAAAAGAAACAACCAAGCAAACTATAATTAAGGACACTTATAACTGAACTTCTTCTTATAACTTAGGAGAAAGCTTAAGTTGTCCCCAGAAATGATGGGATTAACCGCGCCTGATGTTGTTTTCAACATTTTTCTGGGCTTCTCCCATCCATTACAACCCCTTTTCTCTGCTGAGATCATGTCTGTCTAGTTTGTAAGGTCTGAATACACAGTCCAAAACCACAGTGTTTCCAGCATTGCTAAGAAATTGTGCGAGGACTAGGACAGAAAATTGATTAGTTCTTTTTTTCTGTTCCAACTTAAGAGTGAAGCAGTAAATAGTGTTAATGTTGAAGTGAATTAGAGTTCTAACACTGTTTCTGCTTTAATAGTTTTTTCCATTTGCTAATAGCCCAGATAATAGCAACTGCCCTTCAATAACATGTGTTGTTTTATTTGTATCTTTCTTCTGACAGCATCTTTTTAAAACAACATGTTACAGCTCATTCATGAAATAGTTATCAATTCTGTACTTGTTTGTTTCTTCAGGCAAGCTAAGTATGTACTTTTTAACACTGTTTGTCAGGTATTGTGTACCTGCAGGCTGTGCTTAGCTCCCACCTTTTAAGGGTCTCTCAGTCAATTAAAATTACAGATACTAGTTTCAGGTGCTTTCGCAAAGAGCTTTCAAATCCAAATGCTCATTTTACACTTTGTTGGAAAGCAGAAATGCAGAGATGGCTGCTCTTTCTGTGCCCTGGCTGAGCTATAGGCAGGAGCAGGAGTTTCCCTTCTACATCAAGGATGCTGAGCCAGATTGGAGTTTGAGCTCTACAAGCAGCGTTATCTTGGCACCACTTTTTCCAAAGTTTTTTTCTTATTCATCTCATAGGTTCCTCCTTAAGTCTACTTTTACCCTCCACTCTGTTCTTACCCGTTCTTATTTCCTTATTGCTATCTCTGAATGCTTTCCAATAGCGTCCTAACCAGTTGGGCTGTTATGTCACCTGTAGCTAATGTTCTTCACCATCAACTCCCTGGCAGACTGTATGGGGCAGTGTTTTAGTAGGGTTTCCTTTGTTGCTCCCTCTGCACTCCATGTACTGCTCTGTGTGAGCAATTGAGGCAGCTCAAATTGGCAACAAGGAATTGGTGTGTCCAGAATGCTTCTTTGTTCCTGTGTTTGTTCCAAAATACTGTATCTGTCTTTAAAATTATAGTTCCTGGTTAACATATCCATATGGAGAAATTCTGTTGGGCTTTCAGAGCTCATCAAATATAGTCTGTAATGCAGAGTTGTTAGATCTCTTCTGCATGCTTAGTCCATGACGTTGATGTGTTTACCATGTTTCCTTTGATGATTAAGTGACAATCTGTGATTTGGGATTGCCTAGCAAATTCCTTTTCTTTTGTTACCAGTCTTCCAAACCCACCCCATCAATCTGTTTTATCCAATCATTTCAATGCCAAAATTGTTAGCAAACTAGGCAAGAGATCATTTACTTTGGGGTGTCTGTTTAGTACTTCTCCCAAGTACTTAAGCTCAGATTGGTGACCGTAAAGCTACAGTAATTTGTAATTGCAGTTATTGAGTGGTGACAGTTAAATGGTAGGTAATAAGAGCCTTTTAGCTACATACTGAGTTTTATCCTAGTTTATTACTGACATTTCACTCAAAGAATAAATCCCATGAAGTTTTAGTTTTGTAGATATAGTCAGAAATATTTACAGACAAGTGTTACTTAGTTGTTTCTTGAAAAAAATATGCTTAATTATATTTCTTAATGTATTGAGGTAGTTCAAAGACATATGAAATTAAAAAAAACCCAACTCTAATTCATTTAAGATAAGTGGATGCAACTTGGAATTTTTACCTACTTGGATCTCAGAATAGCCATCGAGCTTTCTGTTAAATGAAATATTCTAGTTTGAGTTTGTATCTTTTAAAAAAGATGAAACTGACATGGAATAACTGTTTGCTATGTGTGTCCTCAAATTCCTTGTCCTCTAACAGTGAGCAAATCTTGTACCTACTCCCTGGATGACAGAACCTATAACTATCTAGGTGGAAGATTCTTCACCCTGTAAACCAGGGTACCACTCCTCTCCCCTGCACTGTGAGGACACCTGTGATTGTTCAGCATTTTGTAAGACCAGTTTACCCTCCCAGTGCACACAACTGATTCTCACTTAATAGATGGTTCTGGTTACTGGTATTTTTACCCTTTTCATGTCTGTATCTCTTCCCTTGATTGGAAATTTTCTGAGTTAGGAAGCAAAGACTGCTGCTGCAGGGATGCCTACTTCCCCCATCCCCAAGTGAGCCATCCTTCCCATGTTCTGCAGGGAAGTGAATAAAGCTTGGCAAGGAGATGGAAAAAAAGTTTCTGGAGTATAAGTGGGATGTTTGATAGATTACTGGCAAGTGTATTATTTGTCGTACTGTGATTATGATTAGTTCAGACATTACCCTGTTTTTTCCTGTGGTTATTTCCTTGAGATTAAGCAAAGCATAATAGTGTGATGTAGTTACGTTGATAGGGAAAGAGGTTAGAACATTCATTAAACTTTTCTGTATTTATCTCACTCTTCTTGCAAGACAATTTCTTTTAAAGCCCAAGCCAGGTACTTGAATGAAAAATGACCCCCAGTCCTTAGCTATCCTATGCACCACATCTCATGAAAATTGACCTCTCCATTAGATCAGCTGATCAGTGGAGCATAACCCAGGTTTAATGGCCGTCAAAGAGAAAACCAATTTAGTTTCAGCTGCTTTGACAGGAGAGCATCTGCAGGACTTTGGGCAGACCTATCAGATGGTTTGGTTTGTTTTTTTTTTTCCTGGTTGTTGTGCAAAATCTTTGCTAAACTTCAAGTAATGTTCTCTCACAACTGTCCCTTTACTATTGGTTCTTTGTGCTAAAAATAAGTTACTGGGTGTTTCACAGGAGGTGCTGTCAAAGCCTGGACTTATGTGTATTCATGAGGACTATCAAGTCACTCTGTTGTGGTGAAGATAAGGGATCTATCCTTTCTTCAACCTGCTGAAAGACTGTGCTTCTTTTCAAGTGTGAAAAAGGCATCACCAAGCCGAAATACCACAATTTTCCTCAAACTGTTTTCTTCTGGATACATAACTAATCTCCATCACAGAATGAGTTTTAGAGTTAAACAAGAATTTTTACATGCAGTAATTTTTCAGGTTTTTTTCCAGCTAGTGCCATATGCTTCTTCTTTCTGAAATTAACCTTTGCTAATGGGATCCAGTCTTGACTACTGCAAGAGGTGCTGGTAGTATGTTGGGGGCCTTGGTTGATTGTTTTCTTTTTTGTCAAGGGAGAGTTAAATAAAAAGACATGGATCCACAAAGAAGACTTGGGAACCTTCAGACTAGTATAATATGGATAGATAAGACTGATAATGATTGCATTTTCCTGTGAGGTTTTAATCATCATCATTTGTCATGAGTAATTTTAAATATACTCTAACTTAGATCTCCATGCCATTGTAAGGTTTCAGTGCAAAATACTTGTTAAGTCACATTGTCCTCAATTCACGAGAGCTCCTGGTTGGTTTTCTGTGTTGGTTTTGTTTGTTTGTTTTTCTCTTTTCTGCTTTGTTCCTTCTATCTCTTTCAAATGTCCCAGATATAGTCGACAAACTTTGTGGCTTTCAAGACTGGGTGCAGGTTTAAAATAAAAATAAAAAATTTTAAAAAATTAATGATTCATTTGGGACGTAGCATATACATTCCCCACTCCTGCTCCAGGGATATTTGTGTCTCTCCAGGCTATGATCCAACAGAACTCATTGCCATATAAGTACAGTCTATGACAATAATTTTTATAAGCTTTGAACATAAAGAAGATAGAAGTGTATAGAGAAACTAGTAAATAAAAGAATGAAACATTTTAAGACAGAGTAATGCAAAGCTTTCAAATGCATTACTTAAACCAACCTTCTAATGATTAGGCATTAGGAGGAAAGTTTCCATGGGAACATATTATCTCATTAGTCTCTATTTCAGTGTTCCCTGTGTCCTCAATTGAAACAGCTGGAACTAGCTAAATTATGCCATTTCTTTTGTTTTCCATTGTATGGAACTTTTTCTGTGAATGTTTCAACTGCAACACCAAAAAATTCCCTCTTTCTCTCTCCTCCTCCTTCTTTCTTGGCCCAACTAGTGTTTAATTATTTATATCAATGGAACATCTCCAAGAGGAGAGAGGTAGAGTATGAGAGAGGGAGTGAAAATGGAGAGAAATTATTTTAGCTTTACTCGTATGGAGTTGACTCCAGTCTTGAAATAAATATCATCTTTTTTACTTGATTACTTACCAATTAGGGGAAAAAATAATAAAAAAAACCCCAAAACCCCAAACCAAAACTGAACAAAAAACAATCAAACAAGCAAAAAGAAGGGCAAAAAAGAAAAACACAAAAAACCCCATGATCCTCTGATAAATAATTCAGACTCCTCCATCTGTGAAAATGTTGCATTTGGCCTAATTTTCCTTATGAACAAAGACCATCATCTACACAAGTAAATAAAACTTGCAGAATTTAAGCTCTGAAGGGGCATGTTCTCCCTGCCAAGTTCTGATATATTTTTACACACACACACAATTAAAAAACCAAACCAGGAAATCTCAAAAGAAAATCAGGGAAAATACCTTTCTTCTTTGTTTCTGTTAAAGGTATATAGTTGATCTACAAGAAATCAGCTGAACTTTGCCAGATTCTGCTACTGAGTGCCTAAATAGCTTTGGCAGCAAATGTTACGTACCTGATACTGACCCAGGACAGATTCCACCATTAAAGGTGGTGATGGAGCTTGAAGAAGAGCCAGAAGCAACTCCACTTTGGTCTGTATCCTGTGTTGCACAGAATAGACATCTTGCAACTTAAAAATCCTTAAAATGATAGTTTGGGCAATTCCGCCCTTCCCTGGGGATTTTATCTTCAGAACTGTAGAGAGATGCCTGGGTACAAGTAGATAGCATTAGTTGCAGGACACCTGAAATTAATGAGTTCATAAAGACAAGATGTAGCCCTGAGTAATCTCTGGGAAAGAGGTTTCAGGTGCTAAGGGACTGAGAAGGACAGCTTGAGGTTCAGGTGAAACAGTATTTTACCATGGATCAGCTTATGAGAATGAAATGGATAAAGTGTTACACTCTGTCTTTGGAGTCCTCAATAGAGGGAGGGCAATGGCATAAAACTGAGTTGTTAGGGTTTTAAGAGATTTGTGTGCTCAAGGGTGGTTAAAAGCCACCAGAAAGTCCTGTAGTAAGCTGGGGTGGGAATGGAAGGAAGGTGTGCCAGGCAGCAAGCCTTGGTATATAGTCTAGGAAATGGTGTTCAGACATAAATTTATAGTTTTTGCAAGGAAAGAAAAGCTGCAAGGAAGGAAGTCTTAATCTACAGCTTAACAAAATTCAGCTAGAAAAAATGGCCAATGGAACTCTGAGAAACCTTGGGCAGAAAAGTGTAATATGGTCCTGGAAAGCACATCAGACACACAGCAGATACTTCATTGCATTTGGCTTGTTTCTTTAAGGTTTCACAGAGGTTTAGGGAAAAAACCCAAAAAACAAAACAAGAAACCAAAAACCCAAGCAAACAACAACACCAAAACAAACAACCAAACAAAAAAACCCCCCCAAAAAAACCCAAAACCCCAACACCTAAAAAAGCCAAGCCAAGTTTGTTCACAGCTTGTTTGGCAATCATTGTATTCACATACACATACAATTTCTGATGGGAATTTCTCAGGGAGAGTTTGTGACTAAATTATCATAATTTCTCCCTTAAAACTCTAAAAATATTAATGAGCATAATGAGCAATATTAATGAGTGCAGATACTCAGTTTTATGTGACTAAAATTTGGTTAGTCCAATAGAAATCTCCTGAAAGTGAAGTCCTTCTGAAAAAGAAAGCAAAAAAATCATGAGAACACAATGGCAGTTTTCCTTTAGTAGTTACAGTGAACTCAGCTTTCCATCATCAGAATCAAACACATTTATCCAGCCAGGCCAGATAGGTGGGATGTGTCACACATGAATGTTACTACTCAACAGTAAACACAATAGATGCAAAGGAAGAATTATTCGTAATGTTTTTGTGAAAAAGCCACAACTCAGAACAACAACTTTAGTGTTTCTCTTCTGGATTCAAAAATAAATTCTAGCCACATTATAAAATTAGATAGGTGTGGGCTCTTGGAGTATATCCAGATTGCTGAATGCAGGTCAAGTCTGTCTTGAGGTGTGACATTGCTTTGGAAAAATTGAAAAAATAAAATAAAAATCCATGTTACGATTTCTGGTGAGTTTTTGGTGTCTTTATGGAGTGTCTTTTCCATTATAGTATGGACACAAACTGTAATGTCCAAATGCCATGCAGCATTTCTGAGACTGCTGTGGTTAGCTGAAGTAAAGTGGCATGACTGAGTAGCGGGGTAATGGACACGTGTTGAGGCTCAACCAGAGAAGCAACCTCAGGTCCTAGATAGGTGAAGTGAACCCAAGAAGTGGAGAAAGAGCAGGATAAGTGGGGTTTTCTGGTGGTGTTCAGTCAGGCCTGCAGTTTTGACATATCTCCCTAGCCAGTAGGCTTGCCTCTGCTGTCACCCTCTGCTCCGTGGAGGTACAGTGAGCTCCATCTGAAGCTGTTGTACCAGGAGAGGAAAGTCTTTATTATATTATTATTAGGTTCCTCTAAAGGGAACCATACTTTCTGAGGCTTTTAGTTCCCTGTTTTTCCTTTTTCTTATCTTCTGATGTTCCTCACATTCTGAACAGTTTGAGGGGTTTTGTACAGACTACCGAGAAAAAACGAGAAGCTTTTCTCAGGGTGCCCTTGGTGCTGCTGCCCTGGTTTCTTCACTGGAGCTGGAGGATTGGATGGAGACCTTCCTCTTCCCTCACCTGAGACCTGGTCTAGGAAGGAAGGGAAGGGAGGAAGGGAGGAAGGGAGGAAGGGAGGAAGGGAGGGAGGGAGGGAGGGAGGAAGGGAGGGAGGGAGGAAGGGAGGAAGAGAGGGAGGAAGGGAGGAAGGAAGGGAGGAAGGAAGGGAGGAAGGAAGGAAGGGAGGGAGGAAGGAAGGGAGGAAGGAAAGGGAGGAAGGAAGGAGGGAGGGAAGGGAAGGAAGGAAGGAAGGAAGGAGGGGAGGAAGGAAGGAAGGAAGGAAGGAAGGAAGGAAGGAAGGAAGGAAGGAAGGAAGGAAGGAAGGAAGGAAGGAAGGAAGGAAGGGAAGGAAGGAAGGAAGGAAGGGAAGGAAGGGAAGGAAGGAAGGAAGGAAGGAAGGAAGGAAGGAAGGAAGGAAGGAAGGAAGGAAGGAAGGAAGGAAGGAAGGAAGAAGGAAGGAAGGAAGGAAGGAAGGAAGGAAGGAAGGAAGGAAGGAAGGAAGGAAGGAAGGAAGGAAGGAAGGAAGGAAGGAAGGAAGGAAGGAAGGAAGGAAGGAAGGAAGGAAGGAAGGAAGGAAGGAAGTCCAGCCTTACACTGCCAGAAAATCAGCCCTTTGACAAGGATCAACCTATTTTTATTTCATCAGCAGACAAATCCTGGAGAACAGCTCTGTGTGTACATTTATATGTGTGAGCAAAATAGTTATGAAAGACCTATCTTTGACCTCCTCACTTTCAGCAGAAGGTTATTGTCTTAAATAGCACATCCAGCTCACAATTCCCTTTGATCCTCTGAAACTTCAGCTCAGCCACCTGATATAATTTTCATTCCCCCCCCCTCCCACTCCTTGCAATCCCTCCTCACCATCCACCTCCCCTCAAACATTTGAAGACATTATAGCAGGAACTAATTTTGTCTGGACTATTATTAGATCATGAGATCAGGGCAACATAGAGATCGTAAAATGTTTCATTCTCTCTGAATGACCATCGTGCCCCTATCAGGTACCATAACGTTAGGTTTGCTTATTGTGCAGATTGCTTGAGTTGCAAATTGCACATTATCCAGCTTAAACACCTGGCATTTACATTCATTATAACCCTGACACCCCCCCTTTATGGCCTCCCGTGAGGGCCTTCCAATTGGTCAGAAGCACAAATGAATGTTTTATGATTATGATGAATAATGCCAGGAGCTGTGGAGGGAAAAAAGAAAAAAAAAAAAAAGAAAAAAGAAAAAAGAAAAACAATGAGAAGCAAACATAAAAGAATCGACAAAACAAAAAACACAACAAAACAACAAAAAACAAAACAAAGCCCCCACAACAATAAAAAAACAAAAAACACAACAAAAAAAAACAAACAAAAAAAACCACACAAAAAACCCCACAGAAAACAAACAGACAAAAAAAAAATACAGAGAGAAAGGAAAAAACCCAAAGAGATGGAGACAGAGGGAGGACTTTATAGAGCACTTTGACACTGCAGAGCTTTTTGCTAGAGGAACGTAATGGTCTCTGTGGCTGGTCTCAATGGAGCTGAATGGAGCTAAATTGGAAAAAAAGTTTTCAGAAAGGGATGAAGATGTGCCATGATTGAAGGAAGGGAAAGGTTTCAGTGTCCAGGCACTGAACAGAGAGTTGGAGAGAGAGGTTAGGATCCTGGTGGTAAATCTTGTTCCTTGGTGATACCAGGCCAATATCTGTACATATTTCCATACCTCAGTTTCCCCAGAGAAATACACCAGAAGTGGATTAGGCACCTGATAATCTTCCTCTCTGCCCACCCTCCTCTCCCCACCCATCTTCCCCTCCCTCCAGTTCAGGATCTTTGCACTGGAACAATCTCTTCCCTCAACTCTTCCAGACCTCACACTTTCTCTGAAATAAGGGACATGGAGTGTTGCTAGTGAGTTGAGATAGAGCTAGGTGCAGTTTTGGTGTGGGTGACAGCAACACCCAAATCAAGAGCTATTCTTTCAGTGTTTTCCTACATCGTTTGCTGGCACAGAGAAGGGTCATAGCTTTGAATTAGGAAGCTGCAAACTAAATGTATGAAGCCATTTACTGCACTACTTCTTGGGTCTTTGGCTTTTATTGGCTCCTTCGTTTCTGCTGTCAGTAACTTCTGAGCCAACTCTATCTCAAGAAGTCATGCTGTATTTTGAACCTGGGTGCTATATTCTCTATTTTATTTCTCAGCCAAGATTTAGTCCCACTGTCCTAATGCTGTTATGCCTCAAGATTGTTTTTCAAGGGCCAGCACAAGGTGGACAGAGTTTACCTTTTTCTTCTAAGGCCATCTTCAAAACTGAGGGGGCCTGACTATAATTTTATTTTCAGGGAAATGGTAGCTATTTAGCCATTACCTTCAGCAGAGTCAGGGCTTGTTTCATAGGCTCTGGTCAGAAAAGTGGGAAGGAACAGGCTCTCTTTTGTGGGTCTTTCATGGCCTAACAAGGTCCTAAAAATTGCCTCTGGCTTTGCTAGTGTCACATCTTTCCTCAGGAGGTATGCAGAGATCATTCCAGGATGCTCCAAGCAGACAGGGAGGAAAAAGACACAAACACAAAAAGAAAAAAAAATTCTAAATCAGACTCCATATCTCCAGAGATTGTTTCCATGGCTTAAATTATTTTAATAAATAAATCAGTTTGAATGTTACCTAAGAGAGAGAATGAAGTTCTGAGATATATTTAACCCCTCACTCTTCTCTCCCCTGATATTATTTTGCTTCATCCCTGAGCAGGATCTGCTGTTTGCTGGGTGCTGTTATATGTTTCTTGTTCTGGACTAACGTGACTTTACCATGATAGAAAGCTCACAGCAAGGGCATAGCTGGATTTGGCTGTTGTGTTCAGGGTTTGTGTGCATTGTAGGGTACCTGCTGGGCAAGGGAGGGTGTTTTTACAGGCCAGTTTTGTTACATCCTCACAATTTAGAGATAAGCAAGTAACATACTGATAATGAGAGTTTTTAAACAGTCTTGGGGGCTGCACAAAACTGAGTTGGTCAAACGGCAAACTGCTCTCCGTTGCTTTCTGCACATTTTCTGCTAT
This sequence comes from Calypte anna, assembly GCF_003957555.1. Taxonomy (NCBI): domain Eukaryota; kingdom Metazoa; phylum Chordata; class Aves; order Apodiformes; family Trochilidae; genus Calypte; species Calypte anna. The sequence continues at coordinate 8,564,221 of NC_044274.1, forward strand.
GGTTCACTGATCTGCGAAGTGCACAGAGTGCTGGGAAGCCACATATGCACAGTGCTGGGCCCTACTGAAATCTGTAAAGGAAAAGCAAGTCATTTTTAGAAGACCCACGCAGGAAAAAACAGGAATACAAGCCAAAGACTAGCATGACATTTGATATGGATAGAAAAGACATTGTTGGAGAGTCTTCTGCCTGAGCTCTTGAAAGCAGCATAGCAGAGAGTAGCACTTAAGGGACAATGGGGTAGATGTGGTCCATTGTCCCAAACAAAGGACACTTAATGCGTCTTATAATCTTGCAACTTACTTGTATGTAACTTAGGATCTCCCTGTGTAGAAGCGTAAATGTTTATTGCAGTGGAAGATTTATCTTGTTAACAGAAGCAGAAGTGGATTCATAGGTCTTGTGAGTGTTCCTCAAAGAGAATATGACTTAATCAGAAATAAAGCCCAGTGCAAAGTCTTAGCTGTTTGTCAGCATAGTGCAGCCTTCGAATCTAGGTGTGGTTTAAATTTTCAGAATAGTGCTTCCATTGAATTATCACTGATGAAAGTAGACCTTTTGCCTACCACAGGCATAAGACCAGTCCAACAGTACTCTTGACATATCAGTTTCTTATAGCAAAGTCCTTCAAAATTCAATAAGAATGAAATCATCAGGATTTTATAGATATAACTCTGAGGGGGCATATAATCTATTTGATAATGTTTTGATCTCATGGATAGATAGCTATGAATGTTTCAATACATCCTAAAGATTTTTGTCAGATCATACTCAGTTCAGTCCTATAGATTTGTACACCCAAGTTTCCTCTCTTATATAGCAGTAAGGATATTAAGGATATCTGTTATACACAGAATAACTATGGAAGTGAAAAAGATTAATCCAAGTCAGGGGAGGACTTTGTTTGTCCACCAGCAACTTGAAAATTTTGCTTGTATTATTGAAACTTGAGAGAACTCCTAAACTGAACACACGATCTTTTCCTTCCTTCAGATAATGCTCAGCTTTGGGTGTTAGAGAACAAGTGCTAAAATCCACATAACGGATAAGTACAGAATAAACTGGGTTTCTTCTTAATTTCATTCCTATACAGTTGGCTTATGTTTAGAAGCAAGAAGGTATTTCCCTAGCCTTTCTTAGATGAGGCACTGCAACTGTGGATGTTCTCATTATGCCTATAAATGTCTAATCCTATTTGGAATTACAGTAAGGTCTTGGCTTTCATGGAGCCTTGTGGCAATTTGTTGCATGGGTTATTATAAAGTATAGCTAAAAAATAAATAAAAATCTTTTTGGCTGTTTCAAATCCATTCTCCCTTTCAATTTCATGAGACTCTCCCTCAAATTGCTAATGTATGCATATACATTTAATTCAGGGATTTCACAGAAAACCTACTGATCAGGAGAGTGGTTTCCTGGAAGAACAAGGACTTTACTCTCTCATCTCAGGAGTTTCTTTCTGGGTGCCTGTTTCTATAAATTTGAGCATATGTGTTTGACTGAGTATTGTCACCACATGAAAAAAATAGATTTAGATAGACATTCGGTTTATGTAACATAACTCAGGAGATGCATGTTGTGTTTAGAGAAAAAAAAAAGAATTTGAAGATTATGAAAAAGGGATGCTGCCATGTAATGTGTCTGGGAACATGATGGGATCTTCATATGAAAATTGTATTTTTTTTTAATATGTACACTATCCTAGACAAAATAAAGGAAACTCATGCAGAAACTGCTGTGTGAGATTCTATGAGAATGATTTTTTTCTGTAAATAGACTACAAATCATAGTGTCTCCTTTTATTCCTATAGTCTGTGACTCTAGAAGAAATGGTGATTTTTTTTTTATTTGTTTTGTTTTGTTTTGTTACTTCCATTAATTAATTTTGTTAGACCAATTTTCTGTTTATCTCTTGTTTCAAGTTTCTGAGTTGGTTTTGTCCCAGTTGTTATTGGCTTAGAAATTTATTGGTTGGTTTGTTTGGGTCATATAACGGTATTTTAAATAAAAGTGTGGCAGAAGTTGTTGTTCAGAATAAATTCCCTTTGAACTGAGTAGGATGTTATCAAATTTTAAGTGTTCCATAGAAAATGAGTCAATAAACCTGATGCCATAAAATGGAAAGTAAGTTCTTTTTAGGGGAAATTTTCACTATTCTTATAGGACATGGGAAACTGAGTGCAAATCTCTCTTGAGTTTTACTACATGGATCAAATTATTTAGAGATGGCTGATAGTTTCTTGTTAAATTCTAACAGGCTGAGAAATGAGGCAAAGTTGGGCCAGTGGAAGGAAGTGGAGGTCTAGCACCCTTAGTGATCTATTATAGCTGATTTTTGGCCTTTAGTGTTTAACTATAATTCAAATTTGCAATTTACTCTTCAATTGTTTTATGGAATCTCTAACTTCAGAGTACCTCTTCTGTGGCCAAGTGCAGGGCAGTTCTCTGAATCAAATCCTCTTTTTAAATTTTTCTCTTCCTTAGCTATATTTTTACTCTACTTTATCTAACTTCCCCATTAGTATCTTAAAGGGGATAACATTGTAGGAAATCTACAGGAACAGCACAAAATTTCCACTCATAAGATGGTTTTCAAACATGAGAAACAAAGCATTCAATTTCCTTGTCCAAAGCTACATCCTTAAGTTGTCACTGATGAATCTGCTCTTTATACGGTGTCACAAAAGCCAAGCCCAGGAAGATTTCCTGGTGCTTCTGTCTCTTTCCTTTCCCATCTTCATGGTGGCCACATGCTGTAGGGATGCTGGGAACTGGCACACAGCTGGAAATGTAAGCCAAGCCGTGTTGATAGAGCTGGGCCACTTTATGCCAGCTGAACATCACCAGGGAATGGTGGACCCTCAGTGAGGCTTAGGTGTTTGAAGGGCTCAGATTTTTTTTTTCCCACAGACTTTCGTGGCATCCTCGTGTTTCCTCCTCCCCCCCAAAAAAATTATCCCAAACTACTAGAGTGATGGCCCGTCTCACCCTGTCCTCCTCCTCCTCCTCCTTTCCCATCCAGATCATGCTGTGAGCCTGCAAAAGTTTAGCAATAATTAGTGCCGACCTCTAGCTGCTCACTGCTTGCTAGGAATCGGGGTTGTCAGCTCCGCCTGTCAGAGGGCTGTGAGGAAATGAAGCATTCGGAGGCACAGAGATGTGGGAAGGAGGAGGAGAGATGTCCCTGTGCTACAAAGCACATTGCTATTAAAGTGTCAGTTTTTTGGTTTACTGTTGCAGTTTGTGTGAAGAGTTTATGGATCAGCAGATAACAGTAATTATCACAGAGAGTTTTCTGCTAAAGTCTAATCTAACCTTTTATAGTTTTGTACCACAGGGCCTCCTTCTCCTCAGACTCCCCCTCCCCCATGTCCTCTTATTTTTTAAGAGCTTATTGGGTGATTTTATTATTTTATTTTTATTTTTTTATGGCCACTAAATCATCAAAGTTGACATCAGATACCTTCACACACACACACACACACACACACAAAAAAAAAAATATGCATAGATTACTTGAATGTGGGGGTGGATAGTAGGGTTTTATTAATAATACTAATCTAGAAAGTTTATAGTAGCAAAACCAAGGAGCAGTTAACTGTACTAAAAGGAAAGGGAGGGTGTGGGAGGAGGGAAGAGTGGAACACTCAGAAATGTTAGCCAAGGTAAGATGTTGTCCTCAAATTTAAAGCACTTGAAAATTTATTGAATCATATTCAGGACTCACAAAGTCTAGTTCCAATACAGAGTCATTCTGTCAAAGGTGATGATTTTGCTCTCAGTTGTGGAACAGAATGGGAGGGCTTAGCCAGAAAATGATGAAGAAAAATTTAACAAATACTATCATCATCACTGCTAGAAGGGATGGAAAAGTGAGAAAAGTCAACTTCTTAATAGTTCTCCTCTTAACAAGAAGAAAAGTGCTTGGAATTGAAGTGTTGTGAACCTTGTGGAAGAGTCTTTTTTTGTTGAAATACAATTTTTGTGAAATACAATGAAATACTATTTTTCATACAATGAAAATGCTCAAAATACTTATAAATCTTGGAGTGTCATTTCAACAGAGAGACAAAGCCTTTCATTATTTTTATTGCTGCTGCCACAGAATTTGCTGTGCAAGCATTATAAAGAAGTTCTGATGGGGTTAAATTCTCAATTTATAATAATTTTTTTCCCCTCTCTTCCCCTGCCATTCCTCCAGTTGAAAAAAAAAGAAGGTGAGATAGCTCTAGAAACTAATAATGCAAGAGAGCAGGGGCAAGATTTTCTTCTCCCTCTCCCTTATGTTTCCCTTCAAAACACTTTAGAGCTATCATCACAGGGTTTAATTCTCTTTGGTCAAAATTTGATAATATAGTAAAAATAATTCTAATAAGGAGTATTTATTTCTGCTTGCTTCAGGTATGTGTGAATGTGTTTGACAATTTCTTGATTCACAGTTTTAATGTGGTGGTTTTCAGTGAGAATATGCCAATAATCAGATTCCTAGAACAGAAAGCACTACCAAGATATCTAGGATGAGCTGAAATCTTCTCTAAAGATGGGATGGAAAGGCTTTTTTTCCAGGTATAAAGTTCAGGCACAATCAGTGAGATATCTCATCAAGTGTTGTTGGTTGCAGCATGGATTGCACTGACCATCCTAAAGGTGCTCAGAGAACATCATGGCTTTAACTACCTGAAGCTTTTTAGATGTCAGTGTAAACCAGGGTCCAGCTCTGCCAATTCTTAAAGACTTTTGAGTCTCTGGATCGTTGGAGAAGCATTTCACTCATTTTTATTTCTGATCACATTACTAAACAGGCAGTTGATGATCCTAAGGATGGATGGGGTAGAAAATGAAATAGTGTCTTCTTCATGTAGCATTTTAAGCTCATCTTGTCATGAGTAAGTTTTCTTCCTGTAATGATTCCAGCCTGGACTACTTGGGGCTGTGGGAAATTTCTTGCTGTTTCAGTGGGAAAAAGAAGAGAACCCAATGTGACCCATACAGTTATCATCCCCCTGTAAGAAGACACTGTAGTTAATGAGTAATATATATGGAACTAGCAGTTGAAGAGATGTTGGTGTGAGAGCTAAAAACTCTTTGTTAGCTAATATTTCCCACATGCAACAAAAATCTTGTAGCCATCCCCATCTACCAGCACAAATACTGGGAGTGAGGTTGCTTAGAAGAGGAGCTAAAGCCAAACCAAAGTATAACTAAGACATCTGTGTGTCTAATGAAAAGTTACTAGGCAGGCAGAGAGAGGCACAAATTATTATGAACCAATTTAACCTCAGCCAAAAATATGCAGTGTAATTCATACCAGAGTCTGAGATGAACATGGGCATTTTAAACATAGTGGAGTGTCTAGACTGCCTCCTTACTGGGCTAGACTTTAAAAAACAATTACAGTATATCATCTGCCAGCCCTAGAAGCATTCATAGAAGGATATCTATACATTCTCTAGATCTACATATTCAGATTTACCAGGGAGGACTGAGGTTGTGGTATGATATAAATACATAGAATCATAGAGTGATTTGGGTTGGAAGGAATCTTAGAGATCAACTAGAATCCTCTTCATGGGCAGGGACACCTTCCACTAGACTAGGTTGCTCCAAGCCCCATCCAACCTGATCTTGACTGTTTCCAGACACGGGGCAGGAAGAATATCTTTCTGATATCTAATCCAAATATTCCCTCTTTCAGGTTGAAAACATTCTCTCTCCCCCTGTCATTCCCTGCCCTTGTAAAAAAACTCTCCCCAGCTTTCCTGTGGCCCCTTCGGGTACAAAAATATGCAATAGGGTCTCCCCAGACCCTTCTCTTCTCCAGCCTGAACAATCCCATCTCTCCTGTCCTGTATTCAGAATAGAAGTGCTCTGGATATTTGATCATATACATGGCCCTCTGCTAGACTTGCTCCAACAGGCTCCACCTCTCAGAAATTTCCATGCTGGCATACTGAAGTGAAACATTTGATTGGACACAGCAGCTGTATACAGTCTGCTCAGGTAGCTTTCCTGCTTTGTGTTTTGTCTTATCTCCATGCTGGGCAGGTGGGATTTCAGGTCTCTGAAGTTGTTGATGTACAAAGTACCAACGGGAGCATAATTAACTGCAGGGCCATCAAGGAACAGTCATAAGAAGAAAAATGTAGTTACACAATACTGAGAAAAACGGTAGCCTCTGTAAAGACCATATGAGGAAGAACATTTCTTTAGTTTAAAAAAAAAATTAAAATAATATCACTGGACAGATGTGATTTTCCAGGTTATAAAACATGCCAGGGGGACTTGGGTGTTATTGATCCTTCTTGAGCAACAGTGTGGTTACGTACAACCTTGGCATACAAACCCATCACTGTTGCACTTCACCTGCCTGGCCCTGCTCATAACCTAATTGATGGGAAATGTCCTCAAAATTTCCTCAGGCCTGCCTATGGTGCTCATCATAGGGATCAGCTCACCTTGGAGAAATATTAGATGTCTAAGGGTAATATCTTCCTGGGTGCCATGAATATTGCTTCTTGGCTTGTTTTTACCTTATCATCCAGAAAGTTCTTAAAAAAAAAAAAAAAAAAAAAAAAAAAAATTAAGCCCCAAACCAAACAAAAAGCAAATAAACCAACCAGCCAAAAAAAAAAAGATATCAAACCAAAACACAACCCCCAATAAAGCAAAACTGCACAACAAAACATCCCCCAGTTTTTAAACTTCCTCCTTAAAGTGTATGAGTCCACCTCTTTCCAGCCAAAACTGACAGAATAATAGCACGAACAGTCAACATGAAATGTAACAGTTCTCTTAGCAGGAGAGCAAACCCCTGGTTTGAGGACTCTGAGAAGTCTGTGTCAAACAGCAGGTGTGGAACTGGTGATCAAACTATGATCTCACTGGGTTTAGCACAGTTAGGGGACTTGGACTGCTCTAGTCAACTGTGAAAACAAAGTTTCAGGTTTTTGTTTTTTTCTGAATCTGAAAGAGGAAAACAAAATGCCCACCTTCCAGAGATACTAAAGGACAGTTTTATTTATTTGATAATAGGAAATATTTTCCATCTTGCAGAAAGAAGTGAGAAAAAAGACTTCCTCCTCTCCCCAAGTCACTTAAAATTATTTCTCTTTTCCATTCCCTCAGTGCCTCAAATTTTGACATAGTTTTTATAATCTCCATCCCCTTTCTGTGGCCCTCAGCAATATTCACTACTGTTTATCTAAAGCCTTCCTCACTCACCTGAATATATGTTTTAAAGATTGAATTTCTTCCCCAGAAGTAGCCCTATTCTATTTTCTCGAAAAACTGGAAGGAAATTACTTCTGAGAGGGTATATGGCATCTTGGATTGCTAAGGCTGCCAGCATATTCCTTTGCAAGCTCCACACCACATAGCTGGTGATGCTCTTATTGCTAGTGGTCTTTTAATTTCTGATATTAACCATGTAACCAAAGGCAGCAGCTCATTTCATGGCTTTGCTGGGAAGCGAAGAAGCCAGGGACAGATATCCAGTCCTTCTTACTAAGGCTGCAAATTGATTTCAGCTCTTGCTGTGGAGTACGCTGCTGGCCTTTGGCATCTGGAATAGCATTTGCTAAGGTGTACCCAGCACAAATTAAGGTCTGTAAAAACTTAGCTTTGGACACTTCCCTTGCAGGAATGAATTTCAAAGGCAGGGACAGTGGTTGACTTCTCAAACCTCTTGGCACCATCTCCAAAGCTCCTTGCAAGCATCTCAGCTCTGTGCTGTAGTCCTTTGGAGGTACCAACTTTTAGCTTCCTGTTAGAATGAGGAAAACAAAGCTGCCTAGAGGTGGTGTCAGAGATGTGACATAGAGGTCTTTATTCATGATTTGACACTCACAGGGCACCTTAGGGCTTTATATTTGATGATTTTGGACCTTCTAAGACCTATGGAGTTTAAGCACACTTGGTCTGAAAGGTTTTTTTAAGAGGTTTGACAGAAGTGGTGCTGACATGTTGGAGATGGAAGCGGACACAAAACCTAAGGGAGGCTTTCCAGGTGCCTCCCTTAAGCATCTATTATATATCCTCTCTTCTGCAGTACAGAATGGCATGGCAGCTTGCAGTGTTACAGAAAAGTGCAGGGATTTCTGATGAATTTGGCTAAAAGGAATTACATCTTGGAAAATCCAGTATACTAAGGATATCCTTTTTTTTTTTTTTTTTTTTTTTTTTTCAGGGAACATACATAAATTGGATGGTGGAAATTTAATGGGGCGGGGGAAACAAAAAAACCAAAACACTGAAAGTCTTAAGACATTGCTCCAGGAATATTGTTAAATAAGCTCTGAGAAATGTGTGAAGTGGGTAATGTTACAAGAAGGGAGATGTCAGCCCTATAGTATGCATCTCCTCTCTCACTGTTAGCTCTCTTCACTTGCAAAAGCAGAAAGTCATGCAACATCTTTTTGTGGAGGAGAGAGTATAGTTTTTTATTTATAAACACAGTGCTTCAGGAAGCTCCCTCTACAGTGGCATTTAGAAGCTGGCAGCCCCTTTAAATACTGGTGCCTCTTAAAACCATTCAGTCTGCAAGCTGCAGACAAACTAGTTAACTCTGCTTTGTGTTCACAGGCAACCCATTTAACACCCCCTTTTTTCACCTGCAGCAGGAAAAGCACTGAGAAATGGTCACCTTCACCCTGCCTTTCCTGCTATTGCTCATACATGCTTCATCCCTCCTAAATCTGGCATCAACCATAACTTACACAGTCACAGTGTCCAAAAGCTCATACTGTTCCTCAAGATGGGCCATTTCACTCACCCCAGAGCAAATTCATTCTGACATTGTTGCCTCATATAGCTGCAAATTTGGCACTTCCCACCTGACTACACCTTACAGGGTTTCTCCAACTAAGAAGTCACCAATCAGGCAGTATCTCCACTGATTCCCCCTGCAAGTTTCCACGGAGAAACAGAATTCTTGCTGTTAATGTTATTTAGTGTTGAGGCTGATAGGCTGGTTAATTAACTTCTGACTGCAAGTCTCTATTTCAATTTGAAGATGACTGGAGAAAACAATAGAATCTAGGAAAGTCCTGAAAAAGAACAGGACTGTTCCAATTTGACTGGATAAACAAAGATCTTTTATGCTTTTCTGTCACACTAAAATTTTCTGGAGATTTCATCCAGCAAACCAAAAAAGAGGAAAACTCATTTGGTTCTTTCAAAAGTGTCTTTTGTAACAATAGTACGCTGAGGAAAAAGCTTTTCCATGTCTCCATACCTCTTGATTAGTTTGGATCATCAATACATCCTAATTATCTACATGGAATAGCCTTAAGAATTATCAGAGGTGACATTAAATTGATTAATCTAGTAAAGCTTTTCTTGCAATTAGATTCATCCCCTTTTCAATTATCTAAGCAGTTGCCCGGTCTTTCTGTGGTGGAAGAAGAATCACTGAGATGTTTTCATGTGCTGGGGGGACGTTTTCCCCCTTTGTTGAGGAGTTTATTGAAGAAATAGAAAATCACAATTCAGTTCTGTGTCTCCAGCACAGACATCTTACAGACCTTTCAATTAGAGTGACAGAGACCTGAAAAAAGTACCAGCTCCAAGTCAAACCTGTAGAATGCTCTCAGATACATCTTTTGAGAAATCTAATTATGTAACTTTGGTACAGCTCTCCATTTCTTATCTTCAGTGGGTTTGCTACTAGTAGAATGCAGTTTGAAGGTGGGTTTTGTTTTGGTTTGGGTTTTTTTTAGGGCAATTTTCTTATGGACTTTTTGGTAATTTCCACCTGGAAAATGGACTTTTGATGTTTGACTTGCTGGTTTGTGGTGCAGAACATTTCTGTCTACTCCTAGGACAGCAATACCATATGAATAAACCTTTTCTGACTCTTCTGTGCTGTCTATAAAATATGGGTAAAAACTTCTCCAGTGTTTTCATGCTTTAATCTGGTCCCTCTTGACAGAAATGTCTTTGACTTCAGAGAATCTGTACCAATTTACACCAACAGCAAGTCCTCCTTGAAAATGTTTTTGACCTGATCTCCAACTCTGCAGGTGACAAACATGCCAAGTTTCCCTGAAATTAGAGATGAAGGTGACTTGTTGACTTGTTAAGAACATTCTTATGAGATGCCCATATCTGAGGGAGAAGACCAAGTTGTTTTGCCACAACCCCATGCTGTGTATCTTGTTTATAAAACTGGACCTGATAGAGTGAGATGCCTATCAGCTTCAGTGAAAGAAGAGGAAGAACAGTGGAAGCAGTAGGAAGGAATCTTCACAGAAGCTTTAAAAGAAACATGTTTGAAATATAATGAAAGGTCTCATTGGGCTGTAAAAAAGAGAGAGAGAGGGAGAGAAAACAGTAACCAGTCTTGGCTGTTGTATTGTCTTGTTAACAGTGTGTCACTGAATTTAGCAGAAGGAAGATTCTCCCACACATCTCCCTCACACAAATGCAACTGTCACAACCTCCTGAGCTCTGAAGCACAGCTTTGATCCTGTGCAGCTCTGCCCCAGTTCTGTAACACACGTGAAGGAAAGGGAAATTACCTAGCAAATTTTGGGGGGGAACGAAGGACAACCTTGCCAGCGCAGGGTTAATTGCCATGATGACAGCAGTTCCCCAGCATCTTTCCCTTCTCTGTTAGAAGGGCCCCCCTCCTCATGTCCTCCTCCTCTCACTGCATGTGTTGTGTTAATCTAATTTGTTCAGCTCAGTGGCTAAACAAATAACTGCAAACCTGATGCTTATTCAGATGCATGGCAAAAGGAGGCAGCTCTCCGAAATGATATTTACTTGGTTATCTGATCTAACACAAGTTGTGTTAGAAAGGACAAGGCCCAGGAAGGCAGCAGAAAGAGAGCAAGAGCAAGGTGAGATAAAAGAGAAGGGACTCCCTAAGTGCCGGCTGATTTTTGACTGTGTCCTGCTGTAGCTGGGCAGATTGGACTGAGCAAAGTTAGTCACTGGAGCATGATGTGGAAAGGCTCTAGAGGAAATCTAATTCCAAGAATTTCCACCAAAGTATCAGTAGGGGCTATCAAATGGCTAGAGAAAACGGGAAATATTTCCTGTGACCGATTGGTCCTAGAACAAGGTCTTATAAAAAAATTTGCTCCAGGCAAGACCTAAATTTTGCTAAATGTCTGACCCAATGAAGTGTTTGGCTTTTTCAGTTTATTTCCTAGTTTAGTAATTCTATTTTTGCCCATGAATTCTGTTTCCCACTCCATGTGACTTTTAAGTTCCGAGAAATGCTCAAAGATGCTCAGTCTTTCAGAGCTAGCTTGTTTGTTTGGCTTAAGGTTTAAGAGTTGCTGATGAAAGGAAAAGGGAATTTCTCCACACAAAGTCTTCTTTATCTTGATATCTAGAGAATGTGCACTCTTAGATTTAGTTGAGAAAAGCAGAAATAACTGTTGGAGAACAGCCTACTCATGGTCCAAACAGTCTGTGGCCATATTCTTTCTACTATGAACATTTGTTTTAACACGTTAATATTGCCTTTTGGATAGAGAAGATTTTTCTCAGAGAGGGAGGCAGAAAGAGTACATGGGGAGAGTGCTGGGGATGGGTATGGGACACCTTCATGCAGAAGTTGTCATGCAAGTTGCTGAGAACATTGAGCATCTGTTGCCAGTGTGCAGTGTACAGGTAACTCCTCATCTCTCACAGTCATTTCTTTGTATTTATTCAATACACGTATTTTCCCAATGAACATTAATTTCCTTATAGATTCAATAGCACCAGTCCTATTTCCAACCGGACTGACAAGCCATAATTGCAAAAAATCCATCCTCGGCAGTCAAATAAGTCTCCCAGTATGTTTCTGCACTCTAGTTGTGATGCTATCTAAAGGGCAAGGTACAAAACCCTGTGAGTGGCCTATTCTACAACCCCAGTCTCTTCCACATACATTTTATATGCATCTGTTTCTCTTTCTAGCAATGTCTGCTCAGGATGTGCATACACTGGAGTCCCAACAGGTGTTAGAGCACTGTGTCGCTGTATTACTAACAATGCATAGCAGATCACTGTTGTAAAATGCTTAATATGCTTTATTTCCCCTAGCTTCACTAAGCAGAAGAAAGCACCTATCAGCTTGGGACTGTTCAGATGTCTAAGCAAGGACTTATTTGATATTACAATAATTTCCCCAGTTAAAAATTGTGGTTTGTTAAAAGCATTCCACGCACAAGTAAGATTCACTGCCTCTCTGAGGACTGACATGTCCACACAGTTACACTAGTGTTTTATCTTAAAAACAAGATCATCCCCTCTGTATCATTTTTGAGGGAAATTAAAAAGCTATAAATCTTTTGACCATGGTATGGTTGTTTTTTCAGTACTTTTGTCCGGTTGTTTTTTTGGCTTTGCTTTTGTTTTTCCTGCCAGATTTGCAGCTGTGCTTTCTACTACTTTGTTTGAAACTAGCTCTCTTCTGGGGGAAGAACCTTGAGATGATACTTCAGCCATCTTTCTTTCCTCCTTTCAGCTCTGTTTCATGTTGTGGTTTCATTATCTCCTCTTTCAGTTAAAAACTTCCTATGTAAACCTCCTGCTCCCCTTATAGCATGAAGTTCTGCCATCTTTGGCTTCATAGGGAGAGTGGTGACCAAAGCATCAACATGCTAATCCTAGAGCCCCGGGCCATTTTTCTTACTGTTTCTGAGAACACAGCCCCATTGTCTGTGCCCTGAAGCTCTTATGGTAAGGAAGTGAATTCTGATGCTCTCTTTCCCTCTCTTCCCCTTTTTGTTCCCCCCCATATTATTTTATAATTATATTTATTTGAAATTGAATCTTAAAGGCTTAATCCCTAAAGGCAGTGGGATGTAATTTCTGTTGGATATTAAAACTGTGTAAAACTGCTCATATATCCCTCCATGAGGAACAGCTGGCACTCAGAGAGGAGAGAGAAAGAAACTGACTCTAACCTTCTTGCCAGCTATGCAAAAAAAAGAAACCCAACAATAATAAATGAGAAGTTATTCTTTTCACTTGAAAAAAATACAGCTGAAGTTACATGAAGAATAAATGTTTGCTGTATAGATTATAAACAGGTATTCAGGCATATAATTTAAAGTAGTGCCATTGACACAGTGCCATGACAGTGTCTTGTGCTGGTAAAAGGCCTGATATGGAAAAGCTCAGGCTACAATTGCCTGAGTGTCCAGGTTAAGGGAGAGCCATGGAAACTGGGGCCTAGTTGTATTTTGTATACACATGGAATCAAAGACCACATTTCTATCCAAGATCTCGATTCTGTATTTTCAGTTCATTGTCTTTCTCAAAGAAATAATGAAGCAAAAAGCTGCAGTTAAAACTGTATTATGTTAACCTTCATGGATATGGCTATAGGGCCTGAGGATTTACACAGAGCCACAGAGATAAAATAGTCAAGAACATGTAAGACTGCATACCCATTCCAGATGGAGAACTAGAACACCAATAAATTAGTGGTGGTGTTCATTTGGTCTACCTTTAGATCCATAGAGTGTAGGCTTCCATGTCTGAGATCCTTTCATAGTTAATGGAGAAGTAGGAGAGACAGATGGTGAGTTTTAGGGCATGACTCATGTTGGCCTTGAGCAGATGTCTATGTTTAGTTGTATGAATTGCACTCTAGACTGGTGGGGGTCTTGGTTCCATCCCCAATGGCTGTGACGAGGGCCATGGATGAGACCTGCACAGACTGTACACTCTCATTGCTGACAGTTAATTACACTGGCTGATACAGTCAGTGACCTGTTCATTGTTTCAGCAGCAGAGACAAGAAAGGAGATCAGGCCTCCTGAATTTAAGTCTTGTGTTTATCCTTCACCTACTTCAATAACGGGGACAATATTTTTCTGGTTTGGAACAGTGAATGTAGCATTTTTCCTCTGAAGCTGCATAACTTTGGCTCTTTTCCCCCCGTTTCTGTAGTTTTCCACCTAAATTAATGAGGTTTAATTTGCAGGCAGGCAGAGAGAAAGCAACAGAAAAACACCAGTGACCTCAGCAGCCAGGTACCCCATTATTATCAGGACTGAAACATCCCCACTGGCATCTACTGGGTCTGGGGGCCATGAACGTGACTTGGAAAGGACAGATTCCTAGAGGGGTGTGCAGAGGGTTACTCACCTGATCAATAATTCATTAGGTACAATTTGTAAATAAGTGAGTGGAAAATATCTTTTCTTCTCTTGTAATCACTCCAACTAATCTGCTGATCCAGAGAACAGACAGCTTGCCAGGGGATGTTATCTCACATTCCTTACATGTAGGAGGAAGAGGTCAGGCTTCTTGTTTCAAGTGTCACCTCCCAAGCTTTGGATGGATTTTGGACCAGAAGGTGTTGTCTGAGCCTTTCATTTATTTCCAATCACAGCCTTGATCTCCTTGACAAACTGCTCCCAAATCACTGTCCTGATCATCATGCATCTTTTCTGTACCTCAGCTCTTAACTGTCATATAGAGCCCTCTAGATACACCATATTCAACAGAGTGCAACTATGGGTGAGGTATGAACAGGTGGAAAAATCAATATGGTGAAGGAAGAATACATTTAATGTAGTAGGTGGGGATTTACTCTGTCACCAATCCACTCCATGGCCATAGTCACATCTCTTAGCTCCTTAGTTTCTCACCCTCCTTTACTTCATCTGTTTCAGCTAAATGTTCTTGCACAGCACAACTCAGCCACCATTACTAGCATGATATTGAAAAAACAATCTGCCCCATATTACAGTCTGCCCCATAATACCCAGAAATAGTGTGAGTCCCCTCCTCGTCCACATATGAATGCATTTCCTGCTTAAAATGTCAATATTCTGCAGAAACTCATCTATTTTCAGACCAGTCTTGTAGGATTTCATTGCCATAGGACAAAACAGAGGAGAAAACAAGAACGTTTTGACCCTCCATCCAACAAGGTCTAGAAGGAAGGTATGGATGGGGATTTTGTAGCTCAGTGATGAAGATAAATGCAGAGGTTTTGGTAATGTATCTGATAGCCCTAGCTTAGACCACAGCAGAGTAATAGTATGTTCTGGGAAAGATGTCTTTCCTGATATTTATGTGGTTGTTTTTTCCTACAAAAACATGGTAACATAGTACAACTCATTTTTTTTTTTTGGCATGCCAGTCCATGTGGACCACCAGTGTTACTTGTTCTGCCTTCTAAGGGGGAAGATGATTTACATACGTGCGGGCTAGTGGTTTTCTAGCCTGCGATGGCCATAAAGTAAGCCTGTGACATCCTTCACCCTTTCTTAGTCCCCCAAGAGAACTGGTGTCCTCCTCCATTGTTGCAGACTGGGAGATGCAAGGCAATGTGAAATCTCATCTCCTGTTCTCTGTTACCAAAAGTAAGACTGAACAGAATCTAATGTACCTGTTTTTAAATATCTGTGTGTATTTCCATACACATGAGCAAGTATATAGTGGTACAGATGAGGCACTGTTAGCCCTTTGGATTTTGGTCTTCTGACCCTTTTTTCCATTCAACTGACCTATAAACACATAATATTATTTAATTAGAAATATACAGGGAAAAGACAATTTTCAGCATCAACAATAATACTAACAATACCAACTTGCTTCTATATTCTCTTTGTTTTCTTGGAAAAGTTAAGCTATAAATTAAGTCTGATGTAGCTTTTTCTGTGAAATCTTGCCACGATGCATATCTCAGTGACCTAAAGCATCTAACATTGGTTTATACTCTGCAGCCCCTGGTAGAAAACGTTTAATTACCTTTATTTTGCCAAAATCGTATCTGTTTATCCTGCAGTTCTTGGGGATCTCTTGGACTCCCTCTGGTGGCTAATCTAATACAGCATGAAAGGAAAATAAAAAGAGTTTACCTGCTTCTTTATATCTGGGTGCTGTTTGTGATTCCACTCTGGTTTGCATTAATCTTTTACTGTTTCCTAGGCCTGTGTTGTTCTTTCTCTTCCTAGTCATTTTCAGCTGAAACTCAGTAAGGGAATGATCAGCTCAAGATATTTTAATGCCTGGTTAGTGGAAACAACAGACTTAATCCTCAATTCCTCATGGCATCAAAAAAATAAAGAAATAAGTTGCAATATGCACAGAAACACCCAGATGTTTGCATGAGTGCCTGGGGAAATCAGGTGGGTAGTAAAGCTGTAAGGTGGGACTGCAGGTTAGTCTTTCAATACACAGTCTCTCACTCCCTGCCATTCCACTGAAAGATAATTTTGTGGCTCTATTGCATAAAAAACACATGAAGAGTGTTCTCCAGGTGCTCAGAGAAGCTTGGAATTCATTTTAAGAATATGATAAGGGTATAAATAAATAATTTCTTTTATTATTATATTTTTTTTATTTTGGTGAAAGAAGCTTTCTGAATGAAATGTAAAAGTCTTATTTGCAGCACAGCTACTTTGTTTTGTTTTATATTTTTACTTACTAAGTTTTTAAGTCAGCTTTTCTTTTCTTTTCTTTTCTTTTCTTTCTTTTCTTTCTTTCTTTTCTTTTTTCTTTTCTTTTCTTTTTCTTTTCTTTTCTTTTCTTTTCTTTTCTTTTCTTTTCTTTTCTTTTCTTTTCTTTTCTTTTCTTTTCTTTTCTTTTCTTCTTTCTCTTCTCTTCTCTTCTCTTCTCTTCTCTTTTCTCTTCTCTTCTCTTCTCTTCTCTTCTTTTCTCTTCCTTTTTTTCTTGCTTTGCTTTGCTTTGCTTGATTCATTGTTTTTGTTATTTTCTTTTTTTCTTTGGGCTGGTTTCACATGAAACTGGATGCACTCTTCTTGCAAACACATGTTATATTGTGTGGCTGAGCTCAGATTCTTGAGATCATGGTTTGAACTTGGACTCAAAGACAGTGTATTCAGCGAGAGATTGAAGTATTCTGGTGATAACTGCTTTTCTTCATACCTATGAATGCCAGTTCAGTCTCATCCATGATAGGAGCCTTCACATATCTCAGAAGCTAGGGTAAGTTTTCCTGGCGCAGACACAGATCCAGCAGTAAATCTGTTCACGGCACAGCCACAGCCAAAGACTCCCTCCACAGTGAGCACAGGGAGCTCCTCTCAAGCTGTCTAGAGTGGCTTCATCTACATCATGGTGAACATCGGGGATCATTTCTTGGTAGCATTGTCCATTGAGTCTACAGTACAAATCAGACCTTTTCCACTTGCTTTGTGTGAGTCCCCTATTCAAGCTGAGTTTCAAGAATAAGTTTTATTTAAAAGTTTAAAAGGTAGATGTTTACATCTGAGTTGATGATGCCCACCCCTTCTGTGGTCAACAGTGGAACAGCCTATCTGTCCTTAAGATAATCATCTTAAATTCTTGCATAACAAAAAATATATGCATAAAAAAGTAATTGTCTGTAACAGGATGACTATGTCAAATTCAGATGGCAAAGGTATACGTATCTACAGTAGGGCATCTCATCAGAGTCCAAGGATTGTATACAGGAAAAAAGGTGATTTTTGCCTTTTGCATCCAGCTGAAATGGTAAGTGTAAAACACATCTTTCCCATATTGCCAGAGTTTGGCATTGTATGATCCATGTTCACTTGACAGAATGAGCTGGTAAAATAGCATGTGTGCCTGCTCAGCAGTGTGAAGGCAGGGACCTGATCAGAATGTAGCTTCTTCAGTGGTCTATTTATTAAGGCTGTGGCAACATCTTACACATTGAGCAAGGATAGCAATGTGACATAAGGACTGTCGTATCCCTGTGGGGGACTTCAGTCTATATTCAGAGTAACTCAATCAGTACCTTATATTTGCAGCACTTCTGTGCTCTAGAGAGGTCAAGGTCTAGGCTATTAATTGTATGTATATTTCCTTAAAATAAATCCTTAAAAGTGTGACTTTTACTTATTGACATCTTTGTACAAATCCATCTGACTTGAGCAATCTGTAACATATCTTGTTACATTTGTGCAAAAGTTGCTTTTCTTATTTAGTATTTCAAAAGTAGAGAAAAAACTAATCTTGAGACCTTCATATATATTTTAAGGGGTCCCTCTTGAGACCAAAGCTGCACAAAGAACTTCCTGGAAAGTATTGGGAGATACAGCAATGGCTTGACAGATCTTGCAGTCCAGGTATTATGGCTTTATTGCATTGGTACAGGGTATGTTGGTTTCCTTCATTACCAGAACTCTTCAAACAGTCTCTATTAGTGTATTTTGGCCTCAGCATGTGGAAGGTGGTGCCATTGTACTTATTCACCATCTAATGATCCCATTTACTTGCTGTGTTGAAGATGACTCCTCATGGCTCTGATCCAAAGCTCCTTAAAGCAGAGGGAATCTTTCCATTGGCTTCAGGCCCTTGCTAAGGTGCAGCTCAAGACAAGTAAAGCTGGAAATACTCAGCCAGGATTAGCTCTCACTGAAAGAGAGAAGCAGTATGTGTTGAGTCAAGGGCTGAGGTTTATACCCTCAATTAGTAACACTTCTGATCTGTTGTCCCTTTCTGCTATCACAGCAAACTCTGAAACAGGATGTTTTGTCTCTGAGAGAACACCATGCCCCAGGTTAAGGAAAAAAAAGGTCTGGAGGGAGGGTGGAGAGGTGAACTTCACCTTCATAATTTTTAGATGGAAAAATGTGTTTCTTTTTAAGATAGAGTGAACAATTAAAGTGTTGGAGTCAGCTGGAAAAGCTGCTTGAAACCATTCCTTGTCACTGAGAAGTTGTGGATTACTAATAGCCACTACTGTGTGCTTTTTACCACATACAAGGATTGCTTTCTTGCAGCAGAGAGGAATAAGGAGGGTCAGGTAACAAACCCAGCTCCCCCCACCAAAGATCTGCATATCATCCAGATATATGGAAATGCCAAAACTACACATGCAGATGAGTGCCCTGAAAGCAGGCCTGGGGAGTGGAGGAAACCATACAGAGCAGCCACCCTCTCCTCCCCACTGTCTGATCCATGGCAGGCCTTGCCTGATGAATTTTAAAGCACCTTCTGCCTCACATGGAGTCCCATTGGATTTCCCACAGGGCACATGCCAGCATATGAGGTGACTTTACATGCCTCCCTGCTAGCACAGTGCAGGGGACTTCTCTGATGACTTCAGGTAAACCAAGAATGAGGAGCAGTGTTTTCCTATGTAATAATCAGGAAAAATGTGGTGGGAGAAATACCTCTGTTTGCAGAGGCATTGGGTGATGCTTGGCCTGTTCTTGGCAAAGGGTATAAGAAGCCATTTATTTAGTCTGGGAATTGTTGTCTTAAGTTCTGCTATTGGGGAGTCAAAATAGTAATCAAAATAGTCGGTCTGTTCTGTCTTGAAACACAATGTCTGGGATCCACAGCTTGTGAATATTAGAGATGTAAGATCACAGAATTCTCTCTGTGCAAGGTTCTTAAGATCATTCTTCATCAGACTTTCTTTGTGCTGCCTTGCATCCTTACTCCAGCTGAGTTTGAAACGATCCAACCCTTCTCTTTTCAGCTACTGAATGGCTTCCATCTTCACTAGTTTGATCACATCTCATTGGAAATACTTGTTAGCCTTTCAACAGATCTGAAAATTACAAATATTTAAGAAACACACTCAAAAAGGACCTATCTTAAGGTCATGGCCTTAAGATACCTTGCATGTATTTTATTACACGTCCTGTATGGAGAAAATTGCAAGGGTCTTTACACACTTTTAGGGTGACCATCAGTGCTAAATCAGGCATGCATTTAATGTGGGATATCTAAGGGTATCTTTCTGCGTATTTGGAGAATGGTTTATTTCCCATATATTCTCATCCAAAGCAAGATTCATCAGCTCCAGCCAACCTTCTTGTTCCTCTGAGCTGAGTTTGTGTGTCAAGAGCCACAAACCACACGCTATCTTGGGTGGTTCAGCTGAATGGAAACTACCAAGGTGATTCAGCCCCTGGAGATGGGAAAGCCAGAACTTTCCCAAGAACCCCTGTACACTGCTAAATTATGGGTGTGAAATTCAGCACTGACAGATAGATTCCTTGCTTGAGCAAGAGGGTTAGTCAAGTTGTCCTCCAGAGGTTTCTTCCAATCTCAACCATTCTATGTTTATGTGACAAAGGTTTGTCTAAACCATTTTTCTGCTAGCACACTCCCTGCCCCATGTTCTGGGCAAGGGTTTACTAGCACTTTTCTACAGTCCTCAGGTACAATCCAGGGGATAGCACAGTATTTCAGACAAGTGGGTCTCAGATCTCCCGGTTTTTGGGTAAATTTAGAGAATTACTACATAAAGGTAAGGTTTTTGTGCCTGCAGGAGCAAAGGATAGACCATGGCCTGGTTTATTTTATTAGCATAGATATACAGGACCCCAGAAAAGTAGATTTGAATGGTTTCTTCTAGCTCATTTCCTCCTAAAGCCAGGAATTGAGATTGCAAAGAGGTACAGGTGGGGGCACAGCCTTGCAATCAGGAGCATGAAGTCACAAACTGTGGTCCTTGATTGCACATGGTCTGTGTCACCTCGAGCTGTGTAAAGAAAGTACAGATCAAGACAGAAAGCTTTTCAAAGTTGTTAAAGCCTGTTTCAGAGGATCTGGGGAAAAAGAAATTGTCCTGTGAGGTACCTTGCAAAGGCAATGAGAAGCTGAAGACCAACCTTTTGACTCTGCACAGAGAAGGTCAAGAGAGAAGCTGCTCAGGTGTTTGGATTTCTATTCCTGAAGGATATCTCTGCAAGCCAGCTTCTTTCCCCTGTGCAACTCTGTCACTCTATACATGCATAGACAAGCTTGTTTATCCACTGTGTGCCCTTCTCTCTTTCTTTCTGGGACAAACATATGTACATTTACATGTTCTGCTTTCCTGCATCCTCCTCACAGCCCCTGCCCTCTCTCAAACCCACACACTATAAAAATCTGCCTCAGATTCAGTTAGTAAAAGGTGACTTTTTCCTGCCATCTGGGTGTTCGGTGGCACAGATTCTCTTGGCCTGCCTACACACACTTGCAGGCGCGTTACGTCCTCCTCCTTCCCGTTCCTCCTTCTCTCCCCCTCCCACGAGCTGGCAGCAAAAACAAAAGGGAATCTTCAAAACCACAATGTCAGCTGCCTGTGTCAGTGTGGGTTGAGAGGACGGATCACAGCGCACTCATCTCCCAGTAGGCAAAAGGGACTGTATTTCAATAAATTTACATACTACAGAAGAATGTGTTAGAGATTGCTTTGGGGATCTCTCTGCTGAGTTGCTTTGGGGATGCCGAGCCCTTGACTTGCTCAGAAAAGGGTTTGATGCCACCTGCTCTTAAACTCTCATGTTCTCCATATCTTTTCCATTTCAGTACCAATGTCCATTGTTTCCTTTACAGCATCGTTTTGTTTTGTCCCGGTTTGAATGAAAGATTCATTCTGCAGATTAACAGATCCTGAAATGTTAGCTGTGAGCTTTTTTCTCAGGGAAGAGTAATGCTGGCTTCCCTCTATGTATCACCTGTACACACGTTGCTCCTGACCTATTTGAGCTTCACTTA
This sequence comes from Calypte anna, assembly GCF_003957555.1. Classification (NCBI taxonomy): domain Eukaryota; kingdom Metazoa; phylum Chordata; class Aves; order Apodiformes; family Trochilidae; genus Calypte; species Calypte anna. The sequence goes on from NC_044274.1 coordinate 8,585,630, forward strand.
CAACTTATGACCTGTCCTGAGTGGATCAGTGAACCTTTCTGCCTTTCTTTAATCTGCTTTTTTTCTGATTAAATGCAGTGGAAAAATAGCTTCACTGAAAACACCATTTATGTGTTCATTTCACTTTCTTGAACATCATACATGTTTTTTCCTCTGAAAAGATAATATGGAAACACTTCTTGCAACTGGCTGTTCAGTACAGATTACATCTTTTTGTTCAGAATAGAAGTAGAAATTTTCCTTAGACATTTCTGCATTTTAACATTTCTGAATTGGATATTTCTAAAAGATACAAGCTGTTGTTCTTTTTTTTCTTTTTTTTTTTTTTTTTTTTTTTTTTTTTCTTCTTTGTTGTTGCTATTCAAGAGAACGATCAGCTGTAGAAAGAACAGAATTTTATTTGTATTTTTACTCCTTGTACCCCTCACAAAAGATTGTTTCCATGAGGATCTTAGCTGGATTGCCCAAATCCCAGCCCAGAGCAATGCAAAGCATCAGGGCTTCCTTCCAGATGGCTACTGCTATTGCTTATGGGAGGGGGTCAGTCCAGTTCCCAGAGTTATTGCAGTTAACACCTCCAGGTAGCTCGGAAAAAGACCATGATTATGCAGTCTGCTGAGGTGTGAATCATCTCTAGACATAAAACAGTCTTAGTGGTGTTGCCATGTGCTCTGACTTATGTCAAGGAAAAGCCATCCTACCATGCTTTTCAAAAAGATAAGATCTTTGTCTCCTTTGTTTCTCTTGGAATTTAGAGTTGGGAGAAGAAGGTCGGTCTGAGGAACATGAGGAGCGAGGAGCTAGTCAACATTTCATATGCCCACTGTAGATATGAAAGAAGTGGTTTCAAAATTCCTCTTACTCATGAGTTTGTGTTGTAAAAAGTCAATTAGCCTTTTTGTGTCCCAGTTCCTAGTCTGTACAATGAAGATGTTGCACGCTAAGCAGAGCACTGAAGCAACAGGGCATAAATGCTGGGGATATCTGCCGTGGGAAAGGGAATGGGTGCATTGCTAAGAGCAAGTAAAACAGTGGTGAGTGGCAAAGAACCATGTAAAATCTACCTCCAAACACAAGCAGTGACCTGCTGCTTCTCATTTATGTGGCTCTGGAAGTGCATTGTGCTCCCAATCCATGGAAGGGCAAGGGCTGGAGCAGGAGGCTCTGAACCAGGTCATTTTAACACTTCCTGACAAAGGAATAGTCATTTAATGCAGAGAGGGAACAGCTGAGCAGCTAGATTCAGAAAGAAACACTGTAATCTATTACAGGGCTTGGGCCACCATTGATCAGTATGGCAAAGTCAATAATAGCTTTTGATTCCAGCATATTAGGCTGACTGTCAGATTCATGTTTATCGAAAGTTTTTACAAATAAGTCAGGCATATGACTTGAAGAAAAGAGAATATGAGTTAAAAAACTCCAGGTGGAACACTGATTTATTTTTTTCCTCAGAACTGTGTTTAAAGGAGTTAAAAATACAGAAAAAAAATTTATATACAGAATGAAATGCAAACAAAATCCATATAGACTTTTTTCTCCAATAAGGAGAATTAGGATTATCTAAGGGTTAAACTTGTCATTAACACCACCCTATATCTAATATTTCCCCAAAAAACTTCCATCTCTGTAAATCAATGAGTTCTGTTAATATTTCAAACTACTTGAGAAAGAAAGATACAAACCCAAAATATTTTAGACATTCTGCAGTCAAAGAAATCTTGTAACTTTGATGTGAAATTGTTTTAAATTTCCAGAAAACATAAGAAGTTATATAAATAATCCAATTAAAACACTAAAATGTTTTAAAAGAGGAACTTTAAAATGCTTTTTAGATCCATCATGTAAGTTTTTATCTCTTGGTTTTAAATCAGTGAAGTCAGAATATTTGAACTGAAAAAAAATGTTAAAATACTAAATATGCACATTTTCAGTTATTACAGATATTTTACTGATGGGAAAAACTGGAAGTATGAAGATAAAAATACAGAACTGCTTGAATTTAATCTCCTCTTTTTTAATCGAGCATGTCCCAAAATACTTCCTGAGAGTTAAGTGACACCAGTACAGAGCCAGTGAATTAAAGACAAAGGGGAATTAGAAGGTAAAAGGAAGGGAAAAAGCTATAATAAAACTAATTGCAGTAGACAAGAAAAAAAGAAATTTTTTCCTGATTGCAGGAAATATAGAAAATAGAAATAAGGTCTGAACATAGCAGTGTTAAGACTGTTTTGGAAACACATGTGGAAGATTTGTCCTGGATGAAACTAGAATGATAAGAGCAAACAGAGGCAAGTGAGATTTATTTGATTATGAAGAAATGAACACAACAGCACCTTGATTTTTAGTTCTTATTTTTTAATTATCAATGGAGCTCAGCAAAATGCAATCTCTTCATTAGAAGAGAAAGGCTTTTGAACGAACAAAGAGGTGAGCAGACCTGTTGGAGAATTAGCAAGACTGTGTGCCAAAGTTTGGCCTCAAAGGAATATGTAAGAGGGGTTACTTGTGTCCTTATCTGAGTTTCCTCTGAGATTTTAGTGCATCTGATGCATTTTAAAATTTGATGGATTTCTGTGGGCCTTATCTTCTTTGTTCTGCTGGTGCTTTGCCCTTCTGCTTTCCTTTCATCACTGCTTAGGATCAGTTTTGTGTAATGCTACCAGGGCTGAGAGCATTGGCCATTTTGATAGTCAATGACCCAGTGAGAGTGGTACAAGGACAATTACATAAACAACAGGTACTGAAAGAACAGTTTTATCATAATCCATGAACTTTCAGAAAGACTAGAAATTTTCCTGCTCTAGTACTGTATCCAGTCTTTCAGCATGTAATCAGCTGGGGTCATGCATTTTGATGGGCCTGGGGCTTGAATGGCTTGCCAGAGAATAGCACATCCTCTCCCTGTATGTCAAAATAAGTTTTCATGAAGGACCTAGGCTGTTTGGAGTAATATTATGAATCTCTCCACTCTTCATTTTAGTAATAGAGAGTGTTTTTTACCAGTGCACATCAGAAATGCCTGACTTTATTGATGGATTTTGTAACTTTTTACATGCAAACCTAGAAGCTTCAGAAGCAAAAAACTGCGAAGTTTCTAAACTGCTGATTGCAGACACGAGAGTATAGCAAGGGGAAAGATCACTCTGTAATTGCCATGTTATTTATACACTTTCCCCAAACATCTGTTACAGGTCACTGTCAGAAACAGGTTATTTTGTTACAGACTTTTTGTCTGACCCAGGATGACAGTTTTTACATTCTGATTAATAGCATCAATCCAACATCACCCACACAACTCCTATAAATCCTTTTACCTGTTCTTCAGCTCTCACCTACCAGAATCCCCAGTGGGAACACTAGAAAGAAAATTCTCTTTTCATTTGCAGTGGGTATCTTTAAATCCAACACATTCTATCAGGTTTATCATTCATTCTCCATTAAGCCCATCCCTATCAGTTGTCATTCCCTCTTTCTGATCCAGAGAATTTTTCTGAATGGATAGCTGGTTGAAACCGAGAGTGAGAATTGTTGATTGTCATTCCATCAACAGGGGAGTACAGAGAGCCTTGCATTGCACCACAGAACATAATGTTTTCATTCCCATGTTGTCATCGTAGCACTATTCAGTGGAGGATAATTTATTTTATGGTTTGTTTTTTTTTTTTTCAAGAAAACAGAGAAATATATTCTTTTCCAGCCTGCCAAACACATGTACTGAAGAGAGGAAAGAGAACACATTCATAACCTTAAAATGCTTATGAGAGTACAACACAAATTTTCATAATGGAATAAATGTTAAGTTTGTATCCCAGGTTTATTGTTGAATCTCTATCAGGATGTTTTGAAGCATGTGTTTTGTGGGCATAAAACTCTGTACTATAAAACTGGTGAGGCAAAGTGGTTTAGTGCACTTTTGTCTCTTGCAACTCAAACAAAATTGTTTCCTACATTTGATGTACATGCAAAAACTTGAAGCCAAATCCTTCCTGTGTTAATCTTTAAAATTATTATATGATTAGCCTAGGTTCCATACCATGCTGTAAAAACAGATCTGGCCTTCTTCTGTTTATGTTAGTTGCAGTTCTTTTGTACCTAATATTTTATTGTGAAAGAAGAAATATGAAGTTTCCAACAGTTTTTTTCTTGATGTTTGTGTAATTGATTAATGTATGTTTTCATGTCATTTTGTCATTTCTCCAAGTTCTGTAACCATCTACATATAGAATGGCTTTTTAGAGCATTTTTTTGTGTGTTTTACATGACTGAGTCTCTACTTAAAGTCCTCAACTACTAGCCTTCAGACAAGAATGAGAGAGAGTGAGAGAGAGAGAGAGAAAGAGAGAGAGTGAGTCCGTCTTCGTGGTAACTAACTATATAATGAGCCCTTTGCAAATTCTCCTTGCATACTCACTGACACCCCCGCAGTTACTTAAATGGGCATTATTGGTCACTGGGTCCCAAGGTCATCCAACAGAATGGAGTTGTTAAAAATAGGAATGAGGGTTCAAGGAATAGGGTCAAGAGAGATTAATTGAAAAATCTTCCGCAGGCCTGACATCATCTGTGGAATGGCAGTGTCCAGACACCTCCAGCTGCTGTTGGGTTCCTTGAGAATGTAAATTAATGGCTTCCTGTGTGACAGTGGGGTGGTTTCAAGTCTGGGTTGTTGATTTCCGTTCTGTTACAATTTTTTCCCCTCTTCAGTTCATCCTCTTAAGAAATCTTTCTCTTTGTATCTGTTAGTCTCCCTTTCTGCCTTGTCCCCAGCTGTAACATTAAAACCTGTTGAACAGTTTCATTAAATTTGAAGTTCTGATGAGCTTTATGAATGCAGACTCCTGAGTAAAAGAAATTATGTTTCTTTTACTAGCCCACTTTGTGAAAGTGATGCCTTAGTAGACTGTGAAGAATGCTCACCATTGTTCATACTCAAAAGAATATTTCACAAGACACTGAAGAGTTTTGCTTCCCATGCAGGCAGAATTAGGCTGACCCAGAATGATATTCAGAGGTGAATGAGTATTACTTTTCTGTATCCCATGAAAGAAATTAATAATTGTTGCCTAAAGGAGTCAGCAAATAATTTAATCACTGCTCATTTTATTCTTATTCTAACCAGAAAAAAAGGGATTTGGGAGCCTCCATGTGTTGGTGAGGATCCAAGGTTGAGAACTGACCACAAGCCCAACTGTAGAAACTCTAAATTCTTTGAGGAGGATGTCTTCTGCAGGAGGTCACAACTTGGGATTCATTGATAAATGTGAATAATGAATACACACCTGACCTAATTTTCTAGACTGTTTATACAGTCAGTGGAGAGAAACAGGCAATTCCAGAGAGTGATTCTCCTGACATCTAAATCTGAATTAAATGGATTGTACTCTAGAATTGACTATTTCTCTTGGGTTATGAAGGTGACCTAGATGACTATCTCAAGTGTAAATGCCAACACTGTAGATCACTAAATCCTTACTGATGAATCTACTCACAGTGTTCTGATGAAGATATGTTAGTACTGAATTGCTTCAGGCTATTTCTGCCTTAGAGGATACAGAGGTAAAGGACTCACATGTCAAAAGAACCCCCTTCCAAAAGTTCTTTTTTGTCTGAAGAAACAAGACAAGTAAAATGACACGCCCATTCAACAAATATGGTTTAGTTAATAGCCTTGCCCAGAGTGACTTTGAAATTTTTCTACAGAATTGGCAATAAGACTAAAACATCCTGATTCTTATTATAGTTGTTTTCTATGTTCAGAACATGTTATTTTAGGAGTTTGAAAGGCGGTATCATTTAAATTCTAGGTGGCTCACAGAACTGGACAGATTTAGACCATGATGGCTTTAAGAGGTGCTGAATTTATTCCCTTATCTAGTCACAAAAGAGCTATACCAGGGCAGAAGTCACACTGCAAATGCCAAGATCCTGTCTAATTAGGGTGTGGTACAGAGCCTGCCAGTCCCAACTTTTATCAGTCACCTCCTCCTGTTCCAATCTGCTGTGGAGGATCACTTCTCTCATTCTTCTTTAAAGGAAAACTATTATTAGACTTCCAGGACCTAAAACTGTTGCTGCACATCACTAAAAATAATATAAATCAGTGCCGAGGGACCACTTATGTTTTGGCTGCATGAGGAAGTTTAGTAGCAGAAGAAAGAGGAGAAAACTCATCAGTGCATAGATCTCAAAAACTAGGATGCTGTGTCTGCAGCCTATCAATAAGTTCAGAAACCCACTAAAAACTTTAATTTTTATTTTCCTTCCTTTGACTTTTTCCTCTCTGGTAAATTATTCTGCCTGAACACAGCTCTTATTCACACTTATCAACAGGCTTGTAATACAGCAAACAGGACCACCTTATTCTTACTGCTCTAGAAATAGGTATGATCAAACGGTAGGAACAGAGACACAGGGCTTTTATTCTTCTTTGAGCCCTTGTTTTAATTCATAGATTACAACCTTAGATGTAGAATGCAGTGGTATACCAGCCAGCACTAGGTGTTGGAGGGATAAGTTGTGGTAATCGGCACAGAAAGAGTAATATCATAGAATCATAGAATCATAGAATCATAGAATTAGCCGGGTTGGAAGGGACCTCAGAGATCATCTAGTCCAACCCTTGACCCACCGGAGCAGTTGCTAGACCGTGGCACTGAATGCCACATCCAGTCTTTTTTTAAATGTCTCCAGGGACGGAGAATCTACCACCTCACCGGGCAGTCCATTCCATAGCCTAATCACCCTCTCCGTGAAGAAATTCTTTCTAATATCTAACCTAAACCTCCCCTGGCACAACTTAAGACTGTGTCCTCTTGTCTTGTTGAAGGTCGTCTGTGAAAAGAGTCCAGTTCCCACCTCGCTACAGCCTCCTTTCAGGTAGTTGTAGACAGCAGTGAGGTCTCCCCTGAGCCTCCTCTTCTTCAGGCTGAACAGCCCCAGCTCTCTCAGCCTCTCCTCATAGGGCCTGTGCTCGAGTCCCTTCACCAGCCTGGTTGCCCTCCTTTGGACCTGTTCCAGGACCTCTACATCCTTCTTAAACTGAGGGGCCCAGAACTGGACACAGTACTCGAGGTGTGGCCTAACCAGCGCTGAGTACAGGGGCAGAATCACCTCCCTGGACCTGCTGGTGACGCTGTTTTTGATACAGGCCAGGATGCCATTGGCCTTCTTGGCCACCTGGGCACACTGCTGGCTCATGTTCAGCTTCCTGTCAATCCAGACTCCCAGGTCCTTTTCTGCCTGGCTGCTCTCCAGCCACTCTGTGCCCAGCCTGTAGCGCTGCATGGGGTTGTTGTGGCCAAAGTGCAGGACCCGGCACTTGGCCTTGTTGAACCTCATCCCGTTGGAATCGGCCCAGCTCTCTAGTCTGTCCAGGTCCCTCTGCAGAGCCCTCCTGCCTTCGAGTTGGTCCACACTTCCTCCCAGCTTGGTGTCATCTGCGAATTTGCTGATGATGGACTCAATCCCTTCGTCTAAGTCATCGATAAAGATATTGAACAGAACTGGGCCCAATACTGATCCCTGAGGGACACCACTAGTGACCGGCCGCCAACTGGATGCAGCCCCGTTCACCACCACTCTCTGGGCCCGGCCCTCCAGCCAGTTTCTAACCCAGCACAGGGTGCTCCTGTCCAAGCTGTGGGCTGACAGCTTTTTCAGGAGAATGCTATGGGGGACGGTGTCAAAGGCTTTGCTGAAATCCAGGTAGACCACATCCACTGCCTTCCCCTCATCCACCAGACAGGTCACCTGATCATAAAAGGAGACAGAAAGAAACACTGAGGCCTGGTGGACAGGTAGAATAAATTCAGTCAGCATCACCAGGACATGAAGAGTTAAACAGAGATCCATTCATTTTGGACTTGACCTCTTCAACCTTTTGCATTTTATCCATAGCTGATGTGGCCACTGAAATTCACCTGGAAGGGCTGAAAGGCTTTTCCATGCATCTTCTTTATAGAATCATTTGTAAACACCCATTTAAAAATTTCACGCTGCTAATGATTCCCTTGATGAGCTGCTTACTGAGGCAGCAGAGGATATTTAATGAATTAGAAATATCCCTCTATCCAGCTCCATCTTCATCTTTAAATGAAATTATTGGCATTCAGGATCTAGTCTGACCCATGATAAGGGGTCAGAGCCAACAGTTGAACCAAGTTCTACACTGTTCCCATATCAACTGAATCAAAGAAATTAATACGTTTAGCACATGCATGGCCATCTAGCCATTAAGTCACATTAAGATGCTCCTTCATACACAATCTGGAGATGCAGAAACAGTGATACTGAAAAACTAAACAATCCCTGAAGATCAGATAGCCAAAAAATGGAAGGAGCAAGAACAATGTTTAGTTTGTCTCAACTCCTACCCTGTGTCTTACATACAAGACAGACTTATTGACTTGATTTAGAGAGCAAAGACACTCTCAGAGCTTCTTAGGGTTGTCTTAACCACATTTCTTGAATATCTTTTCTCATGGCTCCTTGAACATCCCCCCTTCGTCCTTTTTTTATTCAAACGCACAGACCGTAAATCTGTTTAAGTAACATGATAATGACCAACAGAATGGTTATGATGTCACTAAAATGAGCTATATATAACCAACCTAGTGTGTTAGTGGGAGCAGACAAGACAAGGAGATGGGAGAAAAGAGAGGGAGGAAAAGTGCTTGGAGTTAAATACAGATGTTTATTAGCTACGTGCCCAGACGTTCAACTTGAAAGATAGCTGATCTGTTCCCTTGCAGTTCTGCTGCCCCTACACTTTCTGTTGCTGATGTATTAGAAGTTTAATTTTGATAGCAGAAGTATTACTCCCCCTCCCCTTCTTGGTTTACACTAGAGACCTACACTGTCTGATTTGTTTCACTGACATAGCACAATGGAGATGCTGCTAAGAGATATTAAAGTCAGGTATTATCAGCTCAGTAGCGTAATATTATTTCCATCTCATCCTCAATAGATTGTCCGCATAGTGACATGCTGCCAAAGTGAAATGAATGAATGAACCTGGAGAGGTTCATTGCACACTGAGTACAAGTAATGAAATAAATAAAGGGGAGAGAGATGCAATGTCAAGTAGGAACAGGGACATGGGATTTAGGATAGTTGTCTTCTCTTTTCTGCTGGAGACTGACCTAGTGATGGCATGGGATTAGGTTTGGAGGGCACAGAGAAGGAGCTGAATTTTTTCTTGCATGGTGGAGATGGTCCTGTTATGTGGCTGAGTTAATGAGAGAACAGTAATACTCCTGTTTCTGGTGTAAACGTTCACTTGAAAGATCCTAATTTGGCTGAAGGGAAACAGAACCATACCAAAATCTAGACACAACCCTCTAAGTGCTGCAGGATTATACCAAGTACCAGACCAATAACATTTAAAAGATAGGATATAATTTAAAATACTAGTCTGATGTGTGGGAGATAAAGGTAGTTTTATGCTCCATAAATGTCAATGCATTTTTCTTCATTCCTTGAACAAGTCACATAACCCACTTTTCCCTTTTCCATCACTTCACTCACTGCCAATTAGGGTTAAATCCAGTTACTTCTCTGGTGAGACTGTAAAATTTCTTAATGCTTTCCAGATGCTTACAAACATCGTACTATCTTATACTCAGGGTCTGACTGCATGGTGGTACCAATGCTCCAGAGAGGGGCAGTTGTTGGTGATGCAGAGGTTAATTGGCTCAGTCTAGGAGTAGTTGTGATAATTTTATTAATTATCTGTTCAGTGGACAAATAGTATCATACTGGAGATCCCTAAGATGCTCTGACTTACTCTAAAATAATAAATCTTGCTTCAAGGGGAAGGAAGACTATACAATCATGGTCAGCGTCACTCTGTCCTTCAGCTTATGAACTCCAAACTGAGTTTGAATAAATTAAGCAGTGGCTTTAGAAAGACTCAAATGTATTCTGTTCTAAAATGAATTTTGGAAACAAGTATAATGGTAAGGGAAAGACACTATCTACTTTCATTGAAGGAACATCTAATTGATCTTATCCTTTATTAGACATCATAGAACCCAGTCACAAGCAAGTCATTGGCAAACAAGCCTCATTAATTTCACAAAGTTTGAAATTACTTGTCCCTGTTTAGGAACTGGGTTAAAATATTGAGGAAGGAGCTTCCAGCTCTGTCTATCATATCAGTAAACTGAAGTGCACTACAGAAAATTAACAACATTAACAGTCAACCTTTTGCTAATGACCAGCATTATAGACAACTGATTTTATGGGCCTCTAGGCAGCATCTCAAGATAAGCTTTGCATACATACTTGATTGTGCACTGTGATGGATTCAGGCTAAAGATTCTCCCTTCAAAGTATTTCCAACCCTTCTTCTGCCTGCCCCCCTCTTTATCACTTTCAGTACAACTCTAATAGTCCATCAGAAAGAGTTTTTCCTAGCTCAGATTGATGCACTTGGTGGGGATCAATGTAAGCAAGTCCCATTTTCTTCTTGTTTTGCAGTCCAGTCTGTGCACCTGCTGTCCTCAGTTGGAAAAATTCATCTATCTGCAGACTGCAGACTTGCTGATTCAACTGAAACCTGGCAGGAGTAACCCATTAAAGATGCATCTAGTGGAACCTGCACCCAGAGAGGTGCCAATTGGTGCTTCATCCATTGCCTACAGGTCTTGAACTCCATCAGCTAGGCAGGGAAACCAACAGAGAAAGGACCCACTTATCTGATTAAGTCTTCATGAGCTGCTCTATAAGCTTCAGACAAGAAAGCTTTGCTCTTGTAATCCATCCAAAACAAAATTAACAAACAACAAAGTGTTCAACTCCACACAAACACACACAGGCACACACATACTTTTGATTCCTGGGTTGCATTGTGATAGTTCTGTTCCACATTTTTATTTTGTCACAGCTTCAGAACCAATGAATATATCATACTATTCCCCAGGTCCCATGAATAACTGGTCTCTACTTCATTTTTATTTGATTGTTGGAGGTGAAGCAGAGATTAAAGCAAAGCTGCCTGTTCTCTATAGCACGAGTATGATGGTTCTGGGTTGCAAATATCTGAGTTTCCTAGAGGAGCAGTTAGACATAAAATTCTCCTTAGCCTTATAGTGATCACCTACAGATGCTTTCTAATTCCATGTGTTTAAGAAAACAAAGTGAAATTCCTTTTAAACAGGAATCTGCATTTAGCTACAGGATCCAGTTAGGTGTTTATTCTCCTTCTGGTCACATCATCCTCTATTTCTTTAGTATTTTAAGATTGTTTCTTTGTGTCTTATTTTGACCACAAAAGAAGAGTTATACTCAATGACAAATTTTTGGGTATTCAACATGTTTTAATTACAGTTCAGAATAATGCTAAGATCTCTAATATTTACTAGCCACTGTCGGGAGGGAAAGATAAATCCAGCCACATGAGAGAGATTGAATGTAGCCTAGTGGCTTACTGCATTTTTCTAGGTGACAGGAAAGCCTTTTTTCCTGCTCTTTCCTTCTTTTGTTGAAGAAAGATATGAATCAGTGCCTTCAGTCTTCCTAAATGAGTCCCCCAATGACAGAGCTTTCATTCCTGCACCCCCTTTGCCTATAAATGTTTCATTATTTATACAAGATTAAACTCTTCCAACTGTAAGGACTGACAGGTTAAGGTGCATAGGCTGTTAAAGCCTCAGGCAAAAGTTTCTGGTTTGTCTGCTATGGAGGCTTGAACCCAGGGATCTCATATGAGTACCTTAATCGTCTGTCTACTCAAGGTCTCTCTGACTGCCATCCATTTATTCTGGAATGAATAAAAGGGAACTAGACATCAGACACCAAATACAAACCCCCAGGGGATTTAAAAACAAAACAATACCTGACTGATTTTAGACGTCTGTGTTTTTCTTCTCTACCCTATCAAGAGGGGTGAAAGGAGGAGCTGTTTGCTTTTTAATCAATCCTATTGACCATGACAGAAAATTAAAACTGCTGCTGAATTCTGTAACAAGGACTTTAAAATACATGCACACATCTTACCTTACAGATTATACACTGACACTGACAATTTATATCTTTTGAATTGTTTTTTATTTATTTTAAATTCTTCAGATTCTGAAAGGACTATTTCTTAAACCAAATGGTTGAAACTCTGTTAAATTTTTTAGATATTTTCCGTAAGGTTAAAGGACAGATTTCAGGGGTTCAAAACTCTCAGGTCTATGGAGACCTGCCAATAAGAGCTATTTTTGTGCTACTGGAGCTTGTCCTAGAATAAGAAGGACTAGAATAAGACTTTGTGACTTCATTCATTTTCATTGCCTGCTGCATTATTGATGCAGGGATGGGAAATACTGAGGAAGAAGTGGGGAGTTAAATAGGGATGTATCAATTGGTCCTGGTCTCTTACAGCCTGTCTTTCTGTCTAGGACTTTCAGCATCAGTCACATACTTTCAGAGGGTTTTCAGAGCTCTTTTCAAGGACACTCTACTACTAGATAATTAAGAAAAAAAGATACCACCTCTATTCAGCACTTTTAGTAGACTTCTGGAGTCACAGTACTTCTAGGAAGTCACTGGATAAATTGAATTATGTTTCATCTTGCCGATGAAGCAAATATATATTTTCATGCTGACAAAACCAGTTACAATTGGTGAACTGCTGGTGCCCAAAGAAGTACCTCTTTCTCCAGAACAAACTCCTCTAGGAACCTCAGAGGAAGTAGTAATTGCAAATACCTTGCCCTTAATCCCAGTAAGATGATATGTCAAGCTAACTCGCTTGGGAAAATTGAGGATCATTACTTGAGGCCATGCTGTACAGAAACAGGAGAGATTCCCACACTTCACAGGCCTGACAAATTCAAATTCAGTGCAACTCCGAAAGAAAACTGTGTCGAGTGAGAAACAAAAAATAATTTAAAACAAAATGAGACCAAAACAAAGACCTCCCCTCAAAATTCACTTCCCCAAAAAGGCTTTGTTGACAAGGTGAGCTGGACTTTGGTAGGGAGGATGAGGGTGGTTTGAAGAAGAGTTTGATGCCAGTTGTTGATCATCTGATGGAATTGATAGGAACACTGGCTGAGCCTCTGCCCTCATTGTATTCATTAGCATTCACACTATTCACTGGCCATCTCCTTGCACCAAAGACATTTTCTGAGCTTGCTAATTTTCATGAAAGCAAGTGGGGTCACTTTCCACCTTTTTTCCTCATCTCGACAAGGCTTGTCCCCTAGAGAGCTGAGAAGAAAGGCACTTTCTTGTTGTCATCTGTGCAATTATCAGCTTTGAACACGATGGCAATTTGTTGTTGTTGTTGATTTCCTTTGTTATGCAAATGGACCAGCTCATTCTCTGAGTGTTTTTTTCCCCCACACAGCATAAAAAGGAATATTACACATTTAATTTCATGTTATCATTTGTTTTCCTCTGAGATTTCCTCCAGCCATTTTTTTGGTCTTCTTCAGGCTAGTGGGAGCTAAGGATTGGCATTTTGAATTCTGACTTTGTCACTTCTATTTACTTTTTATCATAAAGGGGTATTGTCAATAGGTCTTATGTGGCTCCTATAAAACCCATTTAGGAATTTAAATCTTCACTAAAACACAGAATTTATGCTTCCTTTTATGATTTATGAGTCTAGAAGTCTAAATTCTGCTTTTAATAGTCTACCCATTTATATTCAAAGCAATCGGCTTACATGCTGCACGAGCTCTAAAGTTGTTAGTGCACAACTAAAGAAAATAAAAACCAAGGATGTAGACAGAGGCCTAAGCCCGGAAGCTCAGAATAGAATTCAAATGAGGACTTCTCCAGGGCTATATCTTTCTGGCTGTTATTATGGTCTACCTCCTATATGCACTGTTTGGGGAGAAATGCAGTATTTGAAATTTTCTTTGGTCACATAACCAAACAGTAACTGGTTCACTCACAAGTCTAAATCACTCAGAAAGTTGAATAATTCTTTGAGTGAATTATTCAAAACTTACCAGTCTGCACAGCTGAATTGGAAACTGGTCAAAACCAGACTTGTCTATAATTTCTGTTCTTACCTGTTTTCAGCCAGAAATCTGCTGGATTTGTCTAATTTGCATCTAATTTGTCATTTAAAAAAAATCATAGTGAGTATTAGCATTAGGAAGACTTATCTGTAATAATGCTTAGGACAAATGAAGGAGATTGATGAGTACTTAGCTGTTTTCTGGGTTTTTTTATTTGTTTTCTTGTTAGGTTTGCTGGTTTTTGTTTGTTTGGTTTGTATTTTTTTTTTTATATTTCTATTATTTCTTTTATTTTCTTTTATTTAATGGATTTCTTTCCTCTGAATTTTGAGAAATAGTAAGTGGAACCAGAAAAAACTTCTAGCTCATCTGGCTAATTACTGGTAATTTGTATCTAGCAGTAACTGCAGATTCATATCTCTTGATTCACATGTTTGAAGGCTATTTGTTGGATATCAATTTAATTTGTCTTCCTTTTGATCTCACTGGAATAAATCTAAAAGTCTTCAGATAAATAAATGACTCTGGAGCAACACTATCATAACAAAATTTAGAATCTTCATCAGACATGCATAAAATAACCCATACACCTAAAAGGTTAAATCATTAACCCAATTTTTTCCTGCTATCTGATGTCTTTTGCTCTGATGCTATCACCATTGCATGCAGAGGCATTCTCAGAGATTGTACATCAAAAAATGGGAAGTTATCTATTTATTACAGAATACCTTTTGCTGACGAACGCTGTTGCAAATAATTTTATGCCTGGTGGGTTTTAAAGGAGTTCTTACAGATCATTGCTGAGGTTCTGAGGAATGAATATGAGAGAGGACGCATTAGAATGTGGACTGTTTAAAAATATCTCCTACTTTAATTATTAGCACTGTCTATTGATGAGCATTGTAGTGTATACGGCAAGCTGCGTCCTCCGTACAGTTTTAGCAATTGCAATAGAAATAGCTTTCTTGATGCAACTGTTGTATTTAGTTGGCATACATATTACTTCAGTCTGTATCCTAGTCTTTAAATGAGTAGCAGCATAAACCAAGCTAGTCTCCTAAGTTCTCTTCAAATCCTCGGTATTTCAGGCCCTTCTGAGAAACTATTAAAAAATTGTGCGTGGAACTACCATGTGGGCAGTCAGGTACCCTACTGCTATTTACTGCTGATTGCAACATTCTATTTGTGTTTTATCCTTATGAGTGACCAGAAATATCTATGAGGAAACAAATGTGGTTTTTCATTCCCACTCTTTAGTGAATTTTTTTTTTAAGTGGGGTGTTTTTTTGACTGTATACTTGGGAATAGATGATAGAGTTCAGAGGTTTACCTGTGTCTTTCCATATAGAGCTGCCAGTGCTGAGAATGTGAACCACAAGGGTCTTTGAGATATTCTTACTCACTAGGACTAGTAAAGGTACATGAACCAGGTGAAAAGTTTGTACTTCTGGAAAGATAAATGTCAGGTGTAGGGGAGCACAGTGGTGATCTATGTCCTTGAGAGGAGCTTGTAACAAAGTTGTCCCATAAAAAGAGGGCAATGGGAAGCTCGCCGAGTTTGGCTAGCACAAGATCAGAGTGGTTCTAGTTTTCAGTGCATTACAAGACTGCAATTGTAGGCAGGCTTCTACCTGAGGGACAGGTGTCTTGAGCCACTCAACCTTTAATTAGCAGTAACAGATGGCAGAGGCTGTCCCCTTTCTGGGTTTAAAAGGGAAGCAGAGTTACTAAATACATTCAAAAGAGCTGAATATGTAATTCTGTTGTCCGATGAATATCTTTCACTGGGATGATGCCAAAGATGACTTTCAACCAAGAGCAAAACTTGAAGAGATCCTATCTTACTGTGGCTATTGTTGATGCAGATCAAAGCCAAGGTCTTCCCCACACCTGCAATGGATGATGGATGGGGTTCCCTATTTTCAGGAGTCATGAAGGAATAGGTTACACTAGGATTTTACCCATTCTAATTACCAAAATTAGGTCATAAGTGCCACCCTGTGTTTAGAAAGAGGATTCTTCTTACTCCATAAGCAGGGCTTCCCTGGTGAACCCCTGCTTTGGATCTATTTAGCCACTATTCTGATTATGAGTGCTGTGATAAAATATCTTCACAAAGGACTATGTATTTCCATAGCATCAGTCAGTATCATTTAAACTACAGTGCCCTTGCTGACTAGGTTTGTAAAAATGACAGCTACAGGTCATCCCAAACTCTTGGATCAGAAGAAGCAGCTGCCTCTGAGAAGGGCAATTTTTTTCCTTTGTTCAAAGTGATAAACAAAGCCTCTTTTGAAATATTCATGGCACTAGCCCACCTGGGGTATAAAAGAACAAGAAGATAAATAATGAGCTAATGTTTCACAGAATATATCCTTAGTCAGAAGACAGTATGGATCTTACTGATTTCTCACAAGGTCCCAGAAAATAACTCCCTTAAAATTCCTCCTGATGTGGATAACAAGACATTTGCAGGAGCAGGGGATTTGACTCAGTGCCCCAGGAGACAGGTGGTAGAACTTTGACACTGGAGATATTAGATTGTAGGAAGATATCCATGAAATATTTTGCAGATAGACTTGGTTAATTCTTATACAGCTTTGAGATGGTAAGTTTAAATTCTCTCTAGGCTGGGTCATACAGTTCCATAACACAGAGTTTGGTGTTGTATTACGTAATTTTCAGAATAACTATTTATTTTGGAGTAAATGGCTGACCAACCAGCTACCTGGCATTTGCTTCAGAACTTGTATGTAGTCCTTGCCTCAGAATACAGGCAAGGCATGCATGTCTACCATCAAAGTAGCACATAAATGTAAGAAAATAAGAAAATAAGATACATAAATGTAAGAAAATAAGAAATGCCCTTTGAATCAGACCAGTTGCTCACCTCAGACTATGGCAGAAGACAGAAGTGATGCTTTTTAGGGAGAGCATGCAAAACCATCCACTTTCTGTAGGCTGTCCCTTATGTAGAATCACAGAATGGTTTGGGATGGAAGAGACTTTAAAAAATATCCACTTCCAACCTGTCCTGTCATGGGTGATGGAAGTGGGGCACATACTTCCAGGACTCATACTGTTGGTCTCACTTTTGCAGACATACTGCTTATGATTGTGAAGTCCCTTTATAAACCAGCTGATATTGTCCTTCCACACAATCTCCTGTGCTGGCAGGTTCCAGAGATTCACCACACACAAAGAAGTTTGGTTTTTTTTTTCTTTTTCTCCATTTGAAACCAACCTACAGTTAATTTCTTTGTTCCTTTTTTTTTTTTTTTTTTTATTGGATGATGTGTTGAACAACCTCCCAGTGCTTTCACCTTTTGTACATCTCAGTGATACCCTGCTTCAAATTCCTGAATTCTTCTAGTCTTTCAATTTCTTCTCATGAAGGAGTTACCCCATCACCCCGATCATTATATTTGCCCTTCGTTGTATCTTCCCTAACTTCAATACATCTATCTTGAGATACGGAAGCTGGAAAAGCACACAGTGCTCACGGTGTGGGTGCAGCAAACCTTTTAGGGAGAAGCAAAATGATGTATCTAGTCTCTTTATCAACATCTTCATTATGGTGCCCACTACCTCATTATCTTTTTCAGCTGCCACTGCACATTGAGCCAAAGATTTCAGACACTCATCAGAATGAAGCCGAGGTTTCTGACCTGAACTATAACTGACAGTTTGGTACTCAGCATCATGAACCATCAGTGATGGTTTAAATATTTTTTTCTTGGTTGGATAACCTAGGTTTATCCATATTTGACTTCAGTTGTCAACCATTTTTATGAGATCTATCTGCAATTCCTTGCCATCAGGAAAGCATTTTGACTTTCTCGAAGTAATTATAATATCTACAAAGTTGGAAATTCTTTTTATTTCTTCTCCAGACCATGGACAAAGCCTTAAAATAGAATTGCATTCAAGACCAATCCTTATTGACTTTTCTCTTGAAAAGCCTCTTCTCTTGAATCCTTTTTTTTTATCTTTTTACTCTTTTTTTTTTTCTAGTTGTGTAATGTCACCCTTCTAGAACTTCTGCAGATTACTGTCATAGGATTTCCCTTTGCAGCAGCCATGCTGACTACTTCCCAACAGAAAATATAATTCATGTTCTGCGTGAATTTATTGTTTCTTGTAGACTGCCATCTTACTAGGGATGGAAGTCAGAGGCACCATTCTGTAGTCCCCAGGGTTCTCCCTAGAGACCTATACAATCTGAGTGAGGTCAATCTTTGATTACAAGTTATAGCCTGTCAGTATTTGTTTTGATGGCTGGCTTAGGAATCTCCTCCTATGGAGTTTCTTGCACAGTTAACTGCAGAAGAGAGAGAAATGTGCTTAACTTGGAGAATTCTGACATTTTACTCCTCTTCTTCTCCTTTTTTTTTTTTTTTTTTTTCTGTGAACTTTGTAATATACTAGCACTGATTTTATCATTAAAACAGAGTAAAACAAATGTAGCTTTGTGTTGCACAAAAAGTTTGGGGGGGAGGGTAAGACCACAAAAAATAGGCAAAAATTCCCCCCCTTGCTGAAGTAAAATATCATGCAAGCATTCAGTGCCAGGTTTTTCCTTTTTTCAGTTTTGTAGAATAAAAGTGTCATTCCTTGTTCTGTTTCTGCATTAGAAATAACATAGCTAGGACTTTCAGATTCTTAATACCGAAAAAACCACAACGAACCTCTGTAATAAGCAGCTGTGAAATATGAGTGAGTCTTTACAATTGATTTCTAGTACAAGGATGAAGAGCTAGGACAGTCCAGCAAGACTGC
Source organism: Calypte anna (assembly GCF_003957555.1). NCBI lineage: Eukaryota > Metazoa > Chordata > Aves > Apodiformes > Trochilidae > Calypte > Calypte anna. Next base: position 8,604,373 of record NC_044274.1, read on the forward strand.
AATGTACTAGTCTCTTGCTAAGTATCTCATTTTGCTAATTCACATGTCTCTGTAGTCAGGGTTGTTTGAATAGAATCAAATTTACTTGTAATGTGCCATATAGTGATTCATTTGGCATTTTTTTTCCTTTTCTTTTCCTCTTGTTTTCACATTAGTTTCCACAAAAAAGCACATCTGATTTTTTAATGAGCTAAGCGACTGTTTCTCAGTTACTTCAAATTTTACTGCTCCTCAGTTGAAGTTTAAAGACATGGCAGCTTCAATATTATCAGAGGTTTTTTTCACAATAAAAATCTTCAGTAATTCTTCACCAGTTTCATAAAAAATTCAGTACCAAACTGGTTAAGAAATACTTGATTAAGAAGTACTCTCCACCAAACTGTTAGAGTTGTTTCTGGAACATGATGGATCCATGGCAATGAAATCCATATTGAACACAATGATAAGCTGCTGATTGTTGTATGGATGTAAGTTCTGTTTTGTAAGTCTGCTGTTTCTGATGCATCTTTGTTAAAGATTCCATATTGCCTTGGAAAGTGCTCTACAGCTAGCAAGTGGTGTATGTATCTTTGGACTTAGCTATGTCAATAGTAAGATATGGTAGGTCAAAGGAGAGTAGGGCTGAAATAAGAACTACTTTATTTCTGAATTTTAAAAGAAAAAAGAAAATTATATTTGTTCTTCCTGTTGGTTTTACTAGAACCTGCCTCTATCTTAAAGCAGCTGTTTTGGGTCTACCCTTTTCTTAGCCCCTCTATATCTGTCCGTCACTCAGTATGTGTCTTTCCAGCCAGCTCATTCTGGTTTCTAAATCTCTCTCTGTCCTGCCCTCAACCCCCTGCTGTGATATTTCCATATGTATGAAGGGCACAACTTTATTCCTATGGTTTCATTCATTCTCATGCTTTTTGAAAATCTGGACTGGGAACTTTTTTCCATGCTGAGGGATAAAGAAGACTTTAAGGCTTCTCACCCCACATGTTTTCCCACAAAACCCTTTCCCACAAACCGTTGTAAAGATACCTTCCTAAAATGTGACATTTGGAAATGAAGATGTCTGGTCACCTACAATCTTGTGGGTTTGAGGAGTCATTCAAACTTACTGATAATTTAACTATATCATAATTAAAGCACTGTGAGATGCTTATATGCAATCCAACATGTTTGTGCTCAAATCCTTGATTAATACGCATATTAGGGAAGATAGGAGGAAATCCCTTATGGTCACAAGCTAAAAAGAAAACTCTTTCATATGTGAAAAGACCTCTACATGTCCTCCATTCATGCCAAGGTCAGTACACATTCTTTCTTCATGTCAGGGTCAGTAGAGAAAACTGATATTATGAAGTTAGATTTCTGTTCATGAGAGGTTATAGAGAATGACTTCCTGGTTCCTGCAACAGGCAGGCAATCCACATGTAGCAGTCTGTACATTTAGGAACTGTTCTGTCATTGTTACTGATGACCATTGATGGTAACATTTACAGATGACTTTCTACTTCTCTCTCTAGAAGGTATTTCTATCCTGAGTAAAATGAGTTTTCTTCTCTAAGCCAAAGTGTGAGATGTGTTACTTACAGACAGGGTTGTCTTGCACCTTTGAATTTCCCGTTTAAGCTGGAAGAAAACATTGCCAGAAACCCTGGTACCTTATGCTTGTAATTTTTCATAGCCACCCACCTTCAAACACTACTTTCTTTCCCTTCTGCTTTTCCTAATATTAAACAACTCTTTGCTATGACAAACAAGAGGTATAAGAATCAGGCATTCCCATTTTTGCCAGCAGTATGAGGACCTGTTCTTTGACATTCAAGAGCAAGGAAGTCTGCTCTTGCCTGCAGAATCTTCCCAAACACCACCAGCCATTCATCATCTGTCCTGAGGCAGAAGCACTGGCATGAATCTCCACAGCTGGCTGAATGTGGTGCTGTATTCAGTTATGCTGGGTCTTAAATTAGTTTTCTGCACATCTCTGTGAATCATGTGCAGCTAGAGAATCAAAAGTTTCTGTTGAAAATACCAAGGCAAAGAAATCTGAATTCCACATAATTTTGGTTTATTTATTGGAGAACTAAATTCAGTAGAGACCTGACTGCTCTAAATTACAGACTGAAACGTAGTTGGAAATAGTTTACGTTACCTCCCTTATGGCCTCTCCCCTTTCTGAAACTAAAAGGGACTTGGTGGCCACCATCCGTACCTCTTTTTCTTTAGGTAGAAATTAAAATCCTGTGAAGCTGCCACAGTAGGAAGCATATGTCAGTGGAAAATGCAGTATAAGTATTTTGCTGTTCTTGGACACATAGCCCCACTCAGCTGCCATAACAGTAACTGGTGCAGTGAGGTGAAATTCGTATCACTCAGGATAAGTTGGTTAACGAAACATCAGATTCCTGTGAATTCTTTAATAAGATTTATGTGTGACCTGTCAAAGCTCAGGTGATACTTCCAATGCAGCTGAGTTCACCTGGCTTTTCAGTGCTGAGACACTTTCTAGAATATGGCAAGAAGATTCACCATCATAGTTCATCTTCAGACCACCCATGTGGATAGGTGATTCTGCTCTGGCAGGGAGGTTGGACTTGGTGATCTTTTGTGGTCCCTTCTAACTTCTAACATTTATTGATTCTGTACTGCCTGCCAATTCCCTCTATGGCTGTGCAGGCTCTATGTAAGACCTTTGCATTCATGACAGTGTTGATAACTATCTTGACCTGGTTTAAGTTATTCATTCTTCCTTTCAGAGATTTTTTTTTTTTTTACATTTTTCTGGAGTGGTTGCTCCATTGCTTTAATTATATTTATGTTGCAGAATGCATCAATTGCCTAGAGACAGGTCCTTTTGAGAACAATGCCAGGACAAGGATTTGCAGTAAATCCTTCAATGTAGAAATAGATACAAAACTCCAAACTTTGTCCAGAGGAACTGTCAATGTGACAATTTTTTCAGTTCCTCTACAACTCATCTTCTTGATGCAGTTGATATTTGCAGGAGCTGTGATCTTTGTGTGCCTTTTCTCTGCCAAATACATGAAGGTAGGCAGTTTTTTTAGCTGAAAAAACAGTGTGGTTTATAAGCAGTGTGGCAAGGGGTGTGATCAGGAAGTCCACAGGAGTGTGGACCTTTCTTAAATTCCTGTCTGACTTGTCAAACTATAAGTGAAGAAATTAGATGGAATTCTGCCTGAGACTAGACTAGCACAGGAGCAGATGGTAGAATCTCCAAGTATTTTTGTTTGAATTTTTACAACTGGAAGAGAGACGCAGCTCAGACAAAGTTTCCAAAGAGCTTTTCAGCATTTTAAACTTCACTTCAAGCTGAAAGCAATGTGAAAACCATGAACTTTTTTGATGGTCTGGTATTAGGATGCAAAGAATAGTCAGGAAAGGTAATGGTGATCTCAAAAAACGACATGTGGGGGAAAACAAAAGAAGAACATGGGAAGTCCATGTAGTCTAGTAAGGGCTGATCAGGACTGACTATGAAAGTGCTTGTTGTGAGTGGGAATGAAAGTTCTTCACTGATGTTCTTTAGTCTAAGACTTTTTCTTCTCATTTAACCATCCTTAGATCTTTCTACCCCATCCCTTAGTGGGAAACTAATTACCTGGTTACACTGATGCCATACCAGGCTAGCTGGATGAGAACGAGTGGAGGACAGGAAAAATGAAAGTGTGTGAATGCTATCCCTTTTCCTCTCTCACCTCTATGTTCCTACAACTTTTTGTTCAGGTATAGTGATACTTATGCTAGGGCTTATGTAGGAGAGCCTCTTAGAAACCAGAAAAGTGTTACCCATTTACAGCAGCATAAGCATAATATCTTCTCCCATACATGAACTTTTTCTAGGAGTTCAGGTTTTGTCTTTTGCTGGTAACTCCTCAAGAGAAATTTAGAAGTATAAAGAAAGCATCTTTAAGGGGAATATGTGAGAGAAAATACTGAGTCTTGGACTTCTCTGCCTCATATCCCACTCCTGTGCAAAGCAGAGAGCAATGTTAATAGGGTAATGATAATCAGCTTAGACCGGGGAGTGGGGAATAGAAATAAACCTGCTATTTGAGGACAAAGTGAAAGGCCTCACCTCATAAAGCTTCCATTTACTTCACTGAATCCAGCAGGTACCTCCATACTTTTGAATCTTAGACCTTTTGAGCAGGCCAGACACCTTTCAAGCCTTAAAACAATCTTCTTCATGGAGCAAAAAATTTCCTGGCAACTTAAAGCATTTTCATGAACCTGAGAGTGCCCCAGTGTTTTCTGACAGCAGACAAACTAAAAAGGACGAGGCTGTCAAACACAAAGAATGGGTCCCCTCCTTTTGGCTGCTGTCCCTCTGGTCTATTCAATTAGGATTGATCAAACTGTGTCAAAGGTCCCTCCTCTGTTTCAGTGGTCACCGAGAGCTTTCATGATGACTAATGATAGGCTATCCTTATAAAGAAAGGAGGAAGAAATAGAAAGGATAATACAAGGGTTTCTTTTTTCCTTTCTTTCTTCTATGCTTATGTTCCAATTAGGCACATTAACTTTATGACCTACTAAATGAAATTCATTTAATTGTCATTGTTCAATGATACATCAGCCCCCTCTGCCCTCCAACATCTGCCCCTCAAATAAAAACCATCCCTTACTCAAGCAAAAGAAGATTTAATCATTTTTCTGTGAAAGACTATATAGAGTTTATACACAGAGGACAAATGTTTTTCTTCCTCTGAAAAATATTTAAAATATTTGAATATGGATAGTAAAGCAATGAAACTGAGCAGCAATGCTAATAAGAAAAGTACAAAATTCTTGGGTATTTTGCATGAATTTAAAAACTGATTAATTCTTCCGTCTCTGGTACTAGAATTGAGATAGTATTAGATGGTGACCCAATTGTTTTCTAGAAATTTCTAGACCTGTTCATATATCCCCAAAATATATCTGTCCTATTTAGCCATCTAATATTAACATTCAAGTGCTATTTACACTTGAAGGTGTAGGCTATAATTTTCTTTGGGAGTATATGTCAAGTTTTTGGACCATGGCAGACATTCCCAGGTTTTTGTCATATACCAGTCCTTAAATTGGGTGGGAGTTATAACAGGTATTTCCCAGATGTTAAACTAGACCAGTACCAGAAAGACAGAATGAACATTGCCAAACATTTAGACAGTGGAATAACACCATGAGCAGAATATGAATGTATTAGGATAATTATTATCGCAATAGCAGTATAAAAATTGTTTCTCTCTCATTAGCCTAAAAACTAGAGAAGGACCGCCAAAGGCTTCAAGTAAACATCAGAATTTAGGCCTCTGTCTAGTTATAAATCCTTTATTTACTTTTAAGCATTCAGTTTCTCCTAAGGCTAAAATATATGAAAGAAACGAATGAGGAGATCTTGAGAGATTTGAAAAGCAAATAAAGACCGTGAGATAGAATCTGTTAGAGTAACACAGGTCCAGGGATTTTCCTTTCACAATCACACAGAACTTCCTGATTTTCCTAACCCCAGCTTCTTTGTATAAGAGATCCTTGGCAATTTCCACTTCGTCTTAAGAATGTATTACTAGTCTGGTCATCAGTCACAACATTCCAGAAGTTAATAAGGAAAGAGTATCACTACTCTAAAGATGCCTGAGCCAGTGCTTTCATCCTGCCACTTAAATCATTCCTTAGGATTGGGTAAACCAGTGGGTTTCTTAGCATAGTGATGTTTAAATGGTAATGTCAGAAATTTTGTGAAATTCATCTGTTTCATTTTACAGAGGTTTAGAACACTTGATATTAGTATTTTGTCCCTTCTATGATCTGAAAGTAGAATCATTCATTTATTACCAGAAAATTTTGTCTGATTTACCAGTCCTTTTGTAGTACTTATTAGTTTTCCAAAATGACAAAAGATGATTGACTTCCCATCTTCCAACGAATCAGTGGCAACCCCCTCTCTGCTTTTCCTCAGAGCCATTGAAAATATGCTCTGAGATGCAAGGAAATCCACTAACGTTGGAAACAAATGAAATTAAAACAATGAAATTTTAGAGTATTCTGATTCTGTAACAACACAACACTTAATTTGTGCTGAGTCTTTATAACAAAGGATCCTAAAACATGATTCAAACACTACAACTTTAGATCCCATAACCCTGAATGATTGTAATTGACCAGACCATGAGAAACTGAGGCAGACACAGACAAAGTTAATCCGGGTTCACAGAAAGACTGGAAGGGTCCTGACAATTTTGATAATCAAAGGCTGCAGGGATCATGTGTAGAGAGGTCCTTGGGATCTGAAGGTGAAAGATAGCTACCTAATTACTTACACAGATAATCACTTAAATCAGTTACTATAATTGTTACTAGGCCCTCAGAAGTCATAAGAACCCAGTGAGAACTTCTCATTATCAGTGAGAAGATGTCAGTACTATGCATAACCAGAACAAAGACCCTGTTTCACAGATCTTACAGTCCAAATCACTGGCTCCTGATGTTGAAATGTAGCCAGCTGCCTTTCAAATGAAGTCACAGAATCCAAGCTAATGAGGTATTCTGCCATTGTTAACCTTGACTCCTCAAGGAAAGAAAAACCCTCAGACCCCCAGCAGAAGCTGAGGAGGTGGAGTTGAAAGGCAAGCAGGTTTAGGAAGAAACAAGGGATGAGGGAGTAAGGGAAAGGAGGAGAAGGAGAAGGCAGTATCAGGGAGATCCAACTTAGAAAGAAAAAAGTGGGGAACAACACGTCCAAATACACAGACAGATGAGGTGTGGGAGGGGAAGCAGAGACAGAAGGGAAGGAGTTAAGCACAATTACATTATCACTAAAAGTATTTTTGCCACTGAAGAAGACACAACCACCCTGGTGAGACAGCAGCCAGGCACCTATACTATTATTGCACAGTAGTCACCAAGTGAAAGGTCTGATCTGAAGGCAAGTGCACAGTCCACTGATGACTCAATACATAATGCACCAAGTTCTTAGCTCATGACTATGTGGCCAGCCCTCAGAAGGAAGAAAATACCAGGTAATCAAAAACTCTTCAATCTAAAGGAGCAAATATTGCAAGAAATAAAAATCAGAAGTTGAAGTTAAAAAAATGAATGGATTTTTTTTTTTAGGCAGTGAGTGTAATTGGCTATTGAGAAGCAAGTGACATATTTTCTATTAATTTTTTTTTTTAAAGAGTAGAGGGTTCTTTTGGAAGATAAATTTCAGCTGAAGAAGTCATTGAACTTAGTAAGATTTAATGGGTAAATTCAGTGTCCTGTGCTAGTCAAAGAGTTTGAAAAAAGCAGTGATGGAGCACAACTGACATTGATGTCTGGCATGTCTGGCACCCATGGAGACCTGGGCTGACACTAACTAGTTTTCATTGCCATGTTTTAAGCAAATATGTCAAGAGGCACATGAAAAAATTGCAGATGAAGGATCTACAGGTCATCAGAATTTTGAAAAAAATTCACTTACTTCCTAGGAAAATAACCACAGTGGGTTGGTGAGAGTTCTTTTGGAAGGGTGTGGGAAGAACAGCAATTCTTAAGAACAGCCCAATAGCTTATGAACCATATATCCAAACCCAATTTATTTGTAATTATAGCAGAGATATCCCATCTAAAATCTTAAGTTTTATTTATGTGTTTGTTACATTACTGTTCAGAGAAAGTAATTTCTAGATACAGCCAGTACTGTGGGGTAACTCTAGGGTTCACTGCTCAAAAACAAATAAATAAATATAGAACTTTTACTAGTTTTTGTGCAGCTAACACTTCTAGGATTCCATTTCTATGTGTCATGGATTTGCACTCTGAATAATGTGAACTGCCTCTAAAATATACATCAGAAAACTGCAGATCTGTTAAGATTTCTAATCTTTACTGGTGAGAATCAACTTTTCATCACACACAGAGAAACCAATTCTCATCTCCTCTCCCTCCAGAAATTAGACTGTACAGTGGAAATGCTCCAAGTCTCTGCTGTTTAATGGCAAATTGGCTCAGGGCATCAGCAGTACTAGTTCTAAAATCATTAAGTGAGCTTTCACCAATACATCTTTCACTGTCAAGCTGTAGATAAATGGATGGTGAGATTGTCAAAGTGGGATTCAAAGTTACCAATGAGTACTAGATTCATCTTCTTATTTTTGTGAAAATAATATTATTTCATTCAAGTACCATCTACTTTTTCTAGGTGGAAAGCAAAGAGCTATAATGAGAGAAAGCAGAAAATAATCTTCCTCTCTAAAGCAACCTACTTTTCTCCCCACTTGTTCTTCTCCAACATCAAATTCCATCAGAAGTTTGCTAAGATAGGAAGAAGTAAAATTTGCAAAAGCTTCTAGGATGAGCAGGAAGGAGATCTGAAAAGATGAAAAATTATGTGTGCTTTTGTTGAGGGGGCCAGGATGTCAAAGACATTTGTGGCATCAGCAGTATTGATCTTGAAGCAGATGTACCCCTCAGAATTCTGTGGTTACAAATGGATGTGTCTTTACCTATCCTTATTCCCCATTAATCGAAATAAGGTCTCTCCTTGGATCACGGGCTTGCTTCTGCTGCAGGTGAGTAAAAAAAACTTTAACAGAGGATTAGAAAAAAACACAAAAACAAAACAAAAAACAATTTCCAAGGGAGGTGTGGCATGCATTTACCTCTCAGCTGCTGCTGTGTGAAAACCTGTGCCCACAGGATGAGAGAAAAAGATGAGAAGCTTTTGTGAATGGGTGCTACAAGAACTGTGATGGCATGGTTTGAGGTCAATGGCTGTTAGCGGGTTTTCATTCAAATTCTTTCTTGGTAACATAGATCACATTAAAAGATATCTGCTGTCCAGAAGAGGTTGTTTCCTAGAAGGCACATAGTAAAAATAAAAAGAAATTCAGGGAAAGAACTGCTTCAGTTTCCTTATGGAAACTAAGCTATGTTTTCTCCCTACTGAGGAGGCGAATTTGATCATGTACAGTGGTCATGTACCAGTTACTTGATATAGATGCCTAACATAATTTCTATGGCTTATGCAACATTGGGGTTCAAAGGAGCATTGAACAGTTGAATCATTGAACATTGGACTGCCAGATTCACGCTGACTCTGCAGTTGCCAGAAGATAGCAGATTCCCACTAACCATCTGAAACGTATATAACTAATATTAACTATATTTCTAAGATACCATCAATTTTAGGATGTAATGAGTGTACTTTGTAGAGGCACAGATCACTCTGTATTGATTACAGTGTTAGCTTAAACGACTAGCTCAGAGGCTAGGTTTAATATCTGGATAGCTTAGATGTGACACTTTGTCTTCTCTGAATCCTGTAAGCAAAAAAACCCCAGCCTCCTCAGTTTCCTTACCCTTGGGGAGGTTCATAGCAAGAAAATAATTAGTGATTTTATGCAAGAAAATATCTGTACCTATAGCATTTTGTTACTCAGTGAGGGAATTTCATAGCCAAGCATATGGGTGAAATTACGACTAGGCATGAAGATAAATATCTGAGACTCTCAACACAGTGGTCATTTCATGTCCCTACAGATATTAATTCTCACCATAAAGTAATTGCCAGAAACACTGCTTATTGGTAGGAAGCATATGAAAAGTCTGAGTCATTGTATGGACTCCCAACATATGTAGGGTCAGTGCAGGATGGCAGAGCTATAAAAGATGATGGACATCCAGCACTAGATACTTTTTATATTATGCATTGCCTATCACAGGTTCTCAGCACTATCTAGAAGTCTGTATGATAGTTATTTGTGCCTTTTTTGAAAGGGTTCCTTATTTAGTGCAGCAAAACTTTTTCAGTCTTCTCTAAACTATGTTTCATTTCTGATCTAAACTATTCCTAAGAGTTATCAGGCTTTTCAAGAATATGATGTCAAATGGATTTTCAGGTGATCTTTTCTTAAATGCTTTTGGGAGAGTTAATATATACTCCATACGATTTTATTACATTTTATTTTATTGTCAACAGTTGGACTTGATGATCTTAAGGGCCTTTTATAACTTAAATTATCCTATTATTTTACTATTTTATTTTAACATTTAAGTTTAATTGCAAAAGGATGTTGTTAGAATGCAGATTCATCCCTTCCCTTTTTACTAAACTCTCCCTGTGCCAGGGAAAAAAGTGACTTTTCTTCTTTTACAAGGAGATCAAATTATGGTGGTTTAATCATAAGGAATGATCAACTCAATGTCAAGACAGCAGCTCAGATTATAAATAAAAAAATATTTCCATTGTGATAAAGTTCTGTACATAAATTTCAGAAGTCAGACGTTTTTGTAACCTTATATTTCTTAACTCTTGGAACGTCTACCACTGAGAACTTGAGTATGACTGTAGAAATGAAATCTTTGTTCATAGTAGAGCAAAGGGAACAGAAAAGCTTGTGCTATAAATGAGTTACCATTTTTAGCAATGAACTTAAAAGTTACATGATACTTTCTTTCCCTAGAATGCAGCTGTTCAGTCAAGGGGATTAGTCTGACATGACAAAAAGCAAAGGATGATTCCATGGTCTGAACTACCTGCAGTGTTCCTATGCCATTTTAACCAAAGTAAAGTATTTTGTCCTATAATTCTAAAGGATGAAGAGACCAGAGATTAACAAACTTTGAATGGAACAGATAGTGTAACACCTCAAGTTTAGATCGTTACTTAAAATTTAACAAAGTAATGGGTATGGGTTTGTGCTGAAGGTTATCATTATCAGGCAGTACAATTTTCAGCAGTTTCCCCATAATTACCTGCTTTTTCCTACCTGAGAAATAGAAAGGGAAACGAGCTTTTCCAATGGCAATGTGGTGTCCTGTACATAATTAGAAGTCCAAGACATAACAATACAAGAGTGCACTAAGAACCAGTGAAGGCAAAAAGTTTTCCAAACGTGTATATGGATGTACATGTGCATTTTGGGATCATAGACTCCTACTGGTAAACTAGAGTCAGATAATTCTTGAAAATGAATTGTAGTTAAAGATGGCTGACTTGAGTGGCAAGAATGTAAACCAGAACCTTTTAACTGTTTGTGTTTCTCTTTCTTGTACATGTTAAAGTGCATTTACAAACAGGAGATTAGCTTAAATTTTGTCAGAGACCAATTATATCCATTGAAATGATGATGTATTTCACAAAACTATTCAGCATTATTCCCCATGTCTTTCATGTTCCTTTCTCAAAGTCTCTCACTGTAAAAAAAATATAAAAACAAATAAATAAATAAAATTGTACATTTGTGGCATTTAGTTATTTAGTTATTGCATTTATATTATTTAGTTATTTGGCAATTATTTATAGAGCATTATTACTTTTTTTGTTATGGATATCATACTGCAGATATGGAACTATCTCAGTGCTCTGCGTAGCTTCTGAGAGAGGTAGCTACTTTACCCCCTTCTTTGTCACCCAGTTGCTACTGTGCAAGAGCACTGTACAGCCCTGGCATTGTTAGGAATAAGAATTGCTAGTACCTCTTATTAGTGTTTATTATCATAACTGCTCATTGTATTGCCCATTATGTTAATGAATTAGAACAACAGACCTAAATGTTTGTTGTTGTATAAAGCTCATTAGTCTCTGAGAGGAACTCAATGCAACATGAAGGTTGAGGAGCTGGGTTGCAGGAATATTACCAATTAAGTCCTATATGAACATGCAATTAGGTAGGATGACATGCTTGATTTACATTGCTTTATGGCTAAGCTGGATAAACAGCGTATCATTGAAGAGTAGCAACCTGCTCCCCCTTTGCTCATCCCCACCCTGCTGGAACCTATTTGAATGTTCCCAGTGGGAGTGCAGCACACAAGAATGTCTGGGCAAGGTTATTGGTGCGATCCTGAAGCACATTTAACTCTCTGCTGAGCTAAAAGGATGGAGGAAACATGTGCTCATGTTATGGCACTTGTTATTCAAGTTGCTCACCCCTTTTTCACAGATTTTTGGTCTTTACGGAGCATCGTTATTCAGCACCTCATGCAAGTCTGCAGCAGTGGCTGGTTTACACAAGGCTTTATGTTGCATTGTGCTTCTTCAATTAGTGAATTGTACTTAAGTTAGATTTCTCTGTCCTATTCTCTGAGAACATAAACAATGTTTTCAATCTCTTATGTTATGTATAATACATCAAACATCAACATTCACCATCAGTTGTGAATCTTGCATAACATTACTCTTCCTTAACGTTTTTTTTCCCCAATATATTTTTGAATGATTATATACATCTGTCAAAAGTGAGGGGAGAAGCAGTTGAAAGGCACTTTCAGAAGTTGTCACATTCAGGTTCTCATCCATAAATCGTTACCTCCCAACTGAGATTTGGTAACTGATCATATGAATGCTCCTAATTGTTTCAAAGCAAGGTGAAACTTCAATAATGAATTAAACTATAGAATCAGCAACCATTAAATAGCGACATGTTGATTTTTTTTTTTCAGTGCAAAGCACTTTAATTCTAAAATTAGAGGTTACATGCCCAGGTAAAAACCCAACGGGAGCCAGGAGACTGCCACTGAAAGACACACACAACTGATCAGCAGTATCTTGCTTCTGTGTGAGGCACCTGTCTCTCACAAATGTGTCTTTCAGACAGCCACATCTCCTCACTTTTCTGGCTTACTCCATGCTATCTTTGGCACTTGGACAATCAGTTGTTGACCTCTGTTTTCAATGACACTGCCTTGGCACTGAAATAAAGCAGAAGAGACAGTGGGGTACAACTGAGACTGTTTAAGATGCTATCTCTTACTGCCTGAAATGCTCCACACAGAAAGCCTAAATAGGGGAGCTATCCAGAGGGCTTTGTCTGTTTACCACATAGTGTTTCTGCTGCTCCTTCCTACTCAGGGGCATAACTCCTCACATTCTTCCACCACACTAGCGCAAGGTCCCCCTCACCAGGTGCAGTCCTTTGGGAACTGCTCCATCCTGGGCTCACCATAGAGTCACGGCTGCTGTGGGAACAGTCACCTCCCCTGTCACAGGCTCCTCCATGGCTGCAGATCCACATCTGACCCTCTCTGTGCTCCTGCATGTACTGCAGCTTCACCTCTGCCCACCTGCAGGGGTTGCAAATCCATATTTACCCCACCGTGGTTCTTCAGGGACTGCTCCACTGTGCTCCACCATGGGCTGCAGGGCACAATTGCCATCTCACCATGGGCTGTGGGGAAACCTCTGCTCAGACATTTTCTTCCCCTCCCTTCTTCCTCAGTGACCTTGGTGTCTGGCATTATTCTCACCTCTTTCTCCCCTCTGCTCTTCAGGTTCCTTTTAAAAACTTTTATGTAGCTTCATTCCTCCTTTCTTGACTATCTTACTATCAGAGACACATCCAGCTACCCATATCTACTCAGTCTTCAATGAAGGGGGAGCCAGGAATGGAACAGGGGGAGCTTCCAGCAGCTTCTTCCAGGACCCACCCCTGTGACCCTCCCTGCTTCTGATACACACCTACGTTAAAGCCAAGGCAGGTGGAAGAAAGAAGTAAATGTCAAGGGAAGATTATATGTATATTTCATTTTTTAAAACAAGCAAACCCAGCACCTTGGAGGTAGAAGAGAGGGAATGACTTGCAATTAGAGAAAGGGAGAAAGAGTTGAAGATGAGAATGACGAGTAACCCCAGTGTGATAGTGTGTCCAGAGAGTCCCTTCTAGTGTCTCTCATGGTGCTATCCTAAATGCAGGGAGGATGCCCTGATAGGAGACAGGTTTACAGACCTCACCTGCATTTGACACCAAGATTTTTTGTGGTAGGGAATTCTAAAAAAGATTTTGTTACTGTCCCAACTTTTTCTTTCCCAAATAGGCTATCTGAAGATGTCCTTGTTGATGAATGGTTTGGAGTCATTTGTGTTCTTACCAGGCTCGATTTCTCCATCCAACTTCATTCAGGTTGTCTTGGCCCCATCCCACTGTACCTACCTTTAAAATAATCATCTTGTTGCCTTCTTTCCCAGTCCTCATATAGCTATGACAAGAGTTCAAAATAATATGAAGTGTTAGGAGCAGCAGTGCCTCTTCATTGGAAACTTCTTGCCCTCTTTACATCAGATAGGTCACTTCAGCATTCCTGTAGATTCTGTTGGTCACTTTAAGCTGAATTCAAACAAGTAATGGAAGAATGTAAGCTTCGTAACAAGTGTGAAATAGTCTAAGCTCCCTTGCACTCTCCTCCACTGTACAAAGAAGTTTTCTAATGCAAACAGACAGAAATAGAGACACTTGTCTAATATATCATTCAAAGGAGGTGATGAAATGGGAGAGGGAGGGTCATTACCAGGAGTGAAGAAAGACCTCTTTTTTTTTTTTTTCCATTTTATTTTCCATATCTATTGAGATTTTGCTGGAAGGATTGTTCCAGTATGACTCTGCAGATGCCAGATCAACTGTCCTATTCCATCTTCCTGCACTGTTTTCCCTTGATTGAATAGACTGACGGTGAGAAACCTCTAATACAGGCTGATGAAAGTGGAGCTGGCACTCCACAGTGAAAGGGTAAAGCTGGTAGGCCTGATTTTTTTCAAAATTGTATGGAAACATCATTCCATTAAGCCTCATTTTTAACTTTCAGTTTCAAAGATGAGGAAGAACAAAAAAGGGAAAGGTGAAGATATATAAGGGCTGATTCTATGACAGCAGTCTTCACAAGCATAAACTCTGTGAAGGAACTCTTAGACAAGTTCAGAACTCAAAGTTTGTTTTCTATGCTGTTCATTGCAGAGAAAGAAAGATGAAATCTGTTAAAAAAATTAAAAATACTTCCTCCTACCCCTGGTGCTTGTGAAAGACTCTATACCATGACTCTGAAAAGGGAGTTGTATTTGCCTGTTCCAGCTCATCTGGATTTGAAATCAGCACATCTCTTGTGCATATTTGATTTCAGATATCATTTGTGGCAGCTGGCTGTGAAAAGTTTTGAACTTAACTTCTGTTATCTCTAATTTGCTGTCATCTTCTCTTTGACGTTTTCCGTTATTCAACACTTTTTCAAAGTTTAGGTCTTAATTTTTTGTCATACTAAAGACCTTAAAACAATAGCTGATCCACAAGTCTTCAGTTTACTAGCACAAGTGCTCTAAGGAAGGTATGAATAAGACCAATTTGGCCTGGAGTCAAGCTATTTGCAAAGTCTGGTTAATTATCATGAGGGAGGAGGAGCAAGGTAATTATTGCCATGTGCTTCCTAGCAAATTTGCTGTGAAAGAGGAATGAACGAACAAGTGTCAAGAGAGTATTGAACATTAAAACTGATGCTGCAGCCTTTGAACTCTAGGATTTTCTTTCTCCTGGAGATCAGGATCCTTTGAGCTAAGGGTGGATCCCAGTTGTACCTGTGGCTTAAACTCAACCCACCCAGCTTTTGACAGTTACCAGAGAAACTTATAGAGCTTTTCTGATAACTTCAATCTGCTGAATGTGGGAGGGGGTTCTATCCAGTGGGAATATAGCCACTTAATATTTGAATTGCTTATTTTTTTCTCCACTGACTACAGTGAGAGCTTAGGATGGCTGAAGTCCAAGCTTTAGTATCTTACTTAAATACCTGAAGTTAGATGGAAGGATCTGAGTCACTGTGTCCAATTAAATCACTCTTGAACCTAGATGGATTTTACCCTGATTGTAATTCAGAACCAAGACCATTTCAAATCCCAAATCTGTACAAACTGCATGGTAAAGCACAGGGTGTTATTTCTGAGATGAGCTGAACAGCAGGATCTTCTGTGATATCTACTAGTGAGGTTAGAATACTTTTTAGTCATGGGACAAATATGCAGGTGGTGAAGTAGAACAGCTTAGAAAGGAAAGGTCGTTTTCTTCAAAACCAAACTAACAGCAAACAAACTCGCTGCCTTAATGCATACCGATTAAAAGGAAATCAGGATGGGTAATTAACTCCTCTCTCAAGTGTTTGTACAATTCACTTTCCCAGCTACGTTTCCTGAGCACTCCTGGTGGTAAGCTCTGAAGATGTTGAATAATGACTTAGACCACTGAATTCAAAGTTTATTTTCTTAAAAGATCTGTTCTCCCATTCAATCCATTTTGCACACTACCCAGCATCAAGCAGTACAATAAAATGAACTATAACCATAAATCCAGGGGTGTTTTGAGGTACCCCATTCATAGTTTCTTAGAGTAGCGATATGAGTCAGCCTGCAGCACCAGGGGAGATTTAAAATTTACATTGTTAAATTTTCATTCTTACCTCTATGGTTTCTCTGAACCACTCCGCCCTCTGCATAATACAGCCAGCTAACCACTTTTCTGTTTATTTTTCAAATATGAGGCTTTTGCCTCCTACACCATTCAGCATCCTGCCCACTTCCCCTCCCCCTCTGACTTCCCCAAAGCAAACAGCTCATTCAGATCGAACCAGATTGACAGGTGTGTGACAGATGGATGGACAGCAAACTGGATCGGTCCAAATTCCTTGGCACTTGAAAAATTGACAACACAACCAAAGCAGCATAACGGGGAGAGATAGATTGGAGAATGGGATAAATGGTCCCCAGAAAGTTTGCGATTAATCTTTGCCCTGTCAAGTAATGGCCTGATAATGCAGGAATTTAATGGGAACGACTTCTGCTAGTTCAGAATCATCCATTAGTGTGGACTAAAGCAGGAGACAGTAATGGGCATTGTTCCTTTTCCTATCATTTGCAAATGAGAGGAGACTGTTAAAGTTGTACCATCTGCACCCTAGCTCTATTCTCTCAAATGACAGGTTCACACCTTTCTACTTTTCTGTTCATAAGGGATAACAGTCATGAGTTTGCAGCTCCCCTCCTAGAAATATGCATTTTGTTTGATCCTTTGCACACTTCTCCTCTTCATGAACTCTGAGCTACCTAATGAAGTTGGCATTAGAAGAAAGACAGTTAACTGAAAGGCATACACTTTGCAGAATGTGAGGTGCTCTCACTCCTGTCTTGAGAAAAGTAGGTTTTCCTGTCTTTGTATGTCTTTTAGCTCTTCCTCAGTTTCCCAATATTATGTTTTCCACCAACAGGACACAGAGGAAGAGTGTATTAGGCAAGCCCAGAAGTAACATTTTGGAGCAGAGCAAATGTTTCTTTTGTCTCAAGTCTAAATTCTGGCTCAAATACTACAGACTTTTTTTGGTAGCATGATGCCTTAAGAGTAGTCTTTATTTGAGTGACTTCACAGGTCCACCTATTACATTTTTTGAAAGAGTTAGTTGTAAGTGACTGGAGACATAATATAAGAACAGGCAATGATTCTTTTCCCCCTGAAATTAATGTTGTGAGGACTTTCTGCTCTGAAGTCATTGTATTCAGTAGATACAGTTAAATCTGTGAATTCATTTATCTTGTCCTCCTGAACTTTATCTCTGTTAGTTGCCTCAGCAACTTCTGCAACAAGTGGTTTAATTCTGTACCGAGGGGAAAAAAAAACCCAGAACACTAAAAAATATTTACTTTCCATGGGCTTCTCTGCTCACTTCGTTAGCTTCAAATGATCAAAGTGTGTGGTGGTGCTTCCCATACCTCCCCACAGCCCTCCAATTCCTACCAGGGGCTCATTGTGCAACACGTTAAGAGGGGAGGAAAAGGAACTATTGAGCAAATGAGCCCAAGGAAAGAGCAGGCAGATGTGTTGCATCAGTGGGGTGGTGTTTACTCTAGAAGCAGCCTGAGGTACCCCAGGCCTAACTGACATGAATAACTGAGTCACCTTCAGGTTGGCAAGGAGGGTACTGGCTGGGGAGTGGAGAGGGGAGCCCAAGTGCTAAGTCACATCAGTGCAGCTGCAGCACTGGGGGAGGGAGGATGCGGGGGGGCGGAAGAAGCTCATTATGACTGATAAATAGTGGGCTCCTGTTGTCAGCAATGTCATTGTATTCACCTTTTTTTTACAGTCCCCTCTTTCCAGCTGTGTAATTAATTAATGGATTGGAAGTGCTTAGTTTCCAGTGATCTACAGGTTGACCTTGCACCTTCCCCTGCCTGTCTGGGATTGTTGTCAGTGGGTCCCGCTTTCCCCAAAGGCATTTCCCTCTTCAACCATCTCTGCATCTGCCCCTTCTATAGTAATAGTGGATCTTGTACTTTCTCCAGATGCTAGTTTTTATAGTGCTAAGTAAAAGCAAGCACCATCTTTCTATTTCTGCTAGTATTTTTACTCTGACTTTGCATGAGAGTAATTGATGGTGCGAGATGAGGTGCAATATGGGTCTAATATGGGCCAAAGGCTAGAATTAAGTTCACAGCTATCTTATCTCCTTGGAGAAAGGATTATCACATCATGGATTTCAGGCTGCTCAAAAATTGTGTATGTAATCCAAACTAACCGGACAAACTAGCTGGGAAGACACTTTCACACCTACTGCAGGTAACTGTCAGAATGGGATAAATCTCCAGGAGAGATGTCTTTCCTTGCTTAAGGTACACGAAGTGTGAGCAAAAAAGTTAAAGTAGAAATTTTGTGTTCTATGTAGCTAAAATTAGGTAAGACACATTTTATTCTCATTAGCTCTGTTTTGCACTATGAATGAGATAAGTAGATCCATTTCCTTATATCTTTATACACATGTGTTACATAAAGGCAGGTACTGCTGCACCAGTTTACCACAAAATTACAGTTGGTTAAAAGGACTGAACCAGCTCTGCCAACAAGGCCTTCATGTCTTCAGCCCATATGAGAAACCTTTTTTTTTTTTTTTTCTAGTAAGCGAATAAAACATCTTTAGCTTTACAGTCAACATTGTGAGTGAAAGTCTGGGTAAGTACCATTGGTGACCTGGCAGGGAAATCTGCCTGACAACTTGGCAAAGCAGACTTAGGCTATTGATCAAGTTGGGTGGAAATGATCCTTTCACCTCAGGGTCACTGGACTCCACTTGACTTAGGGCAGTCAGAGCATAAGTGGTTGCTCTCAAATGATAAGAGCAAGTTGAAGGTCTCAACCTAGTCTCAAGAGAGAAGTCCAAGCTATGGAGATATCAATCAATTTAAGTTATACTAAGGATAGCTGACTAGGTTCACATCACAAAAAAATTTGTCTCTTGGTTTCAGGGCTGAATATCTAGAACACAATTTTCTTGTCTCCCCTCACTGATATAAGATCAGAGAGGAAAATTCTGAAAGGCAGTTCAAGCATCTGCCAGTATCCTGCTTCAATGTTTCAGATTCTCTATGAAAGTAAATGTGGGGGTTTGTTAAGTAATCATTCCCCAACCCTTCCAGTCTAAAGCACTTAGCTGTCTTAATAAAGTATAATACCTAATTCAAAAGTATAGTACCTAATTCAAGACTTTATTCCCCAGCTTCACATTCCCCAGGAGGAAACACAGCATAGATAGGAGTAGGATTTATATAAGCCATGTACAGTAATGTCCTTATAATTACAAACTCAGTGGTCTCATTGCTGTAGTTTTTGGCTCTCAAGATTGCCTACAGGTTGTGTTTCTTATTTTGTCACCTAAGCAATAGCCCAAGTTTTCCAAGAGGAGCTTTACTGAGTCAGAACTAAAATCCAACTCATGCAGCAGGTGATGATGATGGAGCCTCTTCTCCAAAAGAGACTGTGAGTGAATGCTCCAATAAAGATATAACACAAAGGCAAAAAACTTTGCGAGGTCCAGACAGCACTCAGCAAGTCAGGCTCAGGCATTTTCATTTCAAGCTCAAGTGAGATCTTTTCTGGCAGACTGGGAGCACTAGATAGACTTTTTTTCCTTGAATTCTCTGATACATTTTGAGCTTGTGAAGATCTTTCTTACCTGTATCCAGAAGCACTGTATCAAATAATCTAATCATTGTGTGAAAAATAAATTTCCTCTCTGTATTTCAGACACACAAATTTCACATTATAGTCCTTGATTCCTATGCTGGAAGGACATCAACAAGCTATTAATTGATCATCTTCTCCACGTCATTCATTTTCTTCATGCTACTGAGAATTTTATAGACTTGTATTACTTCCTGCATCAGCTATGTGTCTTTCAGGTTGAAGATGGGATTTTACTGCTATAACTAGATTTCAAAGAGAAACATAATTTTTACAGGAAGGCTTCTCTTCTCTTCTCTTCTCTTCTCTTCTCTTCTTCTTCTCTTCTCTTCTCTTCTCTTCTCTTCTCTTCCTCTTCTCTTCTCTTCTCTTCTCTTCTCTTCTCTTCTCTTCTCTTCTCTTCTCTTTCTCTTCTCTTTCTCTTCTCTTTCTTCTCTTCTTCTCTTCCTTCTTCCTTCCTTCCTTCCTTCCTTCCTTCCTTCCTTCCTTCCTTCCTTCCTTCCTCCTTCCTTCCTTCCTTCCTTCCTTCCTTTCCTTCCTTCCTCTTCCTTCCTTCCTTCCTTCCTTCCTTCCTTCCTTCCTTCCTTCCTTTCCTTCTTCCTTCCTTTCCTTCCTTCCTCCTTCCTTCCTTCCTTCCTTCCTTCCTTCCTTCCTTCCCTTTTCCTTCCTTCCTTCCTTCCTTCCTTCCTTCCTTCCTTCCTTCCTGATGTGAGCTACACTCTGTAGGGCAAGTTGGCCCAGGAGGCAACCAGGTCAGAGAAAATGCAAATCACTCCATAAGAGAAAATAATCAGAACTCCAGGACCAGTTTCTGAGACCAGTCTCATTATGGAGCTGCCTTCTTTGCAGCCTGAAATTATGGCACAATTGTGGGATTTTGGGGGAAAGCATCTGGCAGTGGTTTCTCTCATACTTGCTCCATTCTCTCTCTCTCTCTGCCCTGTCCTCTGCATCAGTGTTACATACTGTTTGCATTTCTCCTCTTCAAATGTGCATCAGCATTTCAAATGAAACTTTGGACTACCGCCATGGCAGCCTTTTAAAAGGATACAGCATGAGATTCCTCTGTCTCCTCTCCTCCGTTGGAGAGCAAAGGCAAACCAGAAGAGGGATATTAATGTGCAAATTAGCGCAACCTGACTGGCTCCAGATTGCTACTTAGAATTTGCATATTAATAAATGTTTTTGTGACAGCATTTAGCAGATCAAGAAGGGCACAGATTTAAAAAAGTCAACAAGATTTTTAAGCTTTTCCCTTAAATTTCCTTCTCCTCACATTTCCAGCCTTCCTTATATATCTAGATCTTATACCATATGTGCTTAGGTTGCATATCTATAGGTCAATTCATGTAAATCTGCCCAGCTCTTCGCAGTTGTGAGATCTGCAGAACTGCCCTGCGTAAAGATAGACAAACAGTTCTGTGCTGGTAGGAGGGTAGGCAGCTTTGCATGTGTCTATATTTGAATGCTTGTTTTTTGTACACACACACAAACACAGAGTTAGAAAGACAGGTAGATGTAGGAACCGGACAGTCTTTCTTCCCTTCCCCCCCCTACAGCTCCCCCCTTTCAAATCTTTTTCCAACAAGCTCTTTTATCCCATTCAGCTGAATAAATTGGGACTCTTGAAACTGTGATCTTGACAGATGTGAGCTTTTTTTTTCCAAGCTGCATTGGAAAAAGATAGATAGTGAAAACCTCCAGGGCATTTGGGCTTAGTGGAGCCAGTGAAAAGGGTTATTTCCAAGAGTGCTGAATAATGCATCCCTCTGAATTCCTTAGTTCTCTCTTTCTGTCCTCCTTTCTGTCTTTCTCTCTCTCTCTTCCTTTATATGCTTTGAGGATGAAATGCTGAATGCCCTCCTCAAGTTCTTCCACCAGTACCAGAAAGTTACAATCAAAATCTTCCCAAGCAATGGACTTTCAAAGTGTCTCACGCAAGTAGTCCAGTTGTCAAAAAAATGAAGGGAGAGAAAAGGAACAGATACATAAACAGAGTAAATTCTACATAACTGACGCACGCATTAGACATATTCTCCATCTCAGTTAATTCCTTGTCACATCAGTCTTAAGCAGAGAAGCAGGCTGATAGACTTTTTTAATTTAGAAATCTCTGTGCCAAGAACATATGTTCAAAGACACTCTCTCCCCTATTAGATTTGTCTTCCTTGTTTACTTTTGTTTATCATGATTGAAAAAACTGCAAAACAAGAAGTAACTTTAAAGTATCTCATTGTCAGCTCTCTCCTTTGTTCCCCTCAATATCCTTTCTGCATTCCCAGTTAGAGCTTGAATTTTGTATTGGATGGTCATAGCCGAATTATAATTTAGAATGGGAAGAAACTATCTTTCAGTCTGAGTTGAGTTAAAACATGCAAATTTTTTGTGTGAAACACATTAAAAAATGTAATCTCTTTCAGAGCTAACCTGAATCCTTAGGTTTCGCTTTAACCCATATGGGGCAGATAGTGGAAATTTATGTAATTATTGTTTTTTTCTAATCCTCTTAATTTTGCCCCTATCTAAAAGGTATTTTGTTTTTGTTTGTTTATTTTGATTTACTTTGATTTACTTTGTTTTGTTTTTAACAACAGTATTTTGAAAAGTCAAATTTTAAAACAGAAAGATTTTTTTTTCCTTCAGTATTTCCACCATCAAACACTTTTTTCTCTGGCTTCATTGAAATGCAGTATTTTGACATTTTACTATGTGGATGTCAGGCTAAGTGTCTTGCCTGAAACCATAGAGGGAATTAAAATCACACCTCTTGAGACTTCATTTAGCCCTTAACCACTGGACCATCTTTCCTTCTAGAAACCTTTAGGAGTTTTTTTGAGCAAAGGCAAACCCATGGGCAGCAACATGGAGAGGGTCATGTCCTTTTATCAGAGGTCCATAAGCAGAGAAGATAAGTGAGTTGCAGAGAGGAAGGCAGTTACCCCCACTCCCAGTGCTGCAGTTGGCATTGTCTGTCTTTTGCTATTCCACCACTAAAAACCCAGAGATTTTAGGGAAGCACAACAGTAGCACACAGACCCTGAGGCCACCCACCAGTGAGTTTACTGGCGAGAGCAAAGCTGCCGTGTCTATGGAATGTTTGTGTCAGGATTATCTGACTCCCCGTCAGGGAGCAAACAAACCTGAGGTCTTCTGTCAATAGTAGAACATGAACTGAGAATCCTAATGTCTTCTGAAAGAAAATCTGGGACCTCTTCCAGGAAAAAACAGGGAAAAAGGAAGCTGGGTTTCTACACCTGCAGTTAGAAAGTTGCTAGGACTGTTGTAGTGAAGCAAGGACAGTGCAGGAGTATCTCCTGATAGGTATTTTCTAGTGTTTTGGGGGGGTTTTTTTTGGCTTGGTTAACACTTCAAGTAAAGCAGCTTCCTTCAGGAACCTACTGTATTATCTCATTGCCATAACTCTTCCTTCTGGTACTCAGACTTTTTTAACACTACGCCATTACTGCATGCGGTAACTCATCACTAGTGTAAATTACTTCAGAACATCCTGGTTCTAGGTGTCTTTTTGAGTAGCATGTGTGTGGCTGAGGTCTACATTCCCAGCACTCCACTCCTTCAGTCTAAAGTCCCTCTCCACCAACCTGAGAGATAGATAAATGCTGTTTCCACATCCCCCTCTCCTGAGTGATGAGGAAATTGGGAACCATATGTTCATACTAAGTCTCTGATAGAACTGCAGTCCTAATATCAGCTCTGATTTTACTGATCCTGATGCCCATTTATCTGGCCTAAACTTTTCCTCTTTCCAGAGTATCTTGGAGTGTTTTGTTCCAGCTGTTCTTCACCAGTCCATCTCCTATACCAGCCCCCAAAAAACATTAATCATGAAACCTTCATGCTCTTGACACATGCCGCTCCCTTGAGTGGGGAAGGTAGAAGACAAAGGGCACAAAACATTTTTGTTAGAGATCAGTTATGTCAGTTCATTTATAGTTGGAAGGTATTTAAGTGCTAGTGACAAAAATAGCTTATTTTTGAGCAGCAGAAGGAACAGAGCCCATTTTCCAGTGTTATCCCATCTCCTGCCTTTCTCTCATAACATAATTTCTGGGGATTCTCCAGTGCATAATACAAAGATGTGGATATACTTCAGTTTCCTCTCAAAAGAAGTCCATGAAGAGGTTCCTTCACTCAGCTGCCTACTCTCATAAACCTCTATAGAAAGTAATGTCTTTTTTTGTATTGAAGAATTTTCTTTTTCTCACTCTGTCAAATTTGGTTAAAATTGCTCAGTTGCACTAAGAAACATTGACAGAGAATGAATGAAACAAGGAGATAGGTAATAAACATAGCATGGCTCTTTAAGTCCTGTTTAATCAGGAAATCTTTGTGTTCAAGAACCAACCTGATCCTATGATGAACTTGCTATCTGATTTTGTGTGCAGGGCAGATGGCAGAATTTGTCCTTGAAAGTGATTGTGTGGTTATATGTCCTGGACAGTTTCATTCTCTCTGGATGTGTTGAGGGCACCAGTGCAAAGCATTGTAACCTTTCTCTTCAGGTCCATTTTTAAAGTCATATCATTCAGATAACCTGTCCAGAGTAAGGTCTTGCTGATGAAGAGCATTGCAGATCCCTTTACTATCACATAGTGTATGCATACAGAAGGAGGGAGACTAGTCAGGGCCATCTATAAGATGACAAGCTGCGTAATCTTTCCATTCCCACTTTTCCAAGCACACTTTCACCTCCTTTTGTCTCCTTCCATCCCCACTCTGTCAGCCTCTCTTTCTTGCCTCTCTCTGGTGTTCATCAATAAATATTCAATTAATGTTTTCCTATGATAAAGATCTATGGGTGTCAGATAAGAACATCTTCACAGGATGAATGGTGCTGCTAAGTCTTGCGGCTAATTCCATGCAGATGCAAAAAGTCTGCTAGAAGTGACTTTACAAAATGGAGTGCTCAAGCATCCCTGTTTTATTTTTTAATGCAGATGAGAATTTAAAAGCCTGTGTTTTCTACAATTAATTTTATGTACTATTCTTTTCAATTATTTATGTTCACTGAATGATAAATGGGTGAGTAGAGAGGGAGAAAAGACTAAAAGTAGTGGGAATCTGAAGAAGGAATCCTTCTTTTTTTTTCCTCATTTATTTATTTTAGACTTGAATATGAGCTGAGCTGGTAATTAAGAGAATGCAGACCCTGGATCAGCTGATGATAGAAGATCATTTTATCACATAGCAAGGCTCAGAGGAAAAAGACAATAACACAGGATGGAGGTTTAGTTCTAATTTCATCACCAATTTATTTAATGCACTTTGGCAAATCCTTTAACTTCCCCACTTGCAAATGGGAAGATGTAGCTGCTTTTTATGAAAGAGAAATGGATAGCACAAGTAAGCACAAATTCTGCAGCTGCGGGAAAAGCAAAACTTTCTTGGATTCATCTAAATACTCCTCAGTGTTGATCTTGACCCAGGTGAAAAAAACCCCATTCATTAATGTCATGTTGGTCCAATGTCAAAAAAGTAACCCATTTTTTAGGGTTGGATGCAGGAGAGAAGTGTTATATTTTATTCCTTTGAGTAACTTTTTAGGGTACCATGTAAACAAAAGTATGGATGGAGAGCAGCCTTGCTTACTAAAGCAATCCCTGTTTGAATCTATAGGCATTTGAAACCTCTGGAGGGAGAGCCTGGGTTTCCAGTCCCTTTCCGTGGGTTTTGGAGAAGCAACAGGATGGCATTTGGGGCCTTTGAGAAATTGATTCTAAAGATGCAACGAGATTCTTTTAGAGCAAAAGGGAGGAGAACCCATTAAAACAATACTGAAATGGAAAGGAAGATGAACAAATGGAGATGTGTTAGGCTGAGCGTTGCTTGAAGTTGAGACAACTTGAGTTATTGATTGTTTTTTACACTGAACTTAACCTAATTCAGATCCTAAAAAACCCCCAAAATCAACTAAAAAAAATCAAAACAATCAAAACAAAACAAAATGCAAAAAAAAAGAAGCAAATAAAAAAAAACAGAAAACAACTAACCAAAAAAAAAACAAAACAAAAAAAAACCAACCACTAATCAAAAAAGTACAAACAAAAAATAAAAACCTGGTTTATTTTAGCACTGAGAATAGCAGCCAGGATTTTCCTTCTGCACATTCTGCTTACCCAAAATAGTAGTGTGTGCTACTAAGAAGGGAGCCATCTTGGCAGTAGTGGATATTATTTCCTTTCAAATTCATTTATAAGATGTTTTGTGTGTTTGAGATGTTGTGGGGTGGGTTTTTTCCTACTTTTTGAAGTTTGTTTTAGTGCAAAGGAGATGTGTTGGAAAGAAAACGATGTAAAAACTATGAGTTGAAAATACTTAGGGGTGGAGCCACTTGAAAAACTGCCATCTTTGAGATACAAATTCATACCCATTTTAGAAATTTCAAACACTTTCATAAGCATGTTTAATTCACAATTATTCCATATGCTTTCATGGTCCTTCAAGGAAGTGGGGGAGGAGAATACAAGAGTGGTGCATCAAAAACCTTCTATCACTTTGAGAAAAAATAAGGTAATCAGTTTGTTCAATTTCATAGTGACTAGTGTCTAGAAAAATCAGCTATCAATTTAGAATCATAATGTAAATACAAGCTGGTTAGTCATTTCCATGGTGTAGCTCTTCTTAAGCTCAAGTAGTGGCCATAAATGAACCTCATGATGTTCAACAACTCCAAGTGCAAGGAATTGCATATAGGTTGGGGGAATCCCCAATATTGATACTGGGGCATGAAGATTGAGAGCATCACTGAGTAAAAAGGTCTTGGGGGGTAGTGGTGGATGGAAAGTTGGACACAAACATGCACTCAAGTGCTTGCAGCCCAGAAAGGCAGCTGTGTCCTGGGCTGTATCAAAAGAATCACACCCAGAAGGTCACAGGAGGTAATTCTGTCTCTCGACTCTGCTCTGGTGAGGCCTTACTTACAATGTTGTATCCAGCTCTGGGGTACTCAGCACAGGAAAGATATGGAACTGTTGGGGTGAGTCCAGAGGAGGCTACAAAGATGATCAAAGGCCTGGAGCACCTCTGCTAGTGGAAACAGAATGAGAGAATTAGAGTTATTCCGATGGAGTGGGGAAGGTTCCATGAAGACCTTATTTTGACCTCTCAATACCTAAAGGGGCTTATAAGAAAGATAAGGACAAACTTTTTAGCAGACCTCATAATGATAGACAAAGGGGTAATGGTTTTAAAGTTCAATAAGTTAGATTTAGATAGATATGAGATATTTTCTTTTAAAAAAAGGGTGATAAAACATTATTTCCAAGAGAAGTGATGGATGCCCCATTCCTGGAAATCTTCAAGGCCAGGTTGGACAGGATTCTGAACAACCTGATCTAGTTGAAGATGCTCCTGTGCTTTGCAGGAAAGGTTGAACTATATGACCTTTAAAGCTCCCTTCCAAGCCAACCTATTCTCTGATTCTAGCCACTAGAAATATTTCTACAGCAGCATCTGGAGTAATCTCTGCCACTCTTCCAGAGTGCAAGGCCTCAACTATGATCATTCAGAGCTGACTGAAATTATTGCTTCTCGTATACCAGAACAGTTCCTTCAGGAAAAAAAGACAGGAGAGAGTAACAACAACAACAACAACAAAAAAAAAAAAAAAAAAAAAAAAAAAAAAAAAAGGCGATCTATCAGACTTAGAGAATAAATGTCTTTGTCAAAGAGGTTATTAAATTAGTTCAGCTTCCATAATCTATTTAATTATTATCTTTAATGGGACAGCCATTAAGCGAACTAGTTACTTTCTGTAAACATGATGAGAAGGATCTGTATTGTTTGCAGCAGCCTGCCACCTTCTGAAGGAAAATCATGTACCCATCTCAGTGTTGATCCTCTCTTCGCAGAAGAGACACTGTTAGGATATGGAGGACAGGGATGATTCCATCACTACCATATGTTCCACTACCGTGTTCCATTATCACTGGGAGATAACTGCTGGAAAGAGAATTGTCTTTGACCCATTTTTTAAGCCTACTGGCACCATTGCCAGTGCAATCTGAAAGCTCTGTGTTGAGGAAAACTCAGAAGGTTCAGATCAAACTGAAACTGTTGGGTCACTTTTACAATGGCATACTAAATGTTAACAAAGTGCTGTTTCCCTACTTGTCTCTGAGGCTTAAGAGGGGCCCAACCCACAGAACCACTCAGAGAGTTCATGTTGTTTGGATGTGCTGTCACTTTCTCATAAAATACTTTAGCAGAGTAAAACATTACCAAAAGCAAGCTGGGAAATGTAACCAACTTCTGAATCAAGAGTCGAATGCATAAAGTTAATGTGATTTTTTTTTTCCACATAATTTTTTTTGATAAATATTTTAAACTTTAAGGAAGGGGAAAGTCTGGATCTCAACAGAATCTGTATCTGACCTAAATCTTAGTGCAGCTCTCACATGACTTATTACTTGTGGAGTTTGCTTTTTCCCTCTCTCCAAGCGTTATTTCTCCTTGTCTGTGTTGTTTTCTTTTCCTCAAAACTTTTTTTTTTTTCCATTTACTGTACTCCTAGAACAAGAAGGGATGAGAAAGTTCAACTCTTAGAAAGCACTTTGACCACCAATGGTTGCTAGGTGATTAGATGTTTTGATGGTGAGAAGTCATATAAACTGATAGAAAAAGCAGTATGCAAAATGCAGCAGAAGCAGGTGTGAAAATATGTGGGTGATGAGCCTCTAATTTTATTCTTTTCATCTTTCCACATGAGGCTGTGAGTCTACAGCTTGCATGGTTACTATCTAGATTCCTCTTGTATGAGGATGAGAGGTGCTGGAAAACGTAAGAGTATCTTAAAAAATAATTCCTTAAGTTTCCCTTACCAACTGATTAAAGCAAGAAAGCAACCATTAAAGCTCCTAATGAGGGTGGAGAAAACCAGAGAAAATGAGCTTTAAAATGATGACCCATGCCCCACAGTGGTTTCAAATACTCTGGTAGAAAACAACTTTCCTGAAATCTCTCTCCTCACTTGTGATTTGTTCATCCTGAATTCACCATTTAGAAAGCAGGAAGCCATGAGGCAGAAGGAACACTACAACCCAAGTCTGCTGTTTACTGCAGAGTAGCAACAGGCTGCAGAGTGGACATACAGCTTTTTCTGGATGTGGCAAAAGGTTTCTTTCAGCCCCTAATTTGCAGTGTCAGAGTAACCCATTAACAAGACGATTAAATTTAAAGAGACTGCAGTAAATGCTAGCATACAGAAGACATCAAGCATCATTAAAATGTAATTGGAAGCAAAGCTTAATGAGGTAAAAGGAAAAAAAATACCCAGAATCCTTTTGGGTTTTCTGGTTCCCCTCCCCCCCCTTACTTACTTTGCCTGAGCCAGCAACTACAGTATTGAAAATTATAATTTGCAAGCTGCATTATTATTTGGTGTTCCTTGCAGCAGCTAAAAAACCATGATGCTTTGTATAGTTTTGCAGTGAGTGTATAAAGTTATACTTGCTGTAATTTTAGACTAAAAAAGGCAAGGTTTTTTGTTTCTCTAGGTCTAAAATTTCCAGTAGGAGTAAAGCTAATCTGCTTTTCTCATATAGAGCAGACAGTAAGGGGCAAATAGAAACATGTATCCACAGCTTTCTGCTGATCAGTAGACAGTTGTGGGCTTTGAAGCAATGTCCCAGATTCACTTCTTCCTGAGGACAGAGAAGACAAAGAAGCAGAAGAAAGGAAAGGAACTGTGTGGGGAGCAGCATCCATTGTGCCTTGCAAGCTAAAATGAAACCACCATGCCTTTGGTAGGGACGTGGATAGTAAATGTAATGTTTGTATAGGAGGTAATGGCTCAATAAGGCAGTGGGCTGGATTCCCAGGTCCTTAAAGGCTACCTGCTGCAAAGCATCTGCAGTTCAGTTGGTACCATTGTGGTAGGCACAGGTATAGCCCCTGAAGAGGGAGCTGATCTGTTCATCTCTGTCTTATGCTGAGGTTCAGGCCAAGCCTGGATTTTGCAAAGGCTGAACCGGTGAAATGGTGTGTGTCCAGCTTCCTTTTACTCTTTACTCTTTTTGTTTGTCTGCCCACGTCATCAGATGAGAATTTTTTTTGGGGGGGGGGGTTGTTTGTTTTTTTTTGTTTGTTTTGGTTGTTTTGGTTTGGTTTGGTTTGGTTTTTGTTTTGTTTTCCCCTGGAGGAGAAAGTGGACCCATTCAGTTTGTTGAATACCACCATCCTGGGTCTGAATTAATGATTCCTCCTCTTGCACACAGATGCAGCTTTTCTGGAAGCACTGTCACTCCAACTGAAGGTCCACATAGAAGTAGGCAAATAGCACAAATGTTTTTTCCCAAGCCATTTGATGTAGCTCAGGTGCCAGGACATGACCCTTACAGTAGTCTAAGATACAAATCTCAGTAGTATCCATGATGGATTTTTAGTTTGGTCATGTAAAGTCAAAAATCTTTGGTCTCCAGTGGTGATTCCAGATGTAAATTCTGTAACCTTGCTAGAGAACAGAAAAACTCAAGCCCTGTAGAAAGCTGTTGAAGCTATGAATATAGCTCCAAACCTCCAGCGCAGATTGCAGTTCACCCCTAACACCATTCACTGCCCACAGCTTTAGAGACAAAATTCTCATTTTAGAAGCCACACCTATTTTAGAGGAATATTTTTCCCCTTCTCTCTCCTTTTATACAGACCTCGGCCTACCATGTTGGAAACCTCCATTCTGATCCCTGTTCTGATAGGATTTTGATAGCCAACTTTATACATTAAATTTTCCATAAGGCTTTCAAAAGCAACAATCACCTCATAGCTTCAGAGTGATTTCCAAACAATATCTGCACAAGAGGAGAGCTCTAAGGTACAAATGCCTGAGCTTTTTTTGGAGCCAGGAGATATGTCCACACAGCAGCAAACCCAGCTGTCCTGTCCCCTCATCCAGAACTGGTATTTGTACCAGATTCTGCCCAACAATTGAAAGAATGGAGCTTTGAAAGCTTCTAGTTATCTGAGACTTCCCTGAAAATGTTGCCCTTCAACTTTCATCTTTGCTTTTATTACTGTTCTTATTCTCCATCATGTGTTTTAATTTAAGTCCTCTAGGGACGAGACACTGTTCCTTATTAGGAGCTTGTACGATGTATAAAACAGCAGGGATCTAATCTTGTGCACTCTAGGATCAAACAAACAATATGAAGAAAGGAATTTTGTCAAAACATGTCAACAGAAGCTTGACTGAGTAGTACGTCTCACAGTAAAAGCAGTGTGCCTGATACATGAGATTATAAATGAATCTTTGGTGGTTCTTTAGAATAGGTTTCTCTCCTTTCTATCTTCCATTTATTTTCAATTGCAGATACAGTGTCAATTTAATTCAATATGGGGAAGGAATAATAGAATATAATTTGCAACAGCTGGACAACTAAAGCACTTTTAAAGATCAGTAGCTGGGCTGCAGTTAAATGAAGGCTAAGGAATATGAAGGAGTTTCAGATTGAATTTTCCTACCACTTTTAGTGTTGTTTTCATTGGCAAACTACTCTATACTGCCTAAGAATGTAAATCTTAAGGTCTCCAGCTGTACAAACAAGGCCTTCCACTGACACAGTATTGTCTTTATATTGAGAAAAATGCAAAGCTGCAGGATGCTAGTCATTCAATTTTTCATTTTCCCAGGTTTGCGAAAAGAATATTTGCCTTAAAAAAAAAAAAAAAAAAAAAAAAAAAAAAAAAAAGTAGAAATCTAGATTGCTAGATCCCCAAACCCTTTGGATAAGATCTCCATTCTTTTCTTAAGTGAACATACCTACCATTGGCCTCTTAACCTGAACGTATGTATGAGAGACTGAATCAGGTCTTTGTTACCTAACCCTTCTGTGACAATGTCATCTAAATAATTGCTGGGGGATGAGGAAGGTAGAACAACCTTTTCACAGCATGGTAGACAATAAAAAGAAAACAGCCTGACTTTTCATTGTTTTGGCCACACCCTTTAGTAATGTTGAAACTGTGATGCCAGCACTTTGGATGTTGTGATTTTGAACAATATTAAAAATAGAAGATAGAAGAAGTGTTGAGTTTTCTATTGCTCCTTCGCTGCCATAGGTGTTCTCTGGTTTAAAGGATTTTGAGGGAAATATTTTGTGCTAGTCTTCAAATTGAATGTGCTTTTGATTCATATGAGGAAAGAAATCTCTACTTTATTATACAAATGAGATCCAAAGGATCTCTACAGATAATATGGCAAATTTATGTATCTTCATGTGCTTATTATTTTTACAAGTCATGCTTAGCTTTGTAGGGCAATCCTCACTCTACCATGCTTCTTGCTAAAATTAGAAATGTTGTGTACTAGAAAACTGTAGTTAGTGTATATGTTTTTTTTCCCTATAAAAAATGCATTCTGTGTTTTAAAAGTGGAAATAGAGGGGTGGAGCAGGGAGTTTGTTATGTTTTGAGGGGCTTCTGAGAGTTTTTAATATTTCAGCTTCTTGTTTCATGTTACTTTTTTTAAAACTTTCATCAGAAAGAGGAACGGATGGAAAAAGAACATACTTTTTGACCAACCTGAGTGGCAGGGAAATGAGCACTAAATTTAACTATATAGACATCAATTATAATAGGTTTCCTCGTGGTACTACAACACATAGATGACTCAAACACAGACGATGGCAGTTTTGGATGGTGTCTACAAAATGATTTGGTTTCATGTTGTAACATTTTGCAGTTTTATAGGGTGAAACTCCAGATTTCAATTTCAGTCACACATATCTGCAGAACTCTTGGAGGGTGAAATCATTTTACTCCTGGAATTCAGAACCAGTTTTGCTACAGTTTGAAAGTATTTTGGGATAGCTGAGTGTTTTCATTTTACCAGTCTAGTCCTTTTTGGAGATTAGCCATTGTACACTCATGATTTTGCAGTGGCAACACTGAGCCTTATACAACTCAGATATAGATAAGGTCTGACAGTGGCCTATCAAAACAGAAGTTGTATAGTAACACCTGGGGCTCTGGGTAAGCCCTCTGGAAATATTTAGGAGAGAGATCAGAGGTGAAAGAGAGGAAAGAGGATAACAGTTAAGCATCACTCTCCTATTTCCTCCCCTCCCTCTTCCCCCCCAAAAAATGTTAAAAGCTCTGTATACACATTATCATAGAAATAGGTTGCCCTGCAGCTGCTCCACTTGAGATATATTAACAGCTCTGGGATTCAAGAAACCATTGGACAAGCATAAGCTTAAAGCCAGCAGAATGACCGCAGTGGACTTTTTCATTAACAACAGGATCACAGAGGAAGGATTTACTCAGGCGGAACAATTAAAAAGCATGGGGCTGCAATAAAAGGGAATGAGATGTCAACTATTCCACTGTCTCAGTCTTTAGAAGGACTCTTTCTCCCTTTCTTTCTCTTTCTTTTTTCATCCTTCACTCTTTTGTAGTGTTGTTTTAATCCAGGGCTCCCAACGGTCTGGCATTACATCTTCTCTTGAATTAGCATTCTCATTCCCTGGGGAGGGTTGGTGTGGTGATGACTAAGGGAAGGGGTGATAAATGTTAACAGAAACACTTTTGCAGAGTGCTGATTTTTCTGTTTGTATAGCACGCACCTGCACAAAAGATGCCAAGTGAGAGAAAATAGCTCCATCTCGATGGGAGACGAATGCACCCGGAGACACACACTTACTTAACATACATTACAGGGATTCCCTGTAGTAGTATCACACTGGGAGTTGTATGGCAGAGCAGAAATGGGGTGAGATGAAGAGCCATGCAGGGTAGATAGGATGTTTGATTTGGGGTTAAGGCTAGAGATCGTGTTTTGGAGCACTGGCATACAGCCCCATTACCAGTTTCTTTCATGACCTTGTACATCTTACTTTCTTGCTTTTTATCTCAGTTTGCCAGCATGAGTGTGGGTCATCAAGTGGGACTTACACAGACAAGGCAAAACAGAGTTTGAGAACCTGAATAACAGTCTCAGTCCAGTGGTACATTCACATTTACAGAGAAATTCAATTCATCCAGATTGTTACATGTGGGATCTAAGAAGATGTGTGGTGTGCATAGGTGATAAATCAGAAACTGAAATGGTGTCAGTACTGTGGATCTATATATGAAGATCAATGTGAGAAAACTAGAGTGATATGAAACTCCACTGGATGGTCCTGGTTTATACCAGGAACTCTAACATAGACATGTATTAGCATATGTGCACCCCCATCACACAACCTGAGTGAAGAAGGGAGGGATAGTAGGATTTTGGCCTCACACAGGGATGAGGTGTGGTCATCTTCAGGGGGCTACTTTGTTGCAGGGACCATTACTGTATTAATAAATATGATAAATATGAGTATTGCATCCACATTTTGATGAATTGCAGGGCTAAATATTCTCATGTATATGTCTGAACCACTTCCTGAGTCACCCATTCTTGGCAACATTAACTTTTGGGTTCTCTATTATTCATGGCCGCAGGTATTTGCATCGTTGTTAACTAAGTGGACAAAGTGAAGCCATGGACTTTTTCTGGGACAAAGGGCAGTGTACTCCCAATATTGTGTATTCAGAGAAGAATAACAGATGTGTTCATTCCAGTGATAGATGTGAAGAAACTTGGGAGAAGTCTAGTTTGCTTATGATTGTAACTACACTAAGGATTTGATCTAAGGTTCACTACATTAGTGTAGCAGGATGCCACACACCTTGAATTAGTTTGAAATTCTGTGACTAATTTTTTTATACTACTGAATTTTTATTTCTTCCTGGAGTTATTATAAATCAAACTATGATAAAATGGGAAAACACAAATTTATCAAGTAAAATATTGCAAAAGTTGGAAAAGGGGAACAGACTAGATCTTCCATCCTTTAGTAGAATGTCCTTTGTGGTTTTGTCTTCACTGCACTTAGGCAGAGTTGGAAAAGATGGGTATGACCTGGTTCTGGTATGACTCCTCAGTGCTGTTGCACGTTCCTGGAGAAAAAGGAAAATATTTTTTTAATCTGCTCCCATCTCCTTAGGCATCCAGACAGGCTGGCACTCCAGCATTGATGAATGTGAAGTAACAATTAAAGGATAGGACAACAAAGAGACAGTCATCTCCCAGCTAAACAAGGCAGTCTCATCACTCAGTTTAGGTTGAATAGTCAAAAGTTGTGACTCTTCTTTATGTGAAAGAATGGGGTGAAAGAATGTATTCAGGGCAAGCACTATCTCACTGAAATGTCCAAGCCAACAAATTTGCTTTGTCTTAATGGCTATACATAGAACATTTCTTCAGACGGTGTTGGAAAACTTAGTATAGGCAAGTGTTTGGAAGGAGTGAGGTATGTATGAGAATCAGAGGGTCCTTTGGCTTTCAAGGTGTCCTGAAAAAAGAAGCCAGGGTGCCAGTGTCTGGGTTTCAGACCGTAGCTCATGCTGTTGTGAGATGCTGAAAAAGACATCTAAACACCCTGCTTCAACCCTTGACAAATTGCAATCACTCTAAGCCAGCAAAGCCACTTACTTCATCCAGAGAGGGGAGGGGAAGAGAGGCAAAGGCAATGTTTAATTAGGAAGCTAATTTCATGACATCATGCCTTCTGGCCTTTATTCCATTAATGAAGCTGAAAGTAGGCCACAAACTACAGGGATTTACTCTTTCCTGTTGGGACCATGTTATATCTGTCTGTCTGCTTGCATGGAAAATGCAACTTCATTCCCAGTTGTTAACATTTCATAAACATTCACCATTCACTCTGCTCTTCCTGTAGCCTCATTTATACTGCATGCCTAATGCCCTGTATAAATTGGCCTTCCCTGCATACTAATATGGGCATCTTTTTGTTATATTTTTTTTAAAGTAATGGGCATTGAAAGAGTAGGTACAGACACCTCTATGGATTTACCTGTGGGCTAAACTCAGAGTATAAGGGATGAATCCCAAGGCACCAAGAGCTCCTAAAATAGAAATGGTGAGATGGAAGAGTAAAGAATTAATGTTGGTTTTACCTGTACTGTGGGATGAATACTGAGGCCCTGATAGCTCAGTCCTTATGTGGAAGGGGAGGAGGGGGAAAAGGACCCTGGAAATCAGCTCGAATCGTGCTTCGAAGAGTGCAGATTAAAACGCCTCAAGACTTGGCCCTTGCTCTGTCTCAGGTCACCTGATGTTTTATGATAAGAAATCTGTAGTGGCGCCTGTTTCCCTCTCTCCCTGGCGTCTGCTGCTCCCCACAGACGAGGCGGCAGAGCAGAAGGTACGTCTGCTCCATGCTGCTACAGCTCACAGCCCGGGGTCCTAATGCAACGTGCAACAGATGCCAGGTCTGGTTCCTGTTGGATCCATCCTCTGCTGAGACACTGGGAGAGGAGGCAGCTTTGGTTCTTCTGCTGTCACTGTTGAGGCACTTAGCTGGGTCAGAGTGGAGTGATGTCTGAAGTCAGCCCCACATAAATCACCAGAGCTCCTAAGTCAGGACAGCAAAGGATGTGTTTTGATAAGTAAATAGCTCCAATGGCAACATGCCACAGAAAGGGACAGTGTCATCTCCTGCCCTTAGCTTCATGTTCATGCTCTCCATGCTGCACAAGCATAGTACTCATCAGACTTGAGATAAGCCACCTCATGCCACTGATCTGCCCAGACCTGGTGAAAGACCCATGTGGAGTCTGACACTAGTGTCATCCTGAGAAGGGGGTTGGAAAAGGGATTTTCAGTCCTGCTGCCAAGAAAAGCTGTCCTGTGGGTGTGCAGTGTCAGATGAAGTTCCATATCCCTTTCTCAGACTGTACAGAAACCAAAATGCAGGCTGGTGCAGTAAGTGAACTTGAATGCGAATACATCATCTCAGCACCAAAAATCATGAGTTATAATTAAAAAATACATCCCTCTTAGCTCAGGCATGCACCCACCCTTGTGTCTGAACAGTATCAGCACACATTACACTGAGCCACTCCAAAGGCCTGCTCAGCAATCAGCTGGGTATATTCATAGATGTTAAAGCCCTGAGGACTACTGTGATAATCTGTTTTGACCTACATAACATGGGCTGGAGAATTTCACCCAGTAATTTCTGGAGTGAAAGGAATTCTTCTTCCTGGACTAATTCCATTCAAACTAGGACTGATCTGATTGTGTGTGCTTGTGCATGCTTGTGTTTATCTATGCATTATGTTGTGGCTACCTTTAAATCTTTCTCCATCTCCCACTAGTGACCTTTTCCTTTCCTCTGAACATTTAAGCCCTAGAGGATTTAACAGTATTCAGAGAATGAAAAATTCAAAGCTGTGAGCATGACAACTTGAAATAGCATCCAAAAAAAATTTATTTTGTTCACCCCGGAAGACAGAGCTTTAATAGCATCTATCATATGCTAACCAACTGCACTGAAAAGCTACGGTTCAAACTTTGGATCTTCACCTTCAAAACTGGTTGAATAAACATTGCTATTGTTAGGTGCTTGCCTGATTAGAAACACCATCTAACACTGGTGAAGTCAACACTGATGCTCCCTGGAATGGGTTTCCTTCATACAGTGAACAGGTAAGGTCTCAAGTAGTTCCTGATCACAGTCAGTGCAGCTGGATTTTATAATAAGGTTCCTTTATATTTGGCATCTATGTATCCCAAACAAGGCACCTTTCTCCATCTGTCCTGCTCTGACTGTGGCATCAGCTGTCTCCATCCTCACAGAGGATGAAATCCAGTGGCCCCAGATTTGGGAGATCTCTGTCTTCTTAGTTGTCAGGTACCAAAGAACGTATTTAGGCTGTGATGAAAAAAATTATCAGCTTGCTCCATCTTTGACTGCACATATTGCATGAGGGAGGCTTGCAAATGACACTTGATCTTCATGTGGAGAAGGGTCCCTCCTTTGTGGGCATATAGGTTGTCCTAATGCCTGATGAGTCAGGTGAAGCTATCACATTCTGCAGTCTGCATATTAAATCTCAGTGACTTTGAAACCTCTTGGTAGAAGGCTCCTTGGCTCCTGGGTGCCAAGGCATCTCCTTCTTTGAATATTTTGTGGGAAAATTCATCTTTAATCTGTAGCATAGAGCCCTATTCTTTCTTTCACAAGGTCTAAACTTTCTTTCGGCTTATTCTTACAAAAAATCCTTCATGCAGACACTAACACATCACTTCCTGGACTGGGTATATCTACAGGGCAGTCTTGCTGCTTCTTCCTTATCTCTGGTCTTTCTCTGTCAGATGGATGTATCTGATGAACATGCAGTCCACTGGGCAGCAACTGAAGTCCCAGAGATGGAAAGATGGTGTAATGGTTTATAGAGTCTCAAGGGAGGGCTGTAGAGCTGAAAAAAACTTTTTATGTGATCCTTACCTGACACCAACCCTGAGACAGTCCTTTCATGTGAATCCAGTGATGTACTGTGTTCACATTATAGTACAGATTTCAAAGGTTAAACACACATCTTTATCCACTTTCCCTGAAGACCTTCATCCCACATCACATAGAATCAGAACTATTGAACGGTTAGAGTTGGAAGGGACCTTGAAGATCATTTGGTTTCAACCTCCTGCATGGTCTGGGACACCTTCCAATAGATCAGGTTGCTCAAAATACCATCCAGCCTGGCCCTGAACTCTTCCAGAGATACAGAATCCACAGATACTCTAAGCAACCTGTTCCACCATTTCACCACCCTCACATCAAAAAATTTGTTCCTAATATCTAACATCCATCTAAAATCTAGTATCTAATATCTAATATCCTCTCTTCCAGTTTAAAGCAATTACCTCTTATTCTATCACTCCATGCCCTTGTATAAAGTCCCTCCCCATCTTTCCTGTAGCCTCTTCAGGTACCAGCAGGTGCTCTAAGATCTCCTTGGAGACTTCTCTTCTCCAGGGTGATCAACTCTAACTCTCAGTCTGTCTTCATAGCAGAGATGCTCCAGCTCTCTGATCATCTTCACGTCCTCCTCTGGAGTTGCTTCAACAGGCAAGAGGGTCTGGGTTCTTTCTTAAATTGAGGATTCCAGAACTGTACACAGCGTTCCAGGTGGTGTCTCACAAGAGAAGGGAACAATAACCTCCCTCACCCTGCTGACCACACTTCTTTTGATGTAGTTCAGAACACCATTTGCTTTCTGCAAAGCACATATCACTGGCTCATGTTGAGCTTGTCATCAACCAAAATTCTTTCTTCAGGGCTGTTCTCAACCCACTCTCTGCCTAACCTGTGGTTGTGATTGGGATTGCCTCAGCATTCCCAAAACTGACTGTTTCTCCCCTTCACAACCCCAGTGCCAAGCTTTGCAACAGCTTCCCTCTGCCTTGCTCCTGTCTTTGGGAAGAAGCAGTAGGAACCAGGAACCCTTCTGTTAAACAAAGCAGAGCCTTACAATAGGGTCATCCAGGCTGGCCCTTGTGTGTTGTTTTATAAATCCAGTCACCGGGTCAGCTGTATAAAGACTTCTTTCTGAAATATGGGAGCCTGACAAGTGCTTAGCAGACGGCCCGACATCCTGAATCCGGTCTCTCTGAGATTCTCCTCTCAGCAGCGCCAGCACACACTGTTCTGACGGTGCAGTGCCAAGTGACTTCTGGGTCAGTGCTGATCTTTGGAAATAAGTCTCAGTGGGGGATTGATGACAGAGTTCTTCTGACCTGAGGGAAATCGGTAGGAGGAAGGCACCAGACATGGAGTTGGTCTGCGGGGTGGGAGGGGGGGGAGAGGAGAAGGAGGGGTCAGGGGAGGATGGAAGATGAGCAACTTGAATATTAAATCCTCTTGAGCCAGGGAGCCTGGTGAGGCAGTTGAGCCTTTACCACTCTTCCTCACAGTATGTTTTCCACAGAAGGAAAACAGCTTTAATCTGCTAGAAGAATCCCAATTTGTGTCTGAAAACATATGTTTGTGCTGGGAAACGAGCAAATGGCACTGCAGTGCTTAACTAGTAGGTCAATGCTGTGGACTGGGAATTCAGCTCTGCCTTCAGTGAGGAGAGTTTACACAGATTTATGCTGTCATGGTGTAAAAAGGAGCAGTATTTGCATGGGGAAGCCCTGGAGGACACTGGTTCTGCATAAGGTTTAACCAGACTTGCTCCTTGCTCTGAAAGGTGAGAGGGTTTGCAGGAACCTTTCTGCATCTTGCTACTTCTCCTAGGGAACTGCTCTTGCTCAAAACAAGGCACTCTCCTGCCTGTCATGAGGACTCTGGCTTGATTTAGCTCTAACATTAAAGAGCTGTGGGTTGAAGAGGTGGCAGGTAAGCAACCTGATGGTTGTATTAGTAGCTGTACTCCAAGGCAGAAGCCTGCTACCCTCCCTCCTCCCAAAACTACTGAGGGTATGTGTATTGAAGTCTCAGAAGTCTTATTATTGTGACAGACCTTGATCTTACACAGTGTGTTTCTGAAGACCTGTGGTATCCTCAGGATAGAATAGCACACCATTTCTGAGATGAGATCCTGTGTGCATATGCCACAGGTGAACAAATGTTGTATTCATGCTGCACAGAGCAAATTTATCTTCTATCCCACTGCCCCTGATGTGGTGTCTGAAGAACTGCCCCTTTCCTACAAGCCTAAGCATTTCTTTACCACGTTTTCTCAATTGGATTAAAATGTCTCTACAACTGGCTTCTTCAGCTGGAGAAGCAGATATGGAAGGGTTTAGTCTAAGACATGAATTATGTTAGGCCACTCAACAGCAAAACGTCCATGTTGACCTTATGGCTCATTTTGGTTTAGTCAGTTAGGGACAGCCTCATTTGTGACAAGGAGCAGATGTTTACACAGGGTAATCTTAGCAAAAAGACAGAACACAGTTAATTTGGCTTGCAGTTTTGTGCTTTTTTCTTTTTAAAAAGAAGAAAACTAAAAGAAAAGAAAAGGAAAAAATCCACAAAAAACCCAAAGGAAAACAAACAAAAAAACCCCCCACAATAAAAACCCAACAACAAAAACAAAAAAACCCCAAAACTAACATGCAAAAAACCCCAATGTATATGAATTTTCTTTCCTCTTGAAAGAAAAAGCTGAAGTTATGCTTCCCCCACATCCTATATATGAACCCATGCACTGTATGAAGCAGACCAGTAAAGCAGTAACTCTTGATTATTCCTCTAGTCTCCAAATTATCCCTAACTTTGTCCCATACTACCATCCACTTTATATCTAAAAGTATGGGTCTGGGAGCAGATTCTCACTATTTCCATGAAAATTTTGTAGTCAGGTAAAATCTGCTGCAGGCAAGACAACGAATAGGTTGTTCTCTCATTTTTTATCTGATTTGCCCACTGACTTCACTGCATAAGATTAGACAAGGCAGGAGTTTCCTTCATCTCTCATAGAATAAAGGAAGCATACATCACCTAAAGAAGAGTTCGTGGCCATCTCCAGCTTTTCCTCTCTTGAGCAGTCCCTGAGTACATGCTGGGCAAGACCTCTGGGGAGAGCATCATTCTCTGGCAGGAAGGAGATGTGCACTGTTGCTTGGTTGCTTCAGCAGAGTCAGAAAGTAGATCAGAGATGGAGTAAAATGTTATGTCTGAAACCTACCACAGAATTCAGGGAATTTGTGTTTCTTTGGGATACTTGGAAGTCAAAATTGTAGCTTATGCTTCAAGGAATCAATAAGTTCACATCTAGGACACTAAATCTCCTTTAACTACATGGTGGGTTACAAAGAGTACAGGACAAGTTGCCTGATATCATGGGAATACAGTGGATGACAGTTAGGGAGAGAGGATTAATCCCAAGGCTTGAAGGCCTGGTTGTGTCTACTCCCAAACTTATTAATAAGACTTGAAGTTACTTCTGGTGTTTGGTAAGGTGCACTGAGACCTGATTGGCTTCTTCTCACTCCACCCCATAATGGGAGAACAAGAGGTGACTTGGTGAATTTAATGGCTGGTAAATTTAGAATAAATAAAAAGAACCACTATCCTGTGTCCTAGTCCCCTGTGGGATTTGCAGCCATGGGAGGTCATCAAGACAAATAGTGTGTCTGTATTATTAAAACAGGCTAGATAATTTTATTACCATTAATAGCGTTTACAGTTATGTAAGCTGAGATAATGAGGCTAATCAAATCTCATGCTTCAGGGTGTAAACTGATTGCCTGCAAGGGTCAGGAAGAAGTTTCTTTTTCCTCACATACAGCAGTGCACAACTGGCTAAATGCCATGCTCAGGAGGTTGCCTTTGTTAGGACACCAGCGCATTGGCAGCTGCTTAGGTGGGCAACAAAGCCCAGAGTCATGGCATTCTCCTGATCCATGCCTCTTTGTCATCTCCTCTTCCTCCCTCCATGTGCTCTTGCTGCCTTGGATGCTGACCCTGTCTCTTCCCCTCTTTCCCTGAGCATCCTCTTCATCCTCACCATACACCCAGGTTCCTGCCATGGCCTCTATCTCCTTCTTTCAGTGCTATCTGCATTTCATTGACCCCTGTGTCACCCACAACCTACACCCAAGTCCCCCTTCTGAGCCCTGCTGCAAGCTCCAACATGCTTGCTGAGAGGCCAGGCTAATAATTCTGCCTGAATTTGTCTGAGTCTTTCTGAAGCTGACCCTTGGTGGAGCAAGAAAATGTGTGCAGGTTCATGGAACAGGTTGTGAACCCTTGATGTTTCCTGAAGTTTCTTTGCAGCTTCATCTTAATGACTTGTGCAGCACCTGGTAACATTCAGCATCCTCTGATGAAAATATTTTTGTAAGCATCCTCATAAAAGTGAGGACATATTCACAGAAACTCTAGCAAAAACCATCTATTTCTCTCTGCATAGAGAGACTGAGGAGAAAGAAGAAGTGATAAGTAGACAAGGAAGTGCTTTTGGATGTCTATTCAGGGGAACAGGTGAAAATAACAGTCATGTCACTGTTATTTTGGGTGACATGGAGAAGCGAGAAGCAAGGGCGAAACTGGCATCGAAGTCTTCTGCAGTGCTTTGGATCTGCAGTGGTTACTCAGGCAGAAATCTGGGCTGGCATCTGACAGGCAGATGAATAGGCTTTGGGCTTGCAGAGTTGTGTGTAGGTAAGATGAAACCCCAGGTGAAGAGGTCAGAGGTCTGCACTTTTATCAATTTTGTCAAAGCATCTTGGTGCCTGGTAGTCCCGGAATAGCTCTTCCTTCCCTGTTCGGGGCAGAGAGGAAGGTGATGGGCTCAAGGGTTGGAGCTGCCTATGGCCAGGGCTGCTTCTGTGGCATGATGGCCCAGTCTTCTAGTGACCAACAGCACAAGTAGTTATTGAGCCCATCTTCTCACAGGTTCAGTGGCAGTCACTTGATCCTCTGATTTCCACTTTTAAATATATAGACAAACCAGATTAAAAAAAAAACAAAACTGCTAGAAAAGGACTTTTATAAGGTACATTGAGCTAACTCCAGGGAAAACAACAAAAGCTAGAGCTTCTTTCTTGTGAGAAAAGCTGATGCAAACTTGTTCTCCTCAGACAGAATCATGATGATAGTTTTCCTTAAACATCCTTCCCAAATAACTCAATTTTGTAGGGAAACCACCCCATGCTAAATCTTCTATTCAGATTTTGCTCCTGAAATGTACGGGAGATGAGAGTGAAAAGCACATTTTGCTC
Organism: Calypte anna; assembly: GCF_003957555.1. NCBI lineage: Eukaryota > Metazoa > Chordata > Aves > Apodiformes > Trochilidae > Calypte > Calypte anna. The sequence goes on from NC_044274.1 coordinate 8,647,630, forward strand.
CTCAGACAGAGGAACTTCCCCCTCAGCTCCAGGATTCGTATTCACCTCAAACAAATTGGGAAGCTGCCAGGCTTCGTCGAACTCTGTCCTTGACATAGAAGAACAACCTGTCGTGTGCACTTTGAAAGGGTCTCTAATATAGGCACAACATGGGGGTGACCTCGTCACTGAGAAAGTCTCTTACTGAACCACTATTTATTAATGTAGACAGATGCAGAATGCACCTTCCAATACCCCTTTCTAGCTGAATGCACTGAAAATTGCTAGTGTTTTATGTAACTCCATTGAGTGCTTCTGAGATTTCAGTTTTCCAATTAGTGCTATAATGTATATGAATATAAATATATTACAGAGAGGAATTTTTTTTCCTCCTTCTTTTTAATGAATCTTTGTTTCCTTCAATTTCTCCTGCTCACCTGCCTCCACTGCTTCTGTAGCACATTCATATCTGGGCTTCCCTGAGATGAGCCACTCCAGGGAGTGGTACTGCCAGTTATAAAAATGTGAATTTCCTGAGTCATTTGTTGGGACTGTAGATGCAAGCACTTCATTTTGAAAGCACATAATGATCCTAGGCATTATTACCACTCACCTGTTGGAGTACATTTCTTCCTCCAGAATATTCTTGGGATAGAGATTGTTCTGACAGCTGCTATTCATTGGAGGTTTTTGTGGAAGATCTCCCTGTGAGAAACAACTATTGGACTCTCTACTTAAATTTTCTGAATTAACAAAGATACAAGGTACAATCTTGATACAGTGTGGCTAATTCTTACATATTTTCAAGCGAAATTTGGCTGTAAGAGGACTTTGTTGAAATTTACTGTCCCTTTTCACACTAAAAATGGTGGATACAGGATTCTGATTTTTGTGACTTTGTTGAAATTTACTGTCCCTTTTCACACATAAAATGGTGGATATAGGATTGTGTACTCTAAAAATTGGGCTGAAAAGCAGCAAGACTTGCTTTAGAATTAGGAACTAAGAGCAAGCTGGAGAAGAAGCTTATCCTCTCTTAAAAGAAAAAAAGACAAAAAGTTGTTTCATGAAGACAGGGTAGACTAGAGACTTACCATAAGCAGCAGTAGGGTGTAATTGCCCCACTGCAACCCCTAGCTAGGCAGGGTAAACTGCTCTGCACAACAATTGTGTTCACTCCAATTTTCAGCTCCACTGGTGCAAATACACGAGAGGTTGCACTGTTACAGCTATCCTGGTGGCTGCTGAACAGATAACCTCCCCCCCTTGTCCTCCCCGGGACAGGACTCTTCACATCCAACCATAATGAAAGCTCTTTTTCTTACAAAACTATCTTTTGAGAAGTTCACTGGAAGATTAAGTACCTCCCTCTGCTCCCGCCCTCCCCTCTTTATATTTTTATCACTCTGGATGGCCCAACCTTTTCCTCTTAAAGCTGTGCTCGGTGGTAATATAAAACCCAGATGAAAGCACAGAAGCACTGAAGACAGCAGCCAAGTTAGAATTTAGGTTGCGTCCTCTGAGCTCTTTCTCAGAATATTGCAGGCTTAATTTGTTGTTTGAGTATCTCTCATATTTATAATAATACCCTCTATTAAACAACTTGCCGTTAGCCATAATTTCCTTTGTGATTTACATATTTATTATTTTTATTTTTATATATATACAGAGGGTGTTTTTGTGTCTCAGAATCTACTGCTCTCAGATGGCTGTGGTTGTTGCATTATTATTTTTTTTCCATCCCTTACCAAGTGATTAGAGACAGATTGTGATTTTTTTTCACTGCTACTGTTTATAATAGGGTGTCCTGGCTATAGATGGGTAGAGTGAAAATGGGTGCAATGCAGTAAACCTGGAATTGACACAAGGAACCCAGAAGGTCTGCTAGGTTCTTGCCTCATTAAGAACTCCATATCTGCTCACTGACTAACCTTGCAAATGAGTTCACGCTCAGTAAAGGAAATTGATTACTTTCCATTGCAATTAACATCTGGTCCTGGGTCAGATCATTAGGATAATTTGTTATAGAAAAAAACAAAGAAGCTAGCTACGGGGTAATAAAGTTTCTTCTGGACCCAATTAAAGATGCATTCTCTGGTTATTCTGTGGGACATCAGCCATCTCTTGGGGGTATTACCAGGAACAAGGAAGCATAGAGAGAGGACAGTAGGTGGTGGAATGCCATATATGAGAAAGAGATGTCAGGGGAATCATTTACTTCTGCCTCTAGGAAATGCACATTCTCAGCTCCCATTTGCAGTCTAAGTTTCAGAAATGATGTATGACATCTATTTGGTGAGGAATGCAGGGCTCAGAGGTTAGCAGGGACTGTGAATCTCTGGGGTTTCTTTTCAGAGGAGGCTATGTTCCTGTTTTGGACAGTTTTGTAGACCAAAAACCCAAAAAAAAGGCAAAAAACCCCAAAACACCACTCTTTGAATTTCACATCCCTTTCTGCTCTGAGGCTCAAAAAGATGTTGAGTTTCATCAGTACAGTTTTCTCAGTTTGAAGTGAAATGCTGAATCTTGCCCATGAACTAGTAAAGGATTTGTTTTGTTATGAGACCAACATTTCTTTATCAAACTCAGAAGGCTCTAAACATTTAGAAACCAAATTTCAGTCCCATGTGTTGATCAGAGGAAAAAAACAAAAAACCCCACAAACCAACCAACCAACCAACCAAAACCTCAAAAACCCAAACCAAACAAACAAAAAAAAAAAAAAAAAAAAAAAAAAAAAGCAAAAAAAGCACAAACAAAAACAACACCTAAGACACCCAGTTTTCATTCATTTTCTTGCAACAACAGGTTTGCATGGCTCTAGGGAGGACATTTTAGGAAATGTGCTGCTGTTAGAAACTGAAACAATGCTATTCACATTCCAGCAGCAAATGCTATTGTAACAGACCTGTTTGTGACTTCTTGGTGTTTCTTACACTTCTTTTGGTGGCCACTTAGAATTTCATGATGACATGGAGGTTTGAAGAAAAGGTCTTCCTGTTACACAAACACTACCTCCTACCACTGACTTCAAGAAGAATCTTCATGAGATATAGAATGGCTAAATAATGTTATTCTTGTTATATATCCAGAACTGGGAAGTGGAAAATTGGAGATGGACAGGAGAAGAGTTTTAAGACTGCTTTTTTGTATCATATTTTCTGTTCCAGCTGTGATGGAAAGTAAAAATGAGAAAAATGTGCCAAATAAATGTTTCAGAAAAGAATATTAGATGAGGCGAATATATTTTAAGGTAATATTTTTAAACTGTTTAATTTCCTTTTTATCATACTATGTTTATTCTTATGTTAGGTATGAATTGCAATTTCAAAGTAAAAAGCAATTTTCTAGTGATATTTACCCAACACGTCTTGTCTTGAAATTATTGAATCATGATCATTTTGAAATTATGCAAGTGTGGGGGTTTTATTATTTTTTGTTGGGATTTTAGCATTTTTTCCCTTCCAATTTTCTCTACACAGATTGGGACATTTTCTTTGTTGTTTTCTTACAAGTATTTTCAGTTCATTCTGATGAAAAAAAACTCAAAAAATGACAGGAGGAAAAATCAGATCATCAGTCTAATAATTACGTAATAAGAATATCATGTTGAAGTATAACACTGATCTAAGACAGTCTTTTTATTTCCTTAGTTATCATAAGAAATAAGACAACTCTCAGGCATAAAATAAGAAACAATCATCAAATTCTTCCTGAAAAATTTGAACCAAATATTGCTGATGGTTAAGATAGTTTGAGTTATCTCACTGCAGTACAAGACATCAGCTGAGAAGAGCCCAGCTAAGTGCTTAGGTGGCACTCAAGTGATGCATAGACTTCATGATAGCTCTGTGCAGGAGAAGTAAATATCAGACTCCAGTGGCTTCAAAGCATCTTGCTGATAATTCATATGGCTACAGATCTGAAAACCTGCTGGTTCTCATGCACCTTTGCCACAGCTATCCATGTTAATGGGAATGGGAAATGAAGCATATATTTTTCTAGTAATGGATAAACATCAGGAGGTCCAGGGAGTTTTAATTCTTATTAGAGGAGACTATTTTATTTGTGAAAAGCCCTTCCAGCTCTGGAAGGATTTAGATCTAGATTCGCTGAGCCCTTTATAGCTGGTACCTGCTCTTCTGATGTGTCATATCGCAGATTTCTGAAATCTGTAAGAGCCTTTCATTTTTAAGATCTGGCTCTGGAGCTCAATACTGTGGTCTGACATCAGCTACTGTTGTGATTACCTTTTATTTCTTGCATTGTGCTAAGATCAGCCTAAGCCTGTGGTCATTTGTAATGAAAGCTCAGTCTCAGCACAAGGCAAGAGTCAAAGAGTAAAGGCAGTCTCAGCACAAGGCAAGAGTAAAACACAGCAGATGTCAAATCTATTCCCTTAAAGAAACTGTGTCATTGGGGCAGATGAGAGACAGAGTAATACTGGCTCTCACAGAGAAATGTGAGCCTGATATAACTACCTATATCTCTAAGCAACCTCTGTGGTCCTTGGAGAAGAGTTGATCCTCATACTAAAGCAGACACCTAAAATGTGGCAATCTTCCGATCCTTAAAGGGGCCTGTTTTCTTCTCTTGCCTCTAAAGGAACTCCAATGCTACCAGCACAACATAAAAAAATTATATATGGCAAAAGGGATCAACTTGAATACTACCCAGGAAGAGCATTCCCCCTAAAATGCATATGTCTTTGTTTTTACAAATGACTTGAGGTTTCTTTTAGAGACAGTGGGTAGATAGATAGGACAATTATTGAATTTTAGGCCACATTTCCTCTCACACCAAAGCACACACTCACGTTTCATCATGTGAATAGAATGAAGAGATTTCCACTGATTACCAGAGAAGCTCAGGTATCTACCTTCCAGATACCTAGAATCAAGGGACAGGAAATGAAAATTGGAAATTTTGGCTAATTTCAGTCAAAAGGGAGCGAGGATGCGCATTTAAATTCCCCCATTGGAAGAAGGGGTGTGTGAAGTTTCAGTTTCAGAGGGATTTGAACATGTGAAGGAGGTTAGTAAATGAGCTTAGAACAATTTTATCATTATCTTGGTAATTCTTCAATAAATAAAATTAATGAGTTCCATTGTCACCCACATCCCCACTGAAGAGGATTTTGAAAATTCTTCTATCTTTGGAATGGATCTAGGAGTCTTGCTCCTCATCTGCTTTCTGATGATATTTTCTTTTAAGGAAAGGTCCATTTAAAGTATTCCTCCCAAAAAAGTATTTGCAATTAATTCTTATCAAGGGCAACAGCTGATTTGTAAGATTACTTCTAAATTGGTAATTAATTAACCTCTTAACAAAGGAGGGAGGGGTACTCTGGTTGTCAAGAGCTTACAGCTGATAAGTGATGAATGCTTGGGTTATATCAGGACCTTGGCTCCCCTCTCTGATCAGTTTGGATGTTACCTAACCATGCATTATATTTGAACATGAATCACAGCTCCTCAGTCTTTATATTTCCTAAGCCAAAGCCTGACATGCAGAACTATGGGTAGATCTCATTTATTATTGCTTAATTAAAGGCTCAATGCACAAAGAGACGCCTCTTGCTTCACTTTAGCTAGCCAGCAAGATCATAATTGTACTGATGTCGAGGCCAGCTTTCTAAGTAGCTATTGGAAGTCACAGTGAAGAAGATTTGAGCTGTTCCATAGGGAATAGTACACAACAAAAGTTACATTCATAATTTTTAATTAAGAAATTACTTTTTTTTTTTCCGTTGGGCTGCACCATTGATTCCTTCTTATTCCTCACATGTTTCCATGCTCAAGCAGTGCAAGGAGTAAGAAAAAACTAGTTATTTAGTTTTCAGTTTTTATAATTAAATAAAAACATTTCTAAGAACATTTAATTAACCCAAATGATATCTTCTAGCCCTGCTTCTACAATAGCTGTATCATCCCTCAGCAAAATAAAATAACTATTTCACTCTACCTATTATATAGCCTTCCAGTTTTTGGATTAAAATATTTTAGATACTGCAACATAGAGATGTTTATAATAAAAAAAATAAAAAATAAAAAGGGTAGGTTTATGTTACTCAACTGTAAAGCACTTGCAAAAAACTTTCCAATTCTTCTCTTTCATTATATTCTTTTTTAGTTGAAGTAATTTCCCCCAGGTGAAGTAACTTCAAGGGAATATTGGTGTATTAAGTTCCTATTGTTCTCTGAGAGAAATTCCACAGGTTTACAAGGTGACAGACAAGGTGTAAGGATGAAAACAATTAAACAGCATTTTTCTGGGAGAAGTTTTCTGCTCTATAAGATGATGTAAAAGATAAATAATACATAACCCATCCTTGAGAGTTGTAAGTGAAAAAAAAATATTTTTGACTTAACAAACTCAACTTGGAAAAGTTATGAGATAGAGAGAGATAAAATAAAATATGGAAACCCCAGATGGCATTTTATACAGAGTCACTTTCCTGACTATGTTTTAAGGAATTGTCCTGTACTTTGGGACATTATAAAGCCAGCTTGATCTAGTGCTGCACTGCTCAGCTGCTGTCTGAAAACTTGCATCTTCATCTTTTGTTTGTTTCAGGCTTGGGGTCTGTTTTTTCTTTTGCACCATAAAGAAATAGGAGCACTATGTATGCAAGACAGGAAGTGTGCAGGCAGGAAGCATCTTCTCCTTGCTTCCCTGACTCTGCTGCACTGCTGTGAGATAACTCCATAATGTGCAAATAATGAGAGACCAATTATGCCTGAGGAAGGGGGAGCAAGGGATAGAGGTCTGATGAATAGTAAACAAGGCTGACTTACATGGAAATCTAGATGAAAGCTACTTTCAGCTTTAGAAGTTATTCACAGGCAAGTGTGGCCTGCACAAGACATCATGCATCAGTA